>NC_058411.1:139969670-140041549 GCF_002201575.2 Neomonachus schauinslandi
CATTCAATCACCATCCACCATCCATGATCCATCATCTGTCCATTCATTCATTATCCACCATCCATCCATCCATCCATCCATCCATCCATCCATCCATCCATCCATTTCTCCTTCCTGGCTTCTTTTCCTCTCTTTCCCTCCTTCATCCATTCAATTCTTATTATCCTAACAGAAGTCCCCAGGCAGACTTTCTTTGTCAAGAAAGGTATCTTGAAAAAAGCTGCATATTCCCATGCCTCACCCCAAAGTATTTGATTCTGTAGGTCGAGGGTGGCATTTGGAAATCTGGGTGCTCCTGATGCCCAGAGCCCATTCCCTGACTCTTTGTGGGGCCGGGGTCAGGTGCTGGAGATACAGCTCTCCTGCACCTGTGACCAGTCTCCTGTGGGCCCATCTACCTGCAGGTTGGATGGATCTCTTCCCACTTCCTCACTGACCCGTCTTACATTGGGGGCAGATTTCTAACAACCATTCCAGCTGCAGGTGAGTGGAGTGAACTTCAGCATGAGTTTGTCCCTCAGCTGTCAGTAGGTATTGTTAGGTTGTGGAATCTGTGACTGAGAAAGGTACTTTCCAGAAGTCCCAGGGCATATGGCAGAGGTGATCCAAAAGTCCCCTTGTCGGTCTGCTGTGGTGTGGAGGGGTTTCGGCCGAGAAGTGCTGTTTGTGGCAGCTCTGAAGGGCTGTTGAGGAGGCTGTGGTGTAGCAGGCTGCTGGAGAGGGCCATGGCCCTCTGTCTAGGACTGCAAGCCCTGCTTGGTGCTGGAGGTGTGAGAGAGAATCTCTGTAGGTCTAGAGGTGACCTCTGGGTGAGAGAGCTCGGAGTCCATTGAGATAGGACCCTCTGTGGAGACAGGGATGTCCTCCATTCATCCACAGTGCCTGGCACATAGTGGTGCATAAAACATTTTATCCTTAATATGTTTTAAAATTAGTTAATAAACAGATGATGAAATGACAGGACTTTGCTCAGGTCGCCCAGTTAGGCAGTAGCAGAGTAGGTCCTAGACTCTAGGTGTCTTGACTGCTAACTCAACCGAGCCTCACGCCCTAATGCTGTCCCACTGGGAAGGGGCCTTGGCCCCTGGTCTCCTTGGTATCGGGTCCTTTTCCTGTGCCCACCCTAGCCTCACCTTACCTTCCAGGCGCGGGGTTGGACTCTGGCTTGCTGCCCCGGGTGTGTGGAGCTGGCTTCCTTCTGGCCGCAGCTCTGGCCCAACTCTTCCTTCCTTGGATTGGCCTCATCCTCTGGCCCCTTTGATTATACACATCCTGGGGCCCTTCCTCCTGGTCCTCCTGGAAGGTGTGTGTAGCTGTGACTCTTCTGTGCTCCCTGGAGCTCAGTCCGAAGGTTTCTGGCTGGCTCTGAGGGAGGTGGCAGATTTGGTGGTTAGGCCTGTCAGTCACTGGGGAACGGGACTGGGAGGAGCGGGGGTGGGGGGTGGACGCAGAGGCAGTGAGGCAGGGGCCATCTTCAGGGTGGGCTGGGATGGGGTGGAGGGTGCAGGTGGGCAGGCTGGGAAGAGCGAGGAGCTGGTGGTTCCAGTCCCTGAAAGTCACACGGGTGGCCTGCGGGGGCCAAAGCACTGCAGAGAAACCTGGCTAAGCCCACAGCACTGGAACTGGATGCAGAGGCAGAGGTGGGGGCGAATGCATTCAATAGCCAGGAAATTCCATGCATCAACATGTTTATTTCGATAAGTGACCGCCTCCCTGTTCTGGTCGTTGCAGTTCCTGGACAATTGTAGGGGTTGCTGGCCTCATCTTGCTCCTGGTAGCCCTGCTGGCTCGTGTCCTGGTCAAAAGAAAACCACCCCGGGACCCACTGTTCTATGGTACGTCTCCATGCGAGGGAAACGGTTGGTGTCCACCTCGCAGCACAGCTCTTGGGCCTTCGCCTTCATCACGCTTCCCCCACAAAGAAGGAGTCTGTCTCCCGTACCCTGAGCCCCACTGGGGAAGTGGCAGGAAACGGAGGAGTGTTTCAGGGCAACGCAGTCCTCCCCTCCAGATGAACACCTCCTCTGAGCCATGGACCCCACCCTTTCCCAGCAGGGATCGTGGCGGAAAGTCACTGCCAGGGCCAAGCAGGAGGCCCCTCTGTTCCTCACCCCCACCCCCAGCCGTGCTCTGACCTCTGGCCTCGACTCTTGCAGCGGCTCCTTCCCGTGCTTCTTGCCTTTGCCTTGCTTCTTGCCGCCCCCTCCACCTGGCGTGGAACTGAGCTGTACAGTGTCTTGGTCCACTGAGGAAAACAGTGCTCCCCGTGGAGGGTTGCTACAAACATTCAATGATATTAGTCAAATATTTACACAGTGCCTGAAAAGTACACACGTGCATTACGTAAGTGAATACACCCCTGATCCAGCACTTACAGTGTGCCTGGTGTGGCCCCGAGCACTTCAAAGTATTAGCTTATTTAATCCTCGCAACAGATGCCCTCCCCTTACAGATGAAGAAGCTGGCTTGGAGCCGCTAAGACACGTGGTCAAGGTCATATAGTGAGAACGGCATTGACCCCCGAAGCCACGCTCTTCTTTGCACCACACTGCCTCCAGCAAAGCCGTCCCCGCCTTCAAGCGCGTCCCCTGCCGGGAGCTGGGCTGCACCTTTACTTGTTCAGTTTCTGCTTTAGCGAGGCTGCATATCAGACGCCCCCAGACCTCGGTGTCCTGCCGCAGCAACAGACATTTCCCATGTTTCTGCAGCTTTACGGAGATGTAATTGACTTCTGACACCGGGCAGGCGTAAGGTCTACCCCGTGACGATGTGATACACGGCTGCACCGTGAGATGGTGGCCACAACGAGGTTGTTCGCTGTAGGGTCCCTCACCTCACAGAATTACCTTTTTCTGGCGTGTGGTGAGAACATTTAGTGTACAGTGCAGTCTTGTTCACCGCAGTCACCACGCTGTCAACTTACTCATCTTACAACTGGAAGTTTGTACCCTTTGCCCAGCGTCTCCCCGTGTCCCCCACTCACCGGCCCTGCAACCACCGTTCCAGCCTCTGTTTCTATGAGTTCAGCTTGTTTGGCTTCCACGTCCCTGAGTGAGATCACACAGTCTCGGTCTTTCTCTGCTGACTCATCTCGCTTAGCACAGTGCCCTCAGAGTCCACCCAGGTTGTTGGAAATGGCAGGATTTCCTTCTTTGTTTATGGCTGAGTCATACTCCATTTTGTTTATGCCTGTCTTCTGTACCCACACTTCGGGTACTTCCAATCTTGGGTACAAACATTTAGTGCCCACGCTCACGGGTCTGCAGGTTAGCTAGGACTGTTGTGCATCGGACTGCGGGTCATATTCAGAGCTGTCCCATGTGTCTCCTTGTTCTTGGACCAGCAGCTCCCCATGGTGGGCCCTTCTCATGGCAGAGGAGACTTGGGAGTTGGCCACTGTCACTTCCATGCACACTCCAGTGGCCAAAGGAAGTCGTGTGGCTGAATCCATCATCAATGGCATGGGGAATATTCTCTGCCCACTGTGGATCTTGGCAAAGGTGGGGAGGGAAAGAAGAATTGTAACTAATTTCTCCCAACTTGCATATAAAAGACCCTGAAGCTTAGGTAAATCATGTGACTTGCCTAAGGTTGGACAGCCAGTGGGGAGATGAGTTGGACCTGTCTGAGTTCAAGGCCCACATCATTTCTCTGGCCCCACACCACCTGTCTTTGCTCTGACCCCAGCCTAGGTTTCGAGAGTGGTCTCCTGCTGCTGTCTTTCCACCCCACTCCATGGAGCCCATGCTTAGCTGACTTGGGTCTCTTCCAATTCCCCAGGATTGAGCACCCTTGTTCCTACACCCTCAGCCCTCTGTTCTCATCTATGTCCTAGCTTGAGCACACTGCAGCCCTGGGGCCGGGGCTTGTCACCTTGGACCCAGCATCCGACACTCCCGTCAGCCTCAGTGATCAGATGCTGAGCGCTTTCTTTCCTGGGGGACCTTCGGGGGCTGATCCTGACAGCAAGGTCTGGAGCACAGACCTGGAAGGCACGGGAAGGCAGGGTCTGTAGGGCAGGGCACTCGCGGGCCTTGCATCCTGGGGAAGATGTGAACGCCGGGGGCTTGGCTGCAGACTTGGCAAGGCTGGCTTCCCTTCTCTGGGAAGTAACCTCCCCATTTTATCATGGCTGTTCTTCTGTCCACCTTCGAATTCTTGTCCTACCCGTGCCTGCCACATGGCTTTTGATGGGGTACAGCTTGAAAATGCATCCTTATTGATAAACTAACATGCACTAAGTTGATCTTTTGCCATGTAAAACGTATCATTCTGTAGCTGTGTGTTGCTGGTAGCTTTAAGCCTATTTAGGAGATTCTCACAACCTGAGTGAGATTCTCTAAGACGTTGTGGCTTGGCTTCTTTCGTATTCAATTGTGCCGTCTTGTACCCATTTTAAAAATCACTGGCCTTTCTTCTTACAATTTGCCCATCAGTCATCATCCATCTTTAGGCTCTTCAGTGTGGACTAGGGCAAACATCAGACGAGCTGGCTGCAGGTGGGATGCTGGTATGGCCCCGGGCAGCCACTGGTAGGTTGTGGAGGATGGATGGGGTGACCTGGTAGGATCCCGTGGCACAGTTAGTGGGTGAGCATGTCATTCTGTCCCCCTGGTGGGTGTCCCCTTGGAGAGAGCACTCGGGCAATGACACGGAGATCCATAACAAAGGCGAGGGTCCTTCTGTACAGGAGGGACCTTCTGTTCGTCCATCTTGACAGTGCCCAGTGTCTTCTGGAAAAGATGAAGACGAAGTCACCATTTTTGGTGAATGCCAAGCTCTTAGTCATTGCCTCCTGAGCTACTGCTTTTTAAACTATTGCTTTCTTGGGGCGCCTGGCTGGCTCAGTCAGTGGGGCGTGTGACTCTTGATCTTGGAGGTTGTGGGTTCAAGCCCCACATTGGGCGTAGAGATTAATTTACAAAAATATAAATAAATAAATAACGACTTCTTCCTTTGCTCTAGTGTATGCAGTTTTCGGATTTACCAGCGTGGTGAACCTCATCATAGGCTTGGAACAGGATGGAATCATTGACGGGTTCATGACGTACTACTTGAGAGAGGTATGGGATCGCTTAGTGACTGTAAGCCTTATGCCGAAGGGTCAGCACCCCAAGTCCCGTTGCTCAGAAAGATGAAATCCCTACATTTAGTGTAAGGTGGTAAGATCCGTGGTATTTCTTTTACTGCCACAGACATAGGTGATTTATTCATGTGGAAAAGTGAAGCAGAAAGTTAGGATTTGATCATGGGAGACACTTCTTTTCAGCATCTTCGTCTGATACCTCCTCCCTCACACCTGGTCCACTACCTTTTTCCTTTGCTTGTATTTAATATAAATGAGATACTCTAAAGGAATTTAGTATTTGGTGTCTTACTATTAAAACATTACTATATCCGAAAGCCCAGGTCGGTCTTACGTGTGTTAGAGAACACTGAGACACTTAATGAAGCCATTTGATGGCGATGATCCTTCCCTCGCTGTCATATTATAGGGCTACTTGCCCTTGAGAGAGCTAGTCCTCTTTCCCTGTTTTAGTGGTGTGATGAATCCAGCCCCAGAGGTTAAGTAACTTACTCAAGGTCACACAGGAAAGTACAGTTTTCATCTGTGTTTCAAGTAACGGCGAGCTTCATATGTTAAGCAAAGGGAGTTTGGATTTTATCTCACATTCGAAGGAAGAATTTGTGTCAGGGAACATGCAGTCAGCTCTGGGAATGATGGGCTTGAAGGGGAGTGTCTGGGCTGAGAGCTGGGACTCAAGTCAGGAGGCTTTTGCAGGGCCAGCAAGGGCTTGAGGATGGCCTAGGCAGAGCCAAGCACAGGAGGTAGGGAGGAGGGACGAATTTCAGAGGCTTTGAGTGCTTGGAGTGGGTAGGACTCAGGGATTAGCTGGGGGTGATGGGGAGAGTAAGGTCCAAGAAGACCTCCTGCTTCCTGCTTTTGGGAGAATGGTGGTGTTATTAAACTAGAGGGATGACGGGGAATTCAGCCCCGCAGACAGGAGTTGGGCACAGGGTATGGGCACACTGTGGAGATAGTGCGGGTTCGGTCCCGGACCGTTGCAATAAAGCAAATATCACAATAAAGCAAGCCACATGAAGGTTTTGGCTTCCCCATGCACCTAAAAGTTGTATTTACACTATACGGTAGTCTATGAAGTGTACAATAGCATTGCGTCTAAAAACCGTATATACCTTAATATTAAAATACTTTTTTGCTAAAAACTTGATTATTATCTGAGCTTTCAACAAGTCCTCATCTTTTTGCTGGTGGAGGGTCTTTACCGTGATGTCGCTGGCTGCTGACTGATCAGGATGGTGGCTGCTGAAGGTTTGGGGTGGCTGTGGCAGTTTCTTAAAATAAGACAACAGTGAAGTTTGCCGAGGACAGGGAGAGAGGGAGGGAGGGATGCAGGTAGGCGAAGCAGTCAGACCACACCCAACAATCGCCATCTTACATGGGTGCAGTTTGTGGGGCCCCCCAAACAGTCACAGTAGTGACATCAGAGATCACCGGTCCCAGATCACCATCACAAATAGAATAATAATGGAAAAGCTTGAAATATCGCCAGGATTACCCAAATGTGACTCAGAGACACAGAGCGAGTAAACGCTGTTGGAGAAACGGCCCCGAGAGACTTGCTTGACGCAGGGTTGCCACAAACCTTCAGTTTGTAAAAAACACAATGTCTGCAATGCACAGTAAAGTGAAGGGCGATAAAACAAGGTCAGCCTGTACACAGGGAAGAACTGGGCCTGGAAGGAGTCAGGGGAGTCCTCACTGAATTAGTGACACTGCTCTAGCATTTTTTCAAATGGCAATGACATTGGAAGGTAAACATTTTCCAGATAGACGAGGAGGGTGGAGGGCATTCCAAGGAGAAGGGTCGGCTTGATCAAGAGCTTGGAGGTGAGAAAAGGCAGGCGTCTCCCCATGGTCAGCCCAGGGTGCAGGTGTGCAGGGATGATGTTGAGTTCATTTGCGGACATATGGAGTTTCAGGTGGTGGAGGGACATCCTGGCAGATGTCCCAGTTGGCAGGGCTTTGCAGGTCTTGAGCTCTGAGGACCATTCCTGACAGAGAAATTTGGGGGCCATCTGAGTATAGATGGTACCTGAAGTCTTGCTCGGGAGAAGGGGGAGAGAGAAGATGGCCGAGGGTGGAGTGAGTGGACCTCGGGAGGCCGTGGCCAGAAGAGTCCCTGAAGCAGATTGTGAGGCCAAGAGGCAGACAGAACAGCTGGAGAGCCTGGGACCTCTGAGTCCAAAGAGTGGGGAGCTCTCGGGGAGGAGGTGGCTGCTGAAAGGGCGCAGAGGTTGAGGTGTTGAGGGTGTCAAGCGGTGAGGCATGAGAAGCTGGGATGGGGTGTCGCTCTGGGAAGGTTTGCAGGGCCAGGTTCTGGGCGCCTGGCTGCCAGGTAGGGGAGGTGGGGCCGGGCCTGCGGGCGGCCACCAGCTTTGGGAGGCTTTTGAGTGGAAGAGATGCGTTAGGAGCCAGGCCTCATGAGTCTTCATCTGGCAGGTGGATTGGAAAGAGAGGGAGACAGAGAGACCGTGTGGGACTGGCTCCGTGAGGGGCACTGAGGGCTTGAACAGGGCCATGTATGGACAGGGAGGGTGGCCCGCAGTGACCTCAGAGAGAGAGAATTGACCAGACTTGCCCGCAGACTGCAGAGGAGGGAGGAGTGACAAAAATGGCCCTGTGGCTTTGAGCCAGGTGGGCTGGGTGCTGTCACGGTTCATCGGGAGGCTGGGCGGGGCTCGGCGGAGGGCAGAAGCTGAGGAGTGGAAGGAGTTCAGGGGCGTTTGGAGGGCCCTCAAAGGGCCGTCCAGTTAAAGACACCCATCGAGCCACCAGGCGAGGCCGGCTCCGAGGGCCAGGTGCATAGGCATGACCATGATGTCGTGACATGGCATTGCTTTGTCCAGTCATAGCCTGTCAGAGAGAAGGGACGCGGGCACGCAAGTCCAGCTGCCGAGGCACTCCCACCTGCTCCACGGTCCTCATGCCATCAGATGCGTGGGGAGTGGCGACAGAGCAGTCCCTGCCCTGGGAGCGTGGGGCTCCAGCGGGGCCCCCTCTTGGCCGCTGCCGACAGGACTGAGGGCATCTCAGGGGGACACAAGGCAGGAGAGCATGAACGTGGGAGCGAGGAGAAAGAACGAGGGGGCATCAGAATGACATTAACCCCCCTGTGAATTAGACCGTGACTTTCTGGGAGCCGTCTGGAAGAGGGAAATGTAGTGCGTCATAAAATCTCATGTTCATAAAATTAATTTCTCAGGAGAAGTGTGGCTTTTCTTGATGGTATGCTCCGTGCTAGGCGTTCGCTATGTGACCTTAGGCTGGTCCTGTGACCCCTTGGAGCCCTGTTTCCTCATCTGTAGAGTGGAGTGAGTTGTGGGTCCCGTAGGGTGGCTGGGAAGGTCGAGGGGGTGGGGTGCCTGTCTGTCTGTCTGTCTGTGTGCCTGGGTGTGGGCAAGATGTGCCTTCCTCAGCCTCAGCCCAGCAAGCCTGGGGATCAGCATGTAGGCGAATGACGCAGGGCAGCTGGTGGTTGTGGCGGGCGGAGTCTTCTCTGGCCACCCCCTCCGGCCAGAGCTGATGCACCTTTGGTCCCAGATTTGACTCGGCCTCGGTGCATTAGCTGTGCAACCACGGTTGCCCACGATTCCACCTGCCTGGCGTCACTGTCCACGTGCGTCACCCAGAGGATGGCCAGGCAGGCTCGGGGCCATCCCACGGCAGACTCTGGCGACGGCGGCTCCAGGGCAAAGTTTGTACGGGAAGAGTCCCGTATGGGACTGAGCCTAGGTTTATCTTAGCAGACGAACACAAGCCAGCTCTGCTGTTCCATTTTACTTGAAATACAGGTCTGGTGTCCTGGGTGGAGATGTTTGAGTCCTATTTAAAGGAGACTCCTCTTTTACTCTTTCCTTAGGGTGAACCGTATCTGAACACTGCGTATGGGCACATGATCTGCTACTGGGACGGCTCTGCTCATTATCTGATGTATCTGGTGATGGTGGCGGCCATAGCGTGGGAGTAAGTCAGTCCGTCTGCCGGGTGTGTCTCTTTGCCAGCCTAGCAGCCGATACGCACGTATGTAAGGAAAACAGACAGAGGGGCAGGGCACAAACAGCTACACACGCACGTGAAGATACGCTCCACGGACATGAGTTAGACGTAGTCAACACAAGTTCCTTTCTTGGCACCGCTGCCTTTTGAACATGTCCCCTTTGGACGATCCCCTGCCATGGGGACAGCTTGGGCAGACCCCTTACGCTTCTGACTCTGTTGTCCAAGAAGGACAGTCTCGTCTGCAGCTGGATCCTCGGGGATGCACGTGGGGCTAAAGAAAGGGGGGCAGAGTCTTACATGACAATTTCTGGTTTCTGGGGATCGGTGCCCTCAGTTCTGCTATGCCAGGACTGTCGTGTGGAGCCCAGGTGTGGGCTCTTCGGAGACCCCTACGCCAGGAGACTGTGTGTGGCACAGAGGCCTGACGTGAGCAGTGCTCTTGCTGGCTGAGTTCGTGGGACTTCCCCGCCCTTGCTGGGACACCCACGGCGGCTTTCTGCTGGCGTCCCTGTCACCCAGAACGTGTACCCTTTGTGGCAGGATCCTTTCAAGCCCAGCTACCTTCCCAGGCCTTCCCGTGGCTCCAGGTTGGAGAAAATGATGCATTCTTGCCCCAGATTGAGGTGGAAATTCAGCATGACCAACTCCTTGCCCTATGCCCCTGCCCCCTCAGTCATGAGCTCAAGGACAGCTCCAGCTGAGTTTGGGACTCTTTCAGGTCCTAGCCTATCTCTTCATGAATGTTCCCAAGCCTCCAGGGCACACGTCAGGTATTTCGGAGAATGCCTGGACTCTGCTTGGAGGCGGCCAGGAGTGGGTTGGAGTTTCTTTGGCTCTATTAGAGAAGTTCTGCTATGGAAGAAGATTCTTGTTTGTCCTCCTGCTGACAGTCCCAGTCATTGTGAACTGGCCTCTTGGGAAGTGGCAGCTCTTGGCTTGGGAGGTGGGGCAAGGCAGAAAGGTCCACCTCTATTTCCCTTCAGAGAATCTCCCTGTGATCTCTCATGGCCCCTTATGGAGGTGGGGTAGCAGGGTTACCAGCTGAAAGAGTTTTGTCAACCTCGCCTATGAAGATTCGGGGTCCGTGTCCAGCTGCCCCATTAGGACACGGGCTAGGTGGCACTTATGATCTTCATCGCTAGGGCTCCGGCCACAATTCTGACACCAGGGAAAGTCCATTTCACATTCTGTCACTCATACTCATTGTAATGCTTTAAAATATGGATCCAGTTTCCCTTCTGTTTTGAACCGTCTTTTTCCTTTCCTGCTGTGAGTTTCATAGGACACAGTGAAATGCAGGACTCCTTGGACTGTGATTGACCGTGTTGTAGTTTAACAGATGATCAGGGCAGCAAGCATAATTCCTATTCAAAGGACACAAAGAGGGGTCTATAATATATCACAGATGGAAATGAAATTTGATCACTAGGGCCCCTTAGGGTTGATTGATTACTATCGATTCAGTAAGTTGCGATTCATACACTTCACTACTTAGGATAATGCTAATCATGTGGACCATCTTTTGCTAACAGTATTCTAAGACGAGTGAACTAAGCCGACATTTTTTCTTTGCAGGGAGAGTTATAGAACTATTGGCCTCTATTGGGTTGGATCTATTATCATGAGCATTGTTGTTTTTGTGCCAGGAAACATTGTGGGTAAGAAACTTTATCTTAACATTCACTTTCCTCTTCTGAAACAATGGGGGCGTGTTTGTAAATACAGAAGCCATCTTGGTTGTTATTCCAAGCTTACTGAAAAGCGGTTATGCAGAATCCTTCCTTTTCCCCTCCATCATTTCACCTGTTAAAAAATGCTTTTGAGCAACTTTCAGAAGTGTACGCTGAACGATGAGACAATCAGCGATTCCTGACATTTAGGATCTAGAGGGGGTAATTTGTGTCTGCAGCTATCTGCGGTGTGCAAATATTTCTTACAACTTTTTGTATCATACGTAACTCTTGACACATTCGATAAATGTATTTGAGAACTAAGGCTCTTGAAAGTTAACGTGAAAGAGGTTATCATTTATGTGTGCACACAAACAGGGTATTATATTAAATATTCTTTAAGAATACGGTAGCTAGGACATGCCTGGTAATGTGCACCTCATAGTTTTAAATTGACCTGTTTTATTTGGTCTCATGAAGAATATGGTCTGGTCCACAGCACAGTGTTAAATGACTTGAGGTGGGTGTCCTCAATGTTACTGGTGTTTAGAGATGCTTTTTTGCAAACGTTTGACTCTCTCTCTCTCTTTCTTTTAAATAGGGAAGTATGGAACCCGCATTTGCCCTGCTTTTTTCTTAAGCATACCATATACTTGTCTTCCTGTCTGGGCTGGTTTCAGAATCTATAATCAGCCATCAGAAAATTATAATTATCCCTCAAAGGTGATTTTATTATGTTAACTGTAACCTGTTCCCAAACTCACGGGGCGCACTCACATCTCCCGGCTACTGGATCAAACTGTGCCTCCGGGCACTGGAGGTCTGGGGCAGACCGTTTGACTGCGTTGATTCTGTGCATTGGTCACACCTTAGTTACAGTGGCAGAGATGGTCTGTTTCTGTCTGAATACATCTGCTTCAACTGGCCAGGCTGTGCTTTCTGGACCTTCCTGTGCCCTGGGTCACACTGACTGTTCCCAACAGAGCCTGTTCAGGGTGTGGAGTGTGTGGTTTGTCTGGGGCTGTTAACGGCCTGGTGTTTGAGCATTTGGGTAGCTCTTGCAGAGATGCCAGGGCCTTTCCAAGGGGAGGCTGGAGGGATCCTGCTGTTCGGGGTAGCACACACAGCCTCAGGGTCTAATGTACCAAGGGATCCAGGCACACGAAGACTGGCTACAGGACGTCTTCCGAGACACCTCCCTTCCATTCACAGCCAAGGTGGTCAAGGCGAAGCAGTGCCGGCTGG
Source organism: Neomonachus schauinslandi (assembly GCF_002201575.2). NCBI lineage: Eukaryota > Metazoa > Chordata > Mammalia > Carnivora > Phocidae > Neomonachus > Neomonachus schauinslandi. The sequence continues at coordinate 139,981,671 of NC_058411.1, forward strand.
GCAGGTACTCTGTTAAGGTCTTCATTTCTAAGCCGGTAACATCTAAGTTTCTCTTCCTTTTATAGGTAATAGATCCTTAAGCAAGATCCTCTAAGCAAAGTCATATACGGAAATACGAATTACTAGAGATCGTCAGAACATGATTATTCAGTTGACTCTAAGATTTACAGAATTCCTTAAAATGCATTGTAATTTACAAACACCTCATTTGTAAACAATGAGACACCCGCTGTGCACACTCGGGATGACGCACTGACATCCTTTTGAGGAACGAGGTGGTTGTTACGAAGAAAAAGCAAACGGTACCCATCGTCCTGGGCTCCACGGCTTTTAAAAAAGTCTCCGCGTCAGTGTGTCAACACTGTTCATGCCGTGAGACACAGGAAACTGTTACCATTTTTTAAATGTTCAGACACAGTGATGGCCAGGGAGAAATGGACATGGTCACACAGTGCTGATAGGAACACAAATCCAGACGTGCTCTGCAAGGCAATTTGGCGGTGTTATCAACCTTAGCAAATTTAACCCCTTAGCCCAGTAATCCCACGTCGAAGGCCCTGTCCTCAGAAGGTCATCAGAGAGATGCAGTCAAAGATCTTTGTGCAGAACTGCTCACCATCACGTTAACAGTGCAAATGCCTAAATGTCCAAGACTGTGAGAGTGGCTGAAATATGGTCCTTCCACATGATACTACGTTTTAGAAGAGTTTTTTTTTTTTTTTTTAATTTATTTTTGAGAGAGAGAGAATGACAGAGAGAGAATGAGAGGGGTGAGGGTCAGAGGGAGAAGCAGACTCCCTGCCGAGCAGGGAGCCCGATGCGGGACTCGATCCCGGGACTCCAGGATCATGACCTGAGCCGAAGGCAGTCGCTTAACCACCTGAGCCACCCAGGCGCCCCTAGAAGAGTTTTTAATAATGTGGGCAAGTGCTTGTAATATAAGATAGCAGTTGAGGGTCCAAAGAACAAATACACAATTGGCTATATGTAAAGTCTTAATTTTGTAAAAAATAAATGTAGATCAGATAGATGATAGATAGCTCTGGAAAAACATAGTGACTCTTAATAGTGGGTTGGGTTTATGGTTACCTTACTTTTAAAATGAACGTATCTTACATTTATAATCACAAAACTCCTATTGCAAGAAAAAAAAATATGACTCTTAGAGCTTGAAAGGCCCTTCAGGATGACCCAGCCCAATCTCACAGAGGAGCAAAGTGGAAGCAGAGAGGAGGTGGGACATGATTTTCCTAAGTTAGGTGGCTAGTGGTTTATGACATGAATCACCTGTCTGCTGAATTCTCTCCCCATCCAGCACCATAGCACTTAGGCGTCAGTAGATCTCAGATTCTTCTTTGGCACTCTGGGCCTGCTCATTGGTTACAAACTCTTATTTTAGGTCATTCAAGAAGTCCAAGCCAAGGACCTGCTGAGAAGACCATTTGATTTATTGTTGGTCGTGTGTCTCCTCCTGGCAACTGGATTTTGTCTGTTTAGAGGCTTGGTAAGCATCACAGATCAAAGTAACATTAAAAAAAGAAAAACATACATTTAATCAGACTTCCTAGTGCCCTCACAACATTCCTCCTGTTAGAGCCCGGAGACCCGGCCCTGCTTGCTGCCACTCTCCCACGTGAACCTCCTTCAGCTCCTTGGATTAAGCCCACCTGGAAGTCTCTTCCTTCCCCGGTGTTAGGGTGCCTGAAAAATTAGCTAGTAGAGTCTCATTCTTTTGGTTTCTTTGCTGTTTCTGATTTAAATGTAAATGTCTTTGGGAAGGGTGGTACCTGAGGCCTCCATGATTGTGCTCCCCGGAGTAGGGACATGGCATTGAGGAAGGGCCCAGAGTAAGGAGTTAGGATCCTGGCTATTTACCAGCTGTGTGGCCTTGAAAAATGACTTAACCTCTTTGACCTCAGTTTCTTCATCTTACGGTGCTGTTTTGAAGATTAAATAAGAGAATAAACATCAAACACTTATACGTGGTAAGTGTTCACTACATGGGGTTACTAGTTACTATTTTTTTCTTAATATTTTATTTATTTATTTATTTGAGAGAGAGAGAGAGTGCAAGAGAGAGAGCACAAGCAATGGTGAGGGAGAAGCAGGCTGCCCATCAAGCAGGGAGCCTGACGTGGGACTTGAGCCAAAGGCAGACACTTAACTGACTGAGCCACCCAGATGCCCTACTGGTTACTATTTTTATTGATGGATGATCCTTTGCAGTGCTTAGTTTCATGGTTTATTCTTAGTGGAAACGAATTTCAGCAGCCAGAATCATATGGGTAACTATATTCAGCCTCAGTGACAATTACTCTTCTAAGCCTGCCGGCTTGCACAACAGTTGGGGAGCCGAGTGGCAAGTGTGAACTGATGTAGCTGACTTACTGTCTTGGGGTCCTTGAACCATATACTCTGTGCGGCTGGCTGGGTTCGGAGCGAGAAGCTGTCTTAAGAGCAGTCTCCATCAGTACATCAGGAATTTCCTGGAGTCGAGTCAGCTAATAGGAGGAGTGGCACAGGGAAGGGATGTAAAGGAGAAAGCAGAGCCGTAGGCTTTGCTCAGAGCACAGAGCAGTTAAAACTGCTTTTTTTCCCTAAGTAATCTCCATGCCCAACATGGGGCTTGAACCCATGATCCTGAGATCAACAGTCACACGCTACCGACTGAGCCAGCCAGGCGTCCTTAAAACTGTTCTTTGGTTAGTTTGCTCTAATTCCCAAAGCGAAAAGAACAACAGTAACAACAAAAATGAGCCCCAGCTGTATTCCTGCATAGCCGTATCCACTCTGTGCACCAGAAAGATGTGTGCATGTGGGCAGGACTTTTGCAGACGGGCTTTTAAATTTGGGCCCATTGTTTACCAACTCTGCCACTGGCCCGTGTTCATAGATGCTATCTAGATGGGACAGCATTTATGGCCAAAGACATGAGGAGTGATGGAGGAGGGAGGGGACTCAGACGGGACCTGGCTGGTTACGTGCCAGAGAGACTGTGTCACTTCTGTGGCCAAGAGCCTGCTGTGACCAACTCTGCTCCCCGCTCCCTTTCAAAGTGGACACAGGATGTGGCTTCACACAGGACGACCCTGCTTTCAGATCACCCTTTACTGCCCCCAAAGGCCCTGTGCTCCGTGAGCCACTGGAGAGAGGAGGAGGCTGTTTTTTTAAAGTCTGCAATGCATAGTAAGATGAATTTGGTCTAGGGATGTGCTCTTCCCGCAGAACAGCTGGCTAGCTATTTATTCCCAGGAAAAGTGAAACTGGTAAACCAGCGCGAGCTGCGAGCTGTGTTTTGGCCGGTGGAAATCTAGATACTTAGGAGGTACCCAAGAATAGAGCATTAGTTATTTCCTGCTCTACTGTTAACTTCTTCATCTCCTTCGAGTAGATCTGTAGAATATTTCTTTTCTTTCCCTTCTACTGATGAGCTTCTACGATACACAGTTTTTGTTAAATAGCAAAACAGCTTGTGGCTGAACCCGGAACATTCAGCTCTCTTAGCAAACGTTGAGAATCAGATGTGATTGTAACTTTATAATGAATTCGTTTTTGTTCCCAGATTGCTTTGGATTGCCCGGCTGAGCTCTGCCGATTTTATACGCAATTTCAAGAGCCCTACCTAAAGGATCCTGCTGCTTACCCTAAAATCCAGGTCAAGTAGTTTTGAAGCCCATGGTCTTTTTGAAGTTAATGTTCATTCTTTAAGAATGGGAACGTGTGGACCCATGTAGGAAACGGGAGTTAATATTCTCAGAGATAAAAATGTTCGTCTTTGGTGCTTTTCGTCAGGCCAGGCTGTGAAGTTGCTGACGATGTTATTTCTCTGTTCAATGCAGATGCTGGCCTATCTCTTCTATTCTGTCCCTTACTTTGTGATTGCGCTTTATGGCTTAGTGGTTCCTGGATGCTCCTGGATGCCTGACATAACACTGATGCATGCCGGAGGTCTAGCTCAGGTACTAAACATACGCTCTGTTCAGAATGTCCGCTGGGGATCTGGCTGTCATTGTCGAGAATCTGAGAAACATCTCTTCTTGGTGTTTAAGGGTGGGTGGGAAGCAGGTCCTAGACTCGTCCCCTTTTGTTCTGCAGTTCTTTGGGAGACATTTCTGCGTATGCATGTTATTCAGATCTTGCAATAACTACATGGTAGGTGTGGCAGCCAGCTCTACGGGTGAGGAAGCTGAGGCCCAGTGAGGTTAATGGTCTGTCCCAGGTCACACACCCAGCAAGGGGCACCGCTGGTTCCCGGTGCTGTCTCCCAGTCTCTGAACACCATGGCTACTAAACAAGAATTGAGAGCCGTCATCATTGAGATGTCTGTCTCACACCGAAGATGTCATAATTCTGTTGTGCTACACTACACTGAGCCAGGGAAACTGGGTTTGAGAACATTCTGTTCCCAGTCATGCCATTCCTTCCGCCTGCTACTCAGTCAAGGCCCTGGCCTCAAGCATGAGCACGGGTTCAGTGAATGCTTACTTCACTGAACTGGAAATAAAATTATCTATGGAAGTGTATTATTACCCAAAGTACATTTTTACAAGGTAACAGCAAGACAAACTGATCTTATGAACAAGGAAGAAAATTATTAAGTAATTTTATCTTTCCCCCCTTCTCACTATAAATAAAAAAGAAACAAATGAATCCATCTTGTAAAATCATTCTCTTGCATCTTGCTCTTTTCGAGCAGGCCTCAGAATGAGGCTCATGTGGAAGCGGTCAGAACATACAGTTTTGGGACAGTACAACAGCACTCTGCCATTTACAGGCTGGGAAAATAGCTATAGGATTCATGGGTTAATACTTGAGGCTAACTCCTCCCAGTCTGAGGTAATTCTCAATTACAGAATTTGAGTATTAGTATCAAAAAAGTTGGTACAGTATCCGCCAAGTAAGGGTTCCTGTTCTTTCCCTGAAGGACTTAAGAGGGAAGAGAACTAGTATTTACCCTCTTGGCAGACCTCTGACTAGCTGATTCCTTAGGCCAGGTTTTGAGCCTTTATTTCCGTATCTTCCAATACCAACTATAAGCTGACTTCCAATTTTCTGTCTTTAGGCCAAACTGTTCCCAGACTCCTAGACCTAATCCCAGACTCAGTCTTTTCACTTGGCTGTCTTGGAGTTAGTGTCTAAAATAGGACTCCTGACCTTCCCTACACCTTACCCCCATTTCCACCATCCCTGCAAACAGCCTTTTCCATTCCCTCACCACTACATCTAGCCTGTCACTAGGTCTAGTTCTGTCTCCAGAGGAATCCGCAAACCCAGCGCTTACAGCTCATGGCCCTACGGTGGTCTGCGCTCTCACCTCTTACTTTACGGGAGGCAAAGCAGGCTAAGTGTTGTACTTACTTATCTGTAAAGATGGGCTGTGTGCTCTGCTGGAGTAGGAAATACGCAGGGGCTTAACACAATGAAGTCTTCTTTCTTGCTTGGGCAAAGATCATGTGGGATATTTTCAAGAGCCAGGCCTGGCACCAACCCGACTGACTGCACGGGAAGCAGATGAATGTGGTCTTCCTGTGTGCCCCAGAAGAAACAGTGTGACGAATACAGCATTACCCCTGCAGTTTTGTTTTGTTTTTTTAAAGCCTTACTTAAAGATAAGAAAGCAGAGGCTCTGGCAGCTTATTACTTGCCTGGGGTCACAGTTACTAAATGGCAGAATAGGGATCTGGAATCCTGCCTGACCCCAATGCCCACATTCTTCTCCACTGGTATCCCTCTTCTCATGCAGACATTAGGGGCGGTGGGGTCCTACGGCACAAAGCCAGACCTTTTATGGGCCTGGAGGAGCCAGCCTCTGGGTGGTGGGAGGCAGGGACACAGCGTGCACTGTGTTGGGCCGGGGAAGCGTTTAGGTGTTGCAGCGGGCAGCAGGTCAGAGGGTGGAGTAAACCTTGGCTTTTATTTTCCTGGCCTTATTCTCCCGCGCTCCCCAGGAGAGAGGGCCTCCCACCAGCCTCACTCTCACCAGTCCCTTCCTTCGAGGATTAGCTTGCTCAGAGTTTGACGTGGTTGCTGTCCCTCTCCAGGCCCTGTACCTGGTCTGCCCTGTAGTGGGCCCCGGTGCAGGAACATGGACCGTCATCATCGAGGGGGCTGACAAGAGTGAGGCCACTGTTGGACCCAGCCAGGCGGACAGTGGGCAGTCAGGAGGCTTGGGAAGGTCACACCTTGGGGGCCAGGGGGCGCTTAAAGCGATAGCACTAAGATTAATCCCGACTGTACCTGCTGGTGAGGGCCAGGCCTGCAGACAGGCCCCGTGGCTCCGGCCAGGCGGTTCGGGGAAGGGCGGCGGGGCCGATAGAGCCCTCAGCAGCAGTAGCAGGGGCTTCAGTCAGACCCTGGGCCTTGCCGGAATCCTTGGGCTTATCCACCACTGCCCAGTTTGACAAGGTAGCTGGAGGCTACAGACCAGAGCCTGCAAATGTCAGAAGGAGGTTTCTCCCAACCCAGAACGGTGTCATCTGAGAACTGGGTGTCTGATAGTCCCACAACTCTGGGCTGGGCTTTAATATCTATCTACTCGGAGTGTTTAGCCAAAGGAAAAGTTACAAATCACACTGGAACCAAAGTGCCCATGATGAGAATGTTGAATTCCAGGTATGTGATTGGTTTTCTACCTGGCCAATACTGGCTTCTGAAACAAATTCTCGCCTTGGGAGGGCATCTGAAACTTTCATCACAGAAAACACCCTCCCTAACCCAACTCGCATCCCTCGCTGCTAAAACTGTCATTTAGAAGGTTTATGCACTCACGATCCCACTAATGTTATCAAAGTTTGCATTTCTTGAAAGGCCTAGTGAACTCCCAAGACTCTGTGATTTAGTAAGAAAAAAAAATCTTTGAAAAATTTCTAGATCAGTACAAGTCCATGGAAAACGTGTTAAGTTCTTATGGGTCCCTGATTTCAGATTCTGTAGGAATCTGCCAAATCTGCTGTCTTCAGAAATCAAAAAGTAAAATAAAATCAAATAAGCAGGACACATTTTACACCAAAGAGCCAGTGGGGACTTATTCATAACTCAATTGTCTTTTCTTATAAAATTCCTATTGTAGGATTGAAGTTGCAAGTCTAGTTTGAAAAGTATTGCAGGCTGCTTAGATCCACTTATTATTAGTACCTTCTAGCAACTGAAGAATTTTTCTCTGCTAAAATATCACTGAACATTAGAAGAAAACAATCTAGTCAAAATGGTTAAGAGCACGAGCGCTGGAGAGACTGTGTCGTTATCTCAGCCTGTCCCTGAGGAGCTCGTGACCTTCACCACCTTGGATTCCTCTGCTGTGAAAGTTAGGATAATACAGGAGCTTTCTCCTAAAGCTGCTGGGAGGGGATTAAATGAGGGCATATATGTAAAAGGCTTACAACAGTGCCTGGCACAGAATGCGCTGTGGGTCTTTGTTGCTGTTCTTCTTGTTGGTTTAAGATTCCCAACAGGAGTCTAGAGAGGAAGTGCCTTGTGTTGCTCAGGAGATTCATTCATCTGTAGCCATGTGTAACAGATATTATTACCTAAAGAGAGAGCTTTGGGAGACTCGCAGTGGGTTTGTCAGGGAGCCTGCCGCCCATCCAGTGCCACCCACAGCCCTGGAAGCAGGAACAGTCTCCCCTGGGTCGGGAAACACCCCTTCCCACTGGCTGCTCAGACTCTCCCACTCCCTGGCTACAGCGGATGCTGTGTACTTCCTCACAAAAGGGTCTGGAAGCTTATCTGTGGATAATTTGGTTGTAGAGTTGACTCTCCTGGAGGCGAATTTTATGTTTTTTTTCCTTATGGAAGCCTTTAGGAAATACCTGAAAGATTTCGGAAGAACATGGATAATTGGGATACTAATGCAAATCCTCTTTTAATAGTTTGCTTCAAGTGTAATTCATCAGAATACATCTTTATTTAGTATTAAAATTAGACTTTGGGTTTAATGTCTTCACATGATTATCCTTTGGTGGAGACAGATCGTCTTGAAATTGTCAAAAGGTCAGCAAGGGTATCTAGAAACAAAGAGCCCACCTGAGTTCTCAACAAAGTAGAATTTCAGACATTGGCACTGCCCTAAGCACTCCACAAAGATCAGCTCATTGAACAGGCATAGCAATCCCTATGAGGTAGGCTCCATTATTATCCTACTTTTATAGATGAGGAAGCCAAAAAAGGTTACATACCTAACCCAAGGTCATACTGCCGGTAGAGATGGGCTCTGACACTGGAGGTCTGGTTCCAGATGCAGTGTTCTTAACCCCTGGACTGTGCTGCTCAGAAAACCCTAAAAAATGACACAGTTCTGGATTAACTACTTATATTGTATCAGCCAAATAGCCTGGCTGTTGTCCCAATATTAATTTTGGCCTATGATACTTATGTGGACACATGATACTCTTTCAGCTCTTCTTTCTGGAACCGAGATCATGATTTTTAGCCATCCTTTCCATGTTGTCTCTAAATATAAGAAAAGGGAGCTATTAAAATTTAACCGTTCTTGGCTTTTTTTTTTTTTGGCCGCATTTTCCATTCTAATCATCCATTAAAAAAAAAAAATCAAAGCATATCTTGTAGATTTACTTGAGGTGGAAGCTGATTTAGAAGGGCAAGAAAGAGGATTAGGGGCTCCCAACGTCAGATCACTGAACTTGGCAGAAGTTTCTGGGCTCCACAAGTCGTACCTATGATCCTGGGTGACAGCTCAGCGGCACTGAGCCCGGAGCCCCCGGATGCCAGCCCAGGTGCCAGGCTGAGCTCTCGGTCCTGCCATCGGCAGGCCTCGTGTGCTGGGGGAGGGAACCGTTCTCAGCGAGACGGGGTTTTTCCGAAGCCTGGGGAGGAAGCAGTGGTTGGGTGCTGACTCAGCGGGAGGTGTGGCCACCGTAAAGATACCTGTTAGAGTGCACCCACTGCCAGAAACCGCAGAACACTGGCCTCAGGCTTCTCTCACCTGCAGACACCTCTTTGCATTAGAAACATAAGTAGGTAATTCTGGAGAAGGCAGGCCTACCGAAATAGGTATAAAAATAGAGAAATGCTTTGTAGAACCTTTCTGTACTTTGACAGTCACAAGACCATTGTTGTTTAATGTTTATTGAGCTCTAACAATGCGAGAGGCGCCACACAAAACATTAGACACAGTACCTGCCCGGTGGGCTTACAATCTAATCTAAGGACATGATCATTTTGTAATGTTGCCATGATTTTGCTGTTTTTTGAAAATGAGGTATTAACTGCACTGGGGAGTGCAGGAAAAGAGCCTACAAATCACTGACTTTTTATGCAGGTTTCCCTATGCAAGTAGGCATGATTGCTCATATTAATCTCTCAAAGTATGGTTGGCACTTGCCCAAACCTGGTGATTTTTGTCATGTGTACAAGTGTCTATAAAGACAGAGACACCGAACACACATTTCTGAAGATCGAGGTTCATATCTGGCCTCTAGTCCAGAAGTTTGGTTATACTATTCAGAAAAACAGTGTTACTCAAAAGAAGCCCGAGGGAAAAACGGCAACAGGGGCCAAGCTCCTGATCACTGCTCCTAGAACTACCCAAGAGCGGCTCCTCGGAGCAGCCCCTCCAGTACCCTTTACCCACAAGGCCGTTTGTCTTCAGCGCCCGGAGATGGAATGCTTACCATCTGCGGGGTGCCCTCTGGGCCTCTGCCTGGGGGACATGTGCTTGAGGGCAGAGCCCTCACGGAGCCTCAGGGATCACAGTGCAGATAGAGGTGGACAGTTTCTGTGTTGGTCTTTGGTAACATGCCACACTAATTTCCTATCTCCAGAGAGTAGCAAAACTGTACTGTGAGGTCCCTAGAATGTATCAGTACTTTGTAAAAATGTAGCCTGTTAAAGTACCTGTCACTGATACAGATCCATACACATGCTGCCAATGAAAGCTTGTCCTTTTCTTCTCTTGGTAAAGTCAAGTGCTAAGGAACACTTTTATCTGTTAACCACTTAGCAGAATAAACTGATTTCATACAGAAGGAAGTGTAAGAACTTATACGTATTTAAATAAGCAAATTATTTAGTTTTTCATTCTTATTCTGTGACTTCTTTAGGTTATAGTACCTTCTCTCTTCACTTTGATCCTGATGAACTAATAATTCATCACTTGTTGTATTTAGATTTCCAATCCTTTATTCACATATAGCTTAGATTTCCAGACTCCAGGGTTGCATTTTGTAACAATACGAGAATCCTGAGGAAATCCTCACACAGAAGCCTTTTCTAATACAGTTTTCCCCTGTGCTTATGAAAAAGTATCAAAAAAGATACATTCTGAATGTACGTTATGAACAAGTATATAAGTACAAATGGGAAGCTCTAGCCTCACGTTATGCTGACAAGCTGTACTTCTAAATAAATTAGAATTTGATTTGAAAAGGTTGCCTACATGTACATTTACCATTTTATAAAGAGCAACCACAGTCCTACCCCCACCCAAGCTGGTAACAACCTTACTTACAAAACAACCCTTAAGTATTTTTAAAGTTGCATAAAAAACAAATACATGAAGAAATAAACAGAAAATATATAATGAAGGGCTTTGAGCTTTTGTTGCAAGGAATAGGTAAAAAAGACTGATTAATGAAGCTGAGGTCCTCAGTGCTTCTCTTTAAATAGCTATATTAAAAATATTTTCACTTTCTAAACTCTGTACTTTCTTCATTTTTATTGGAACACACTTAGTAAGCCACAACGAGTGCCTGTATAGATCTCCAGAATGCAAATCAGAAGGGAAAAAAACCTGAGATTTTATTCAATTTTTCTTTTAAATTGAGCACTAATGTTTGGTAAGGGGCACTGGATGGATGATAAAGCCACACTAAGGAAGGTTTACTTTATTTGAACAGTTATGTTAAGACTGGCCCTAAATTCAGTGAAATCCTGAAGATTATGGATTGTTTGAGGGTACTGGTTTTGAGGGCACAGGAAACATGGTCTGAATGAGTCATCCAGAACACATTGTGAATCCAACTGAACACAGAATTCATGCTTACCTCCCCCCTTTTTTTTAAATGCAACAGGCTCAGTTTTCTCACATCGGTGCTTCTCTTCATGCTAGAACTGCTTATGTCTACAGAGTCCCCGAAGAAGCGAAAACCCTTTTTCTAGCATTAAACATAGCATATGGAGTTCTTCCTCAGCTCTTGGCCTATCGTTGTATCTACAAACCAGAGTTTTTTATAAAAACAAAGGCAGATGAAAAAGTTGAATAAAGATATTATTTCATGTTCTTCCTCTCTAGATTACAGACTTTTGTTATCCTGGTACTGATATTTTGTCCCATTTCACTCCCTTCCCATACAGGAATACTTAAGAATATGTAAATTCTTGCTCTGCACTCTATGTGTGAGCTCTCATATGGTTTTGTGTGGGTAAATTTTCTTTTTTTGAAGGAAAAGTGAAGTTGAGAAACAGTTTGTTTAAAGAAATATATTCAAAATTATTTGTGAATAAGCTTGACCTTCTATTTCAATATTTTGTTTGCACATATTAAATATAACTGTAAACAATTACAACTTAGCTCCTACAATAGTGAGCATGAAAATGAACTATTCAAAAGTGAATATGGCCTATGCATATTAAAAAATTCAAAACAGCAAATACATACTGGAGAGATACTTTTGGCATATAAGATACATATGTGTCATTATTAACCTCAATATAAAAAGCAAATCATCACAATATTTTAAAATGTTATTTGAAATATGTTTTCCCAAGGAAAGTATATTATTTACTGCTGTTTTAAAAATTGCTTTTAATAAAATTTTTTTGTGAGTCTAAATAGCTAAGGAGGGATCGATAACTTTATCATTACCCTTAATGAATACTTGTTTTATTGGTGACTGGAAATATTTCTATTGTATTTCTGTGTATATTTTTAATAAATTTTTTTGGCCTTTTATGAAAACAAATCTTATTAAATTTGAAACATTTTGTAATTTTTTTCAGAAACAGTTTTGTAGTCTTTAGGATTTTTATTTTAAAAATCTGTCAGTTACATGTTCCAATTCAAAATGTCATCTACATTCTCCTTATGTTTTAGTGTGAGCAATGAAGAGGACTTTTGATGAATTAATTAAATTTCATTAATTTAAGATTGAACTAAAACACTCAATGTTAAAAAGTACTTTTCAAGGAAAAAGAACTGGAGTGGCATCCTTACTATCTTTTAATGAACTTTTCATATTTGGAATTATGAGTATAGAGAAAAATTAGTATTTGTTAAGCAAGAGAAACAAGCTAAAACTCCAGCTGCCCTCTTAGTGCCCTAGAGGGGTAAGCAGACGGTGCTTTCATATGCTCGGCTGCCATAACCAGCACCGTGCTGAGCACCATCCTCAATGGCCCTGGGCTTTTAGAACGTCTCACATTTTTTCTTCATGTTATTTATTAGCTCTTCACCAAAATAAGAAAACAAAAAGAAAATGGGAGTTGAAACCAATGCACGGATAATGTCAAGTGTGCGAATTTAGGGTCCACTGAGCTGGTAAGTATTATCTGAGATGTGCAAGCAATAGCGTAGCCATTCCTTTCCCTCCCCCATGTTTACAAAAAACCTAAAACCCAGGCAGTGTTTAAAAAAAAAAAAGAAAGAAAGAAAAAGAAAACCCTCACCTGCACTTGATTCTATTGTCAACTTGCTGTTAACAATTTTTGCTTTAATATATGAATTACATTAATACCTCACATTACATAGATGAAGCCAAATTACACTAACTTTGTTGTTTACAACCTCAAATCTTACTCCCAGTACACATTCCAATAAATTTATTCTGTAAAAACAATACATTTTTTTGTTTTTGATTTTTTTTTTTTTTACAGTAAATTTTTCAACTACAAACCTCGAATACGCGAAAGATGTTCCAAGGACAAGCATAACAGGATTGATAAAACTCAAACTGACTAAATGTGTTCTCACAATATAAGCTGGCATAAAAATAAATAAAATTCTCTATTATCACAATAGCAACAATAATGTACACATAATAATGGTTTGTGGATGAATATCAACTATTCTAATTCTAGTTCCAAAAGAAAACAATGGTTCATTTAAAAGTCAATGCTTTGTCTGATTTCCCATAGGGCTACTGCTGATTCCAGCTTTAAAATGTAAATTATCCACCTTGAGTGATTAGCTCAAATTGTATTGGCATTGGGGAAAAAATAAATCATTGCCTTTATTTTGGAATAACACAAAAGACTCACTAACTTCACATATAAAAACTGAGTTTGTGTACGTAACAATATGAGTTTTGAGAAGTATAAGCTGTCGACTAGCTATTTCTAATACGGAATAGATATTTTACAATATGATTAAACTTTACACATGGCCTCAAAACTGAAGGACAATTTTAATTTCATCTTCAATATGCCAACATTATGTGTTTAGGAACTGGTTCCTGGGTTCTGTCACAGAGAGGAAATCCCTTAAGCATTATGTTGAGTGGTCATTTTTAAAAAATGCTAATTTATATTTAATGGGGTGTCTGGTGATAGTGGAGTAAAGGCAGGAGAATGATGAATGTAACTGCCTTGATAAAAGGATCCTAGACATGTATAAGTCTGTGCAAAAATCTTGATAATCCTTAGTGGTTAAGGGCAACTTCATGCAACCAAATAACATGAAATTAAATCAATAACCTTAAAAAAGGCTAAAATGTCTTTTTTTCCCCCAAACACAACAGAGAGGAATGTGAATAATGTACATACAAACTGGGGTTCTGTCAATGACAACAAGGAATATGTGTTGGTTCATATCAAATCCAAGATTATTAGACAACCAAATGTATAACCTTCTTGTGGTTTCTCTTAATATGCAGCATTCATTATGGTAGTTAGGTCTGTAAAAAAAAGAAAGAAAACAAGCCTTTAGATGATTTAGGATATTAACAATAAAAGCTATCCATACCTATAAAGTATATAATAAGTGGGGTTTTCTGAGATTTTAATCTGTACTGCAGCATTAACAATACTCAGCAAGAACAGCCCGTGAGGCTTTGCTTGATACGTATCAGTTCAGAAAGCTAAAGGAGGTGCTAGGGCATCTTTAGTGCCCCGTTCAAAAACAGGGAACAAAACAATGAACTCTGTCTGCTGTCTGGCAGGGACAGAGTGCAGCAGTGTGCACTCATACAGCTCAGGACAATGTGTATTGCTGGGATAAAGTCACTGGAAAAACTGAAATAACCCATCTTTGTGAGGACTGTGGTGTTAGAAAGAAAGGTAAGCTGCTTCAAATTTAAAAAGCATTTGGAATGTGTGCAAATTATTCTGTATAATTTTTTTTTCTGTATAATATTTATAACTTAATTACTTGGGACATATGGCTCAAAGAAATACAAGATTTAACAAAATCAAGATGTACGAAAAGAAAGGAAGTCTAGATTTCTTTTAAAATTTAGATGGCAACCGTGTGACAAAATATTTCCATATCCGAAAAGAACTCCGTTTCAGTCTGGGTCCTACTTTAAATTGTATCAGGTTACATTTCCTCAGAGGGATGCTGTTTTTGCTTTTTTCATCATTAACCCAAATACATTACTCTCCCCACCTCCTAATGCTCTCAAGGGATGAATGAAAGAGGGAACTCAGGCCCCAATATTTTTTCCTAAAACAGCTTGCTTCCATTCTTCCCTTTGCTAACTGAATGAACTTGCTTGTGAGCTCAGGAGTGCTCACATACATGGTCCAAATCTATAGTGTACAGTATACCATACATAAATAATTCCAGGACTTCAAATAGGAAAAGTTACTAAACCTCAAGATGGCAGAAATACAGAAAATTTCTCTTACAGCCTGTTCTGTTCCTACCAGAATAAGAAAGTCAATTAAAAAAAAATAATAAAAATCACATTTAAAATCTGTGAAAACCTGCAAAATGCAGTAACTAGTGACTCTTAATTATTTATTAACACATAAAAATACTAGATATGATTATACTCACAGACCTTGGGGGATTTTCCTCCCTTGTGAAGGAGGAAGACACCCATTTAAAGCAGTGAAAAATTGTTAACAAATTTATTTAATAACGTCTTTTTATTAGTATCAATGTGAAAGGCAATAAAATCTGTGTTTACATTGGTAGAACATTCATAGTAACAACTACTCAAACTGTATTGAAGAACATTTTTGGGACAGATGGTCCCATAGCAGCCTCGGAATAGAATTAATGCTCCAAACAAAGTAAAGGTGGGGGCGCCTGGGTGGCTCAGTCGTTAAGCGTCTGCCTTCGGCTCAGGTCATGATCCCAGGGTCCTGGGATCGAGTCCCACATCGGGCTCCCTGCTCAGCAGGAAGCCTGCTTCTCCCTCTCCCACTCCCCCTGCTTGTGTTCCTGCTCTCGCTGTCTCTCTCTCTGTCAAATAAATAAATAAAATCTTTAAAAAAAAAAAAAAAAAAACAAAGTAAAGGTGGTACTAGAATGTGACCACAACTTTAAGGACATGGGGGTTTTTTTGGGTCTTTCAGCAAGGTATTGTCAAATGGGTGCTTATAAAAAGCGAATTATAAATCCATTTTTTCAACTTGTCATACCATCATCACTCTATTTGCATCTCTGCATCAAAAACTACCTTGCTAATTCATAATGGTATATATCCTGGACATGGTGCTTGGAGTATTTACTAGCCTGGAAGTCTCCTCCAAGTAAGCGGCCAGCAGTGGTTCCTTCTGTGCTGGTGGCCATGCTCTGTGCCAGGCCGCCCTCGGGTCAGGTTAATGGCTGACTAATGCAATCAGATTCCCCTGAGGCACGTGAATGCGAGACACACGAAGAGGCTGTGGGTGGACGCAAGCTGAACTATACCCAGAACACAAAAGTCATAGGATCTTTTCGTGGAGCACCACTGTCCCTTGACAAAATGACAACAGATAAACTATGGTTATCAGACGCTTTCTCAAAAGTAAGTGAAGTGAACCTATTACATCAAGGAAGACAACTGGCAGTATTTGTTGCCAACGACAAAGTTTGAGCTTTTAAGTGAAACTTAGAATTCTGGAAAACTTAATCCTCCATGATCAAGACTTCCCAATAAGGATTTTTCTGACAAGATATACCTGATATTTAAAAATGTGATTAAAAATACTTTATAATGAAATATTTGGAAGACCCAAATAACTCAGGGAACCACTATTTTCCAAATGGGTAAAATTTTCCAAATGGGTAAAATTTTCAAAATGGGTAAAAGCTATTCAACAGTCCAATGGACCAGAATCCAGAAAGTTCAGATTGCACATTGTAACTAACCTTTAAGAAAGTACCACTTACACAGAGCTGGTGTAGTATCAAAGAAGGACATTCGCAACAATCTGAAGAAACTATTAAAATACTTGTATCTCCACTTTCCAACCACATATCTATGTGAGGCCACATTTTCTTCATACACCTCAACCAAACAACATATCGCCAGAGACTAAATACAGAAGCAGGTATGAGAGCCCTGATGTCTTCTATTAAGCCAGACATTAAAGAAATTTTTTAAATGCAAAACATTATGGGGCTCCTGGCTGGCTTTCAGTAGTGTGTGAGCTCGAGTCCCACGCTGGGTACAGTAGAGGTTGCTAAAAAAAATTAAATAAAAACTTTAAAAAAAAAATGTAAAGCAATGTCATTTTTCTCAAAGCACTTCCTGAAAAAGGCAGTTTTCATAAAAATGTGTTATTTATATTAAGTAATGAGTACTATTTTACAACAAATTAATAAATATCTTAAAATTAGTTTTTATTCCTAATTAAATAAATGCCCATAGTGTAACAAAAGCTCTTTGGGGCCCTCAATAACTTATGAGAGTATTAAAGGGGTGCTGAGACCAAAAAGTTTGATGAACCACTGGCTTAGAAGATAAGAGACTACATGGTTAGAAGTAAGGCTGGACAGATAAACTGGGGTCAGAGTACAAAGGCCACTGCATGCTGAAGTAAGGAGTCTGGACTTGATCTTGAGGGCAATGGGGAGACGTAAGGATGTATCCCCATACTACAGAAAGAAAATAGGTCAGCATCGGAAGAATAAAAGCGTGGACACTGCTTAGCAGTTACAGCGAACCCAGCGGCCTCTGCTCCTCCCTGCTATTACGTGCGGCCTTGTGGTGTGGGGACTTGACTCCAGATCCAGAGGTGGGCAGAAGCTGGCTGGCGCAAGCCAGTTTTGATCTGTTATCAGCGGTTGGTTCAGGGATGGGCAACTCTCTGACACGTCTCCAGCGATCCCTGCCTCCTGGTATTCACAGCCTGGTGTAATGCCCTCTCCCCTTGAGTGTGGGCTGGACCTTTTGACTTGCTTCTAATGAACACGATGAGGAAAAAGTGATGGGAATCAGAGATTAGATTACGAAGGACTGGCTTTGGTCTTGCTAGCATGCTCTCCGTTGCCGATGAAACTAGCGCCATGATGGAGCTGCCTTAGGGAGAGGCTCACATGTCAAGGAACCCAGGGGGCCTCTGGCCAAAGTTAGTGAGGAACTAAATCCTGCCAACAACTACTGAGTGAGCTTGGAAGAAGACCAACCCCCAGCTGAGCCTCAAAATGATTTGAGCCCCTGCTAACACCTTAATTGCAGCTTTGGAGAGACCCAGAGATGGAGGACTCAACAAGTTTCACCTGATCCATGGGAAATGCCAGATGATAAATGAATTTTAAGCCACTATGTCTGGAGGTAATTTGTTACATGGCAGTAAATGATACAGCAGGCCCAAGCCAATCAGTGCACAGTATTCCTGTCACAAAGATTAGTAACCTCTACTTCATAGCCCCATGAATCAAGAAGGGACGCTCCAAGTGTTCTGGAGCCTGCCCTTTTCTGCTTCATGCTTCGAACTGTCAGGAGTGAAGATGTTGTCAGAGAGCCTCTGGAAGTAAAGGGGACCCCAGAACTCGGTGGGTTCCTCGTAAGAACCTCTTCTCTCCTTCCTTCACCAACACTTACAACCTCAACACCATCTGCCTCGAGACTATCAAACCTCTTATCCTCATGGCCTTTTACTTATTGCAGTTACCACAGATGGGCTCCTGAGCACCTGTCACTTCCTAGACTCTCATCCCCAGTCAGCTCTGTCCATGTTAGTTTTTGACCTCATCTCTTAAACTCTCCTGTGCCCACCCAGATTCCTTGATCTCCTCCACTGGGCCCATTGGAAATCAGTCAGCCACTAGCAAATCTCCCATATTCCCAACTTGCATTTCTCGGATATTCTGCCCCCTAATTTGTTCTAACGGAAACCTGGTTCTCCCTGGGGATTGTGCTGTTGCTTCTCCTGCAGCCTTCACGTGGTAGCTCTTTTCTCTGCCACGGCTCTTATACGACCGGCCCAGAGGCGGGGAAGGTGTCCTTCCTGATCGTCACCACTGTTTCTAAGCTGTTCCTCCTCTCTTCTGTGCTCTCGCCCGACCACCCAATCCTCCCAGCTTTGAACCTCAGTACTGTGAACTTCCACCCCTCTTGCCTGCAGTCACCTCCAGACCCCCTGGGTTACACTGTCATTCAATATCATAACCATTGGGAAGTCTCTCCATGTAGGCTGTCGTTCCAAAACTCTGACCTCTCAGTGCCTTGATTTTCTCTCCTCCAGAGATCTTGTCCTCCACCCTACCTCAGTCACTCATCCCCCATGGCTAGTTCTTAGGCAAGTGTTTCTCAACCCCTGGGAGTACAGGAATCCCCCACAGATCTGCGGTTTCACTTTCTTTGGTCAACTGTGATCAGGAAGCAGACGATCTTCCTTCTGACTTTCCTCCATCGGAAGGTCGACAGTAGCCTACGTCACAGGGGCTTCATCATTCCCCTCACTTCATAGGCATTCTGTCATTGCCCTTCATCAATCACAGCACACTGAGGTATTTTGAGAGAGGTCACTTTCACTTAACTTCTGTTACAGAATACTGTTACAGTTGTTCTATTTTATTATGAGCTGTTGTTGTTAACCTCTTACGGTGCCTAACTTACACCTTAAGCTGTATCACAGGTGCGTACGTACCGGTGAAAACAGTATATACGGGGTTCGTACTACCCACAGTTTCAGGCATCTACTGCGGGGTCTGGGACTGTATCTCCTGCAGATAAGGGGGGATAAGTGCATTTGCAAACATGGTTTTAAGTCACTGTTTTGGGGGCAAAGTTATGGAAGCATTTTTGGCTGTCATAAGAACTTGGGGGCTATCTGGTATTTTACGGGCAGGCATCAGGGGAACTGTGCCATGGACGGTGCTCACCCAGTGAAATGTCCCACTCAAGTACCCACATCACCTGCGGGACAGCAGCAACCACCACAACTCTTCCACGATCTGATGAAACGTCCCACTCTCCCATCACCACTTGTCTCCAGCTATCTCTCTTTAGCTAGGATGCCACCTCCAATAATTCTTTGATACTAAAAATCCTCTGACCCACTCCTTTCCTCATGCCTTTTTTTCCCTCCTTCCAAACATATTTTGGGTTCAATGATCCATCACTGTAACTGCTCCCTTCCTTGCACCAAATCCATTTCCTGCCTCTATCCCCCTTCCCTGTACTCTGGGCAAACCCCACTTCTAGTTACATTAAATTCCCGGACTTTCTGTAGTTGCACAGTTGAATATGCCCGGAGAGGGTCACACACCCATCCCGACAACCGTTCTCACTTTAAATCATGACCACTAACCACAAGTGAGCCCTCACTGCTGCCTGGCATCCCACTTCATTTCCCAAGTCTACTCACTCTTCTCTTCTTCTAAGTGACTACTTTGCCCCATTTCCTCTCTCTCTAAACTTCCAACACTTCTTCCCATTATCACTCTCAAATGCTGACCTCGCTTCCTAAGAAAACAGAAGCAATCAGATGAGAACTTTTGCAAGCTCTCACCCTAACTACCCACTTACCTGCCTTCCCTCCCACTTCAGCGGGTGAACCAAGGGAACCCTTCCAGATGTGCCCTGGATATTAAGCCTCCTTGTCTTCTGAAGAGCACTGCTTTGGCAATTCTTTCCTACATTATCATTTTGTGATCATCCCTCATGTGAATCATTCTTACCAGCACATGGGCCGTAAATTCTCCCATCAAGAAAAAAAGCCCCTCTTGACTTTCTATCTTGGACCATGGCTATTAAGTATCTGAAAAGAAGTTTAAGATTTGTCTACTAGCCCTACGAGGCATCGGGACTCATTATATGCTGCTGTAACTAATAAAAGTATGGTACTGACCAAAGGAACATTAACAGAGAACCCAGAGAGCGAGCCATGGCTGTGACAGATGACACTGCAGGTCAGAGAGGAAAAGAGGGACAATTTAATAAATGGTGCTCGTTCCCATGGTTACGCTGTGGGTAAAAAGGCAACAGGATCCTACCACATATTATACCCCAAAATCAATTCCAGATGGATTAA
The DNA here is from genome assembly GCF_002201575.2 of Neomonachus schauinslandi. Classification (NCBI taxonomy): domain Eukaryota; kingdom Metazoa; phylum Chordata; class Mammalia; order Carnivora; family Phocidae; genus Neomonachus; species Neomonachus schauinslandi. The sequence goes on from NC_058411.1 coordinate 140,002,035, forward strand.
ATGTTAAAAACAAAACTTTACAAATTTAAAAGGAAATGCAGGAGAGTATCTTTCCGATCTTGGGAAAGGGATAGGTTTCTTAAACAAGACAGAAGAATGCTAACCATGAGGTGGGAGGATGGGTTAGCCTGGTGATGGGTATTAAAGAGGGCACGTTCTGCACGGAGCACTGGGTGTTATATGCAAATAATGAATCATGGAACACTACATCAAAAACTAATGATGTAGGGCGCCTGGGTGGCTCAGTTGGTTAAGCAACTGCCTTCAGCTCAGGTCATGATCCCAGGGTCCTGGGATCGAGTCCCGCATCGGGCTCCCTGCTCTGCGGGGAGCCTGCTTCTCCCTCTCCCACTCCCCCTGCTTGTGTTCCCGCTCTCACTGTGTCTCTCTCTGTCAAATAAATAAATAAAATCTTTAAAAAAAAAAAAAAAAAAAACTAATGATGTAATGTATGGTGATTAACATAACATAATAAAAAAAATGCTAACCATAAGAAAAGTCTGAGACATTTGATTACAATAGAGAAAGTCTGTTCACCAAAAGGTATAAAAAAATCAGACAAGCTACAAATGTGGAGAAGATATGTACAATGCACATGACCAACCATACTAGTTAGAATCCAGAATATGTAAAGGAGTCCTATAAATCAGTAACCAAAAATAATCCAATAGGAGAATGGGCAAAAATACAAAATCAAGAAGATGCCCAGAAGAAACATGGGTAATAGATAAACATGTGAAAAGAAGCTCAACCTCACTATTAATCAAAGAAATGCAATTAAGACTGTAATTTACACTCATGATTACAGGCAAAAAGTCTGACAATGACACGTCAGTCACAGGAAACCCGTACGCTGACGGTGGGAGTGTGAACTGGCCCAGATACTTAGGGATGTCCTTCAGCATTCTCTTATGAAGTTAGAAACCATGAGCTCATGAGCTGGCATGGCCAGTTCTCGTGTACATACCCTAAAGAACCTCTTGCATATGTGCACAGAGAGGTGAATAGGAGGATGTTCACAGCAATGCAGTTCATAATTGCAAAAAGCTGGAAACAACCGACATGCCCATCCAGAGGAGACTGAATCAAGTGTGGTGTATTCATAAGGCTGAGTCTTACATAGCAGTGGAGAGTTAACAAGCTACTCTGTGCACAACCATGTGAGGGACTCCTGGAAGCAAACTAGAAAGTGAATGTCACTGCTGTTTAAAAAGCTCAAAAACGAACAAAATTAAACAATGTATTATTTAATTATATACCTGTATGTTAGATACGAACTAAAATTTTGAAAAGGAAACAAAGTAATACACTAGTGATAAGATGGGACAAGGGAAGAATATGTAATCAGATGAAAGTTATTGTTCTGTTTTAGTTTTTGGGTTGAGTGGTAGGGTGAATGATATTCTTTAGAATATGTTTATTATTTTATATTTATATTACATATACATTCTTTTGTATATGACAAATATATTGTTAAAAATGGGTTAAAGGGGCACCCGGGTGGTTAAACGTCTGCCTTCGGCTCAGGTCATGATCTCCACGTCCTGGGATCAAGCCCCATGTCAGGCTCCCGCCTTGGCGGGGAGTCTGCTTCTCCCTCTCCCTCTGACTCTCCCCCTGCTCATGCTCTTTCTGTCTCAAATAAATAAAATCTTAAAAAAAAAAATGGGTTAAAAATAAAAGGATCTGACTTTCAACAGAGTGGGTCTAGACAGAATATACCTCAACATAATAAAGGCCATATATGAAAAACCCACAGCTCATTAATACCCAATGGTGAAAAACGGAGAGCTGTTCCTCTAAGATCAGGAATAAGACAAGGATGTCCATTCTCGCCATTTTTACTCAATGTAGTACTGATGTCCTAGCCACAGCAACTGGACAAGAAAAAAAGGCATCCAAACTGGTAAGGAAGAAGTAAATCGGTCACTGTCCGCAGATGACATGATATAACAGATAGAAAACCCTAAAGATTCCACCAAAAAAACTGTTAGAATAAATGAATTCAGTGAAGTTGTAAGATACAAAATTAATATACAGAAATCTGTTGTTTCTACATACTAATAATGAAGTAGCAGAAAGAAATTTAGAAAACAATTCCATTTATAATTACACCAGAAAGAATAAAAAAGAATACCTAGGAATAAACCTAACCAAGTTCGTGACAGACCTATACTCTGAAAACAATAAATCATTGAAGAAAGAAATTGAAGATGACACCAATGGAAAGATATTCCATGCTCACAGATTGGAAGAACAAATATTCTCAAAATGTCCACACTATCCAGAGCAATCCACAGATGCAAGGCAATCCCTATCAAATACCAAAGCATTCTTCACAGAACTAGAACAAATATTAACATGTGTATGGAACCATAAAAGATCCTGAATAGCCAAAGCAATCTTGAGAAAGAAGAACAAAGCTGGAGGTATCACAATCCCAGACTTCAAGATATACTACAAAGCTACATTAATCAAAGACTATGGTACTGGCACAAAAAGATATATATACACACACACACACATCAATGGAACAGAATAGAAAGCCCAAAAATCAACCCATAGTTACATGGTCAATTAATCTTTGACAAAGGAGGCATGAATATACAATGGGGGAAAAGACAGTCTTAATAAATGTTGCTGGAAAACTGAACAGCTACATGCAAAAGAATGAAAGTGGACCACATTCTTATACTATACACAAAAATAAACTCAAAATGGATTAAAGACCTAAATGTGAGACCTGAAACCATAAAACTCCTAAAAGAAAACACAGGCAGTCATCTTGGACATCAGGTTTAGCAACATTTTTCTAGATGTGTCTCCTTAGGAAAAGGAAACAAAAGCAAAAATAAACTATTGACACCTCATTAAGATAAGAAGGCAACCTATGGGATGGGAGAAGATATCTGCAAATGATATATGTGATAAGGGGTTAATATCCGACATGTATATAGAACACCTACAACTCAAAACCAAAAAAACCAAATACTCCTATTAAAAAATGGGCAGAGGACCTGAACATGAAAAAATGCTCAATATCACTAGTCATCAGGGAAATGCAAATCAAAACCACAATAAGATAACCTCAGACTGGTCAGAATGGCCAATATCAAAAGGACAAGAAAAAACAGGTGTTGGTGAAAATGTGGAGAAAAAGGAACCCTCGTGCACTGTTGGTGGGAATGTAAATTGGTGTAGCCCTTGTGGAAAACAGTATGGAGGTTCCTCAAAAAATTAACAGTAGGGGCGCCTGGGTGGCTCAGTTGGTTGAGCGACTGCCTTCGGCTCAGGTCATGATCCTGGAGTCCCGGGATCGAGTCTCGCATCGGGCTCCCTGCTCGACAGGGAGTCTGCTTCTCCCTCTGACCCTCCTCCCTCTCATGCTCTCTGTATCTCATTCTCTCTGTCTCAAATAAATAAATAAAATCTTAAAAAAAAAAAAATTAACAGTAGAACTACCATATGATACAATAATTCCACTACTGCGTATTTACCCAAAGAAAATGAAAACACTAATTCAAAAAGATATATGGGGGCGTCTGGGTGGCTCAGTCGGTTAAGTGGCCAACTCTTGATTTTGACTCAGGTCATGATCTCAGGGTCCTGGTATTGAGCCCCACAGCAGGCTCTGCACTAGACAGGGAGAGTCTGTTTGAAGATTCTCTCTCACACTCTCCTTCTGCACCCCCCTCCACCACTCGCATGTGCTCTCTCTCTAAACTAAATAAATCTTAAAAAAAAAAAAAAAAGATATATGCACTCTTGTGTATACTGCCGCATTATTTATATTAGCCAAGCTGTGGAAGCAAACTCAGCGTCCATCCTGATAGATGAATAGATAAAGAAGATATTACACACACACACACACACACACACACACTGGAATATTACTTAGCCATAAAAAGAATGAGATCTTGGGCGCCTGGGTGGCTCAGTTGGTTAAGCGACTGCCTTCGGCTCAGGTCATGATCCTGGAGTCCCAGGATCGAGTCCCGCGTCGGGCTCCCTGCTCGGCAGGGAGTCTGCTTCTCCCTCTCCCGCTCCCCCCTCTTGTGCTCTTTCTCTCTCTCACTCTCTCTCTCAAATAAATAAATTCTTTAAAAAAAAAAAAAAAAGAATGAGATCTTGCCATCTGTGACAACATGGATGGATCTAGTGAGTATTATGCTAAGTGAATTAAGTCAGACAAAGACAAATACCATTGATTTCACTTATATGTGGAATCTAAACAGAATCAGACCCATAAATACGGAGAACAAACTGATGGTTGCTGGAGGGGAGGGGAGTCAGGGAACGGGCAAAATGGGTGAAGGGGAGTGGGAGGTCCAGGCTTCCAGGTATGGGATGAATAAGTCACGGGACAAGGCACGGCAGGGAATATAGTGAATGGTATTGTAATAGTGCTGTGTGGTGACAGGTAGTGGTTACACGTGTGGTGAGCACAGCGTAAGTACAGACTTGTCAAATCACTATGTTGTACAGTCGAAACTAACACAACATTGTGTGTCAACTATACTTCAACTTAAAGAATGACTGAACGAATACATGAATGGCTCTCAGGCTCCTGCTTTACATTCAGGCTCTTACCAGCTATGTGACCCTGGGCCAATCTTTCCAGCCGCAGTTTCCCCAGGTACAAAATGGAGAGAACACCTCCACCTATGTCTTGGGAGTTGCGTGCGGATTAAATGCGACAATGCACAGACAGCATTCAGCACAGTATGCGGCACACAGTAAAGATGTTAGCCTTCACTCCGAGTCTGCAGCTGTTGCTTACTTCCAACAGCAACTCTTTTCTCAAGTGTGTTCAAGGTATCTGAGTTGAAATGGTTTCGTTAACCATTAGAAAAATGGGTCTACAATGCAGGAGATACAGAGTTGGAAGTCATCAGTAATATATTAATAGTTGAAACCATGAGAGTGGATAAGATGGACACAGGGAAAGCTTTCAGAATAGTAGTATGCCAAGACAGATGGAAGGAAGGAGCTCTAGAAAGAGACTGAGAAGGAACTGGATGCAGAAGCAGAAGAGACTGGTGACCTGGAGGCAAAGTCAGGAGAGAAGGTGGCTAGTGGCATTAAATGCTGCACAGGTAAAATAAAGACTAAAGACAGCCCTGGATTTGGCAATAAGAGGATCGCCACGGACCTTTACAAGAGCAGTTTCTGTGAAATGGTAAAGAAGCAACGAGAGTGCAATGGAGGAAGGCATGCGGAGGTGAGGGAATGGACACTGGAGGAAAGAGAACTCTTTCAGGAAGTTTAGAGATGAAGAGAAAAGTGAAAAGAGTGGGATATGTGGGGGGAAGGGAGGCCTGACACTATTTCTAGGCAGAGGGAAAAGAAGATAAAGGTAGAGGATGACAGGTGACCACTGACTGGGTGAGGCCTTGGAGGAAGGAGGAGGAGACGATACTCTGGACCCTGGTAACAGAAAGGTGCAGAATAATGCTTCTCAGACTTTAATATGCATATGAGTGACCTGGGGGGGGGGGTTAATTAAAATGACTCTGATTCGGAAGGCCTGGAGTCAGGCCTAGACTTCTACATCTCTAACAAGCTTGCAGGTGATACTGATGCTACTTGCCCACAGATCACACTCTGAGCAGTACGGGTGTAGACCATCTCTTCCTCTGTCACAGAAAGCAGACAGAAGGGAGTCATAAAGGGAGACAAGTTGTGAGAGTTTTGCTGTATGCACATTGAAGGCAGCTGGCATGAAGACAGCAGGTGGGATAAAAAGAAAATCAAACGAGTCAGGTACTCAAGCCTTTGGTGACTGTTAACAGGACGGTTCCCAGGAGGACTACCAGCAAACGTAACGATAGAGGACTCTTTCCTGGAAAGAGGTCAAGAGAAGAATGACACGTAGAGGACAGAGTAAAGCTGAGTGGCTAAGAGGGATAAGGGAACAATCAGAATCATAAATGGGGAGTAATTTTGGATAAGTGCATGAAGGAGGAGTTGAGAGGTAAACAGTACTGACAAGAATAGTCAAGCACTCAGCTGAAACCAGAATCTCAAAGAAGAAGAAGAAGAATGTATTTCGTGGATTACTGTTTCAAAATGATTTGCCACTATCCAATTAGTCTTCATAGAGAAAAGACTAACAGAAAATGCCCAGGGGCAAAATGTGCCTTCATGAACACTTTTAAGTTAACAGAGGTTAACAAAAGTTAAGATCAAAGACATCCAGATGGCCAACAGACGCATGAAAAAAATGCTCAACACCTCTCATCATCAGGGAAATGAGTATCAAAACCACAGTGAGATATCACTGCGGACCTGTCAGAATGGCTAGAATAAAAAAGGTAAGAAGTAACAAGTGTTGGCAAGGATGTGGAAAAAAGGAAACTGTTGTGCACTGTTGGTGGGAATGTTTACAAACTGGTGCAGCCACTGTGGAAAATAGTATGGAGGGCCCTTAAAAAGTTAGAAATAGTGGCAATTCCACTTCTGGGTATTTATCTGAAGAAAATGAAAACACCAATTTAAAGAGATACATGCATCCCTATGTTCACTGCATTATTTACAACAGCCAAGATAAGGAAGCAGCCCAAGTATCCATTGATAGATGAATGAATAAAGATGTGGTGTATATGTACAACAGAATATTACTCCGCTGTAAAAAAGAATGAGATCTCACCATCTGTGACAACATGAATGGACCTAGACGGTATTATGGTAAGTGAAACAAGTCAAACAGAAAGACAAATACCATACGATTTCATTTGTACGTGGAATCTAAAAACCAAAACAAAACAAACAAAACACAGAGTCCCAGATATAGGAGACAGACTTTGGTTACCACCAGAGGGAGGGGTTGAGGAGTGGGCGAAGTGGGTGAACTAGGTGAAGAGGACTGAGAGGTACAAACTTCCAGTTATACAAGTCAGTCACAGGGATGCAAAGTCCAGCATAGGGAACAGACACAATAATATCGGAGTAACTTTGTATGATGATGGACTGGAACCAGACTATCACAGTGAATATTTAGTAATGTCTATAGATACGGACTCACTGTTGTGCACCAGAAAGTCATACAATACTGTATGTCAACTACACTTTAAAATAGAGTTAACAAAATTCAAAGTGGACAAGTCTTCCCCTTCTGTACTTTAAATACCAGTCTTCACGTATTGTTGGAATACCTAAATGTTTAAAGTCCCTGTGGGTACATTAAAGTACAAACTGCTTCTAGGAAAGAAGCCGCAGTATGAAATCCCCTACTTTGAACGTGCCGTCTTATAATAAAAGAAATACAGCTGTAAAATTTTGAGATGGCATTTCATAATTTCAGTATTTCACACCTTCCTTTTTAAAAGACTGTCAAGTTGTTGTAGTCCGTTTAAAAAAGAAGAGACCAGGGGAGGGGGGTCGGGGGATGGGTTAGCCCGGTGATGGGTATTCAAGAGGGCACATATTGCATGGAGCTCTGGGTGCTATACGCAATGAATCATGGAACACTACATCAAAAACTAATGATGTAACGTGTGGTGATTAACATAACATAATAATAAAAAAAATTTTTTTTTAAAAATAAAAAAGGAGAGACCTGTTGCTAGAGTCCAAACTGAGAGGCAGGTGCACTGCCCCCCGTTTCTCTTGCGTTCTCAGACCCTGGGCAGCCGATCATTCACCCGGGCGCTGTGCGGGCCCTCCCATGAGGCTGCGAGCCTCCCTCCGTGTGCTAGGACAGGGTTTACTGGCGCTGGCTCTGAAGCGCCGTGGCTTCCAGGTTAGAAGGTGAGTGTGACCGCACACCGTCCTTACCCCTTCACTGGTTTTCTGCAAGTCTGAAGTCGTGTTCCGTGTGTCATTGCCAGCGTCTCCGCCCTCAGAGCTGCTTTTGTTTTCCTCTTCTTTGCAGTCCTTGTCATCTTCATCTCCTGGAGATTTCCGGGACTGTTTAGAGGATTTCTAAACGTTCGGACAAGTTAAAAATTATAGTCAAGAGTACAACTCCAAAGCACAAGTGTAAGTAAGAAACGCAGAAGTGGTTGACCTACATCCAGTCATGGGGCTCGCCGCAGGACAGACCAGTACAAGGGGGCGGTGTGCGGAGGCTGGGCCAGGCGACCTGGGACAGACCGAGCCACCTCACTGGGCCTCAGTGTAACCAGCTGGGAAAGGAGGTACAGGTGTACTCGATGACCTGTTCGTTCTTTCCAGCAGCACAATGTTAAAAGCAGAAAAGAAAGAGTCATGTCCCCAGAGCACTGCCAACAGGTGAATGATAGCTGGGCGGACAGCACGGCACCACCTTAGGAGGCCACAGAGCTACAAGGCTTCCCCAGCATCTCACGGTAGAAACTCAGGCCCAGAGAGTGAGGTGAATTATCTAAGATAACAGATGAATAGTCATGTTAAGGTACCTGTTGAAGCTCTTTGGTTAAGAGCAGACAACATTTATATCACCATGTGATAGAAACGAACTTTAATCTTTTAAATTACGGATGGTTTTTGAAGGGCCCGAGGGAACCAGCCCTTTTTTCTTATCACCTTGCCTTTGAAATCAAGATGAACTCTAGGGAAGATGAAAATAGAGTTCTAGTTTACAGCCAGAGTTGTTTTGCAGAACAGCATTAAAATGATCAAAAGCCGGCCCCGCTGTGCACCTTTAAAAAAGAAAGTAAAATGCACCATTTCACTAACATGTCCTCTCAGGAATTTTAAGAATCTTTAAGCACATGGCAAATAAGGGCTGAGGCAAAACTGATTTAGCCACGTCACTTCTGGTCTTCCAGAAATGAACTAGCAAATTGGAGCTTCCTCAGACAATCAATATTTTAAATACAACTTGCAAAGAGAAAATATCTTCTAGCTATGTGACAGAGCATGTAATTACACTGCTTCTATTTTACTTAACTGAAACCACCAACCAAGCTCAAAATGTCAGTTTAAAAAATGAGGTCATCTTTACTTTTTACAGGATGGAAAAGCAGAGATTTAATCATCCAAATGTGGAATGTCTACAGTCAAAGCTAACATCAAGTATGACAATACAAAAAGCACACTACTTTTTGTTCTTCTAGTAAATACAGTATAATTATTGAAATGTAGTAAATGCTTTATGTAGTAATTCTCAAATAATAGTCTCTGGCCTACAGTTCTTAGAGGTAATAATACACAACTCCCTAAAGTTCACAATGCTCACCAAGGATCCTAACGAGCAACCCCACAGTGACATATCTGTAAGTACCATAGTCTGGCACGTGGACCAGAATTAGGGCACTACTGAAGTTCTGCTCAAGAGTCACATTCAGTACTTAAAGAAATCTGGCTGCCCAGCGAGATTTGGTAACCCCGCAAAGCTCTTACTGTGCTGCAAACTCAAGATCACGGCAATTCTTGTGATTCTGGAAAAGGACCCGCCATCTGTTTCAGCACTGTAGTCTTGAATTGGTTGTGTGTCTAACTGTTGCCACCTTTGTTTTTTTTAACTAAGATGACTAGTGGTTTAGCATCATCACCAGTTTACTGTCTTGTGAGGCTCTCTGGTTTGCCCTACTTTATACAGTAAGTAACGTGCGTGCAAAATATTCTGACCTGTAATTTTCCAGTATCTGTTATGGCTCAGATATGAATCACCCATATACTTACTGCCAAAGAGATACACACATAACTTCCTTCAAATCTGCGTTTTGACTGAGATGTAGTTAAAAGTTTGTGAACCATTGGTTTTCAGTGGCAAAGGAAGACTATTCAACCTTAAAAAATAGGTGTAAAAAAGATCACCATATTCAACAAAAAGAAAACATTTGGGAAGCCAAGGAGAAAGGAGATTATGTCAGGAAAGTGCTTCTCTACATGTGGTTCCCAGATCAACAGCATCAACCTTACCTGAAAATTTAATTCTCGGACCCCACACCCAAGGCCTACTCAAAAAGAAATTCAGGCAGTGAGGCTTAGCGATGTGTGTTTTAACAAGCTCTCTGATGCGTATGTAAGTTTGAGAACCACTGTGCTAAGTTTCTCAGTCAATATTAAAAATTAAAAATCATTTATGTGTGGGGCACCTGGGTGGCTCAGTTGTTAAGCATCTGCCTTCGGCTCAGGTCATGATCCCAGGGTCCTGGGATCGAGCCCCGCATCGGGCTCCCTGCTCAGTGGGAGGCCTGCTTCTCCCTCTCCCACTCCCCCTGCTTGTGTTCCTGCTCTCGCTCTCTCTCTCTCTGTCAAATAAATAAATGGAATCTTTTAAAAAAAAATCATTTATGCATTTCCAAAGTTTTTGTGTTTGTGCATAATTTGTCTTGACAATAAATAAAACAGTAAAAAGTCAAAGAAATTTAAAAATCATGGTTCTTAAGTGATCATGGAAGTTGTGATCTTGAAGGAAAAGAAGAAAAAAAAGATGATCCCTTAATCTAAAATAGATAAACCTTAGTAAGTAAAGTTTGTCTTTACCCCTTCACTGCTTTAAATTATATATCCACATCAGGTCTGAGCCCCATGACTTCTGGTCTTCACAACAAGCGAGGAAATAATGACGTTGAAAAGCTGCATATCCACAATCAAATGCCTCAGATACCTCAGGTAGCTTAGGTAATTCAGAAGGGTACAACACATCATACAGCTCAGCAGGAAATCATAAATTAAAAATATCAACTGAATTGGGTATTTAAATGAAATCCAAAATACTAAAAAAAAATTCAGCTTAAAAAAATGCATTGGAAGATACAGTCTGACGACGAAAATTCCAATTATTTTGTTGTGATTTGCAAACTTTATCTCCATCCAAGGCAGATACCGTGTTTTTCATTGGGTGCACGGGAAGTAATGTGTAATCATACAATTTCACCTGTATGCTAGTTGGGTGGATTTTATAGCTCGTAAAATAAAATGCTGATAATCCAATCAACTCCTGGTGCTTGGTTTTTAAGGAGTTGCCTAAGTCTGTCCAGCCACTAAATACCAGAATCTAAAGGGAAGTAATTTATCCAAGTATTCAATCATTTGACAGACCAATTATAGTGAAACCTGTACCAATTTCTGGTCTTCAAAGATCTATTTATCTTGCCCATCTTTCTAAAGGTGAACAATTTTCACAGTCTCATAGTCTGTTCAACTGCATGTCTGAATTACTGTATGAAAAACCTAGACTTTCAACGTGTAAATCTAGGATCATGTCACTCCTCTGTTTAAAGCCTTCAATAAATTACCATCACATTGGGAATAAATCCAAATTCCTTAATGTGGCACCCAAGTCTCCATCACTGAGCCTTTGTCTGCCTCTCCCTTTTGGTCATGATCCCCAACAATGCTTGTCTTCTTTCAATTCAGGACATGCCAAACCCTTTCTGCCTTGGATCTTGGCTGCTCTGCCCCACCCAGCCCTCCTCCCAAGCTCTTTCTTCAGCCCTCGGTATAAACTTTGCCTCTTTAGAAAAGCCTGGCCACCCTATCTGAACCACATGCTCTTCCCACTCATTGCCTTCAGAGCCCCCTCATAATTTATATTTATTATTCACACAGTCTTTAAAGCAGAAAGACAGATTAAGAGTACATCTATTTACATAGACTTGTCCTGAATGGTACTGAGTCTCCTATATTCCTAAATTCTTCAGAGCTCATTTAGAGGTTCTTGTAGGAGGCATACCTACTCTTGTACCCTTGATGAAAGAACAGTCCTTCTCCAACTGAGAAGTGGTATTTTCAGTGCCAGATCAGCTCTGAAGATGCCCTCACATCTAAGGTTACCTGTCCTATTCCCCTTGGCTATCTTACGGTCTCTAGAGGCAGAGGTCCACAGAACTAGGATACTTCTGTGCGCCCAAGGAATGAATTAAGAATAATCTAAAACCTTAATGAACATGCATATAACATTAATAACAATGGAAAAGGTTCTCAGTCACCTTTGAAGTGTAGGACTTTTTCCGTTTTGAGCCCGCTTTTTCATTCTTTCTTTTGCCTTTTCCATCTTCTTCTACTCTATCCCCTTCCTCCTCACTGCTTGCATCTGCAGTATTCCCGCCTTCTCCCTCAGTTTCTGAGGAGCTCTGCTGCTGAATTGCCTAGGAAATAGCAAGATATTGGCTAATTACATTTTTGAAAAACATAGCAAAGAATACAGACTGTGAAAAGAATCATTCTATTTTAATCTGAAAGGGTTCAGCTTACTCTTAAAATTTTCAAAATAAAGGACTGTCAACTTCAATTTTCCAGTGACCACTTGATTTGAACCCTCTTGAGTAACAGAATTACATTTAATCCAAAATGTTACTGGAGTTAAAAAGAATTCTGATTTCAAATAGATGGAGGGTAACTACTAGTACAAAGGACATGTAAGAAAGACCCCAAAGAGAGTTAAAAACCAAAGAAATGAGATCTAACAATGAAGCAAACCATTACCTGGTACCCAGTAAACTTCACTCCCGGGTTATTCTCTATTTCCCACAATCCTTCATTAAATCCTTTCCGTTTGTTTGACTTTCCAAACTTGTCTTTGTATTCCTTATATGGGAAAAGGTCTTTCGGACCTAAAAATGCACTGCAGAGATATATTAGAAATAGAATTGACACTTTGACCTTCAAATATAAGCTATTTTTAATATCAGTATCAACTAAGGTATCACAGCATATTTTAGTAAACAAACTAAAAGTATATATAATCCCTCTGAGTTGGGCACATATCATAAAATAGTTTACATATATATGGAGCGCCTGGGTGGCTCAGTCGGTTAAACGTCTGACTTTGGCTCAAGTCATGATCTCAGGGTCCGGGGATGGAGCCCTGTTGGGCTCATGCACTCAGCGGGGAGTCTGCTTCTTCCTCTCCCTCTCTCTCTGACACTCCCCGCTTGTACTCTTGCTCGCTCTCTAATAAAATCTTAAAAAAGGTTTATACATATGCTTCTAGGCAGGAAAACTGGATAGCTGGCTATATAAGCCAGCAACTCTAGACTGTGGTACTTTTATTTTACTTTTAAATTACCAATTTATTTTTTTGTTTTAAAACTGACTTTTAGTTACACACATAGTGTTAAAGATGTCCAAACGTTGACCACTTAAATCATCATCTTAAACTAAGACTTACTTATGTTAACCTTCCTTTGGTAAGGTTTTGTGAGATCTACAGTAAAAATATAAACACTGGATTACAAAAGTGATTTTAACTCTATGTATCACATTAGTATATTTATTCACTATTATTTCTATAAATTAAAAAATCATATTAGTGATTAATGAGGCACAAATAAGAAAAAAATCAGATATAGCAAATAGAATGTTATGCAATTTAAACTTTATCCTAATTTAATCATAACGAGAAAAAGGAAATGAGTTCGAGTAAATCCTGGGACTGGCTAAAAGATCTGAGCATTCAAACTAGAGTCTCTTCAGCATTATCACCTATATCATATTAACCTGGTGAATGAGATGGTAGAGGCCCACACCCTGGCTGACACCCAAGAAGCTTACATTTCAAACTAAGAGTCACAGATCCTTCCATTTGACAAATCTGACTGAACATCTATAACGTGTCAGGCACTGCTGAGGTGTGGCGAATTCTGTAGGGAACCCACGGACGACTATGTCTACCCTCACGGAGCACACATTCTAGGAGTGCGAGTAGGGTTTGGACAAACACAGAGAAGAAAAAACACAGTACTGTGTGCTAACATAAATAAAGCAGAGAAGGGGATGGCAAGACTGGGGGTGGATCTGGTTATTTAAGATCTACTGATCATGGAAGGCCTCCTTGAGAGGGGAGCATCGAAACAGCACAGGAGGTGAGGAAGCAGACCGCGCAGTCTCCGGGGGGAGAGGGCAGCAGACCCAGGGAAGAGCGAGTACAACAGGCCCCGAGGTGGGGGTGCCTGCCGTGTTGAAGAAACGAAGAGGCCAGCGTGCCTAGAGTGAGAGCAGGATGAGAGGAGGTCAGAGAGGGGACCGGGAGGTGCAGATTATGTGGGGCCTTGAAGGTCGCTACTGAGGCTCAGAGACAGACGGGCAACCATGAAAGGTTTGAGAAGAGAAGTGACAATCTGTGTTTTAATAGGATCCTTCTAGCTGCTGTGCTGGAAACAGACTGAGGAAGTGGGCACTAGGGTAGAAGCAGGGAGACAAATCAGCCCACCACAGGGATGGTGGTGACTCGGACCAGGGTGTGCGCGGTGCAATGGGTGAGGGGCTGCTGGATTCTGAATTCACGCTCAAGAAAGAGCCAACGTGACTGTCAATGGGCTGGAGATGGCGTGTGGGAGAAAGGAAGGAGGTGAGGCTGTCTCCAAGGTGTCAGGCTGAGAAATGAGAAGAACAGAGGTGGCACTTACTGAACTGAAAGATTTTTGAGAGAGCCAGACTTGAAGGTGAAAAGCTCAGTTTGAGATGTTAAGTTTGAAACCCTGGTTTGACATCCAAGTGAGGAGGTCAAGTAGGCAGTTGGAGAGGTAATTCTGGAACTCAGGGGAAAGGTCTGAGCTGGAGATATAAAAGCTCTGGGACTGTGAGGTAACAGTTTACTGTTAATCTTCATAAATTCCATTTTCTGGGCAACCCTCTCGGGTCCCCTCCCTCTTCAGGAGCTTTGTACTATCGCTTGATGCTATTGCTCAATAAACACATATATATATATATATATATTTTTATATATATATATTTATATATATACACACACACACATATATATTTAAATTCCATTTTCTGACTGGGTCTTAGTACTGATTCCTCATTGCCTAGCTGATCAAAAACTTCAAGTTGATAAAAATACCTGTGAAAGCTTTCTGAGCCCAACCACCAAAACTCCCTTGACCTTTAATTGCTTGGTCAACATGACTCTCTCATTGAATCCAGACATAATTTATTAGGTTACTGGACATTTTAATCAAAGGCATGTCACTGTCTTGCATGACAAATGGAACATGAGAAAGAAATGGACTTTGGGTATGTCCATTTTACTTTTCGAAAAGTTTGTCACGTGGTATTAGACTATGGTTTTTGACCTTTCTTCAGCATTTGACTCTGCATGTAGGAGTTAACTATGGGCTAAGCTGCTGAGGTTCCCACCAGTTACTGCTGCTAACCAGAGCTTGCCTGTACTTTACTAAGGCAGGGTTAATGGTTCAAATGGCCATGGCAGCCGCTGCCAAAAACAAGAGCCCTGAATGTACTGTTCTAAAACAACGTATTTTTGATACATAACCTTGTTCTTTCCTAGATTATAGAAAGATATTTCCTCAAATCAAATTTCCTCCCAATTGGTTAACTTTCCTGCATGTTTCACAAATCTTAAAGTGTAGGCCAAGAAATAAAATTGTTCAAAGCTCCATGCTCTAAGGATATTATTTTTTTTTCTCCTGGCCAAGGCTGCCTTGAAAAGTGTCCAGGCTAAAACCGCTGGGGTGGTAATATGGAGCAGAAGAATTTGGGGGCTCCAATGACTTATCTGTCTGGGCATTAGAGTAAATTCAAGTCGATGTTCTGAGAAAAATTCAAGTCTGCGTGGGGTTGCTCCTCTGGCTGACCTGCACACAGCTTTCTTGCTAAGTTCCTCACCTTTCATATATTTTTTCTCCCTTTCATTTATTTCATTTTAATTTAATTAAATTTTAATTCATCCATTCAGCTATTATTTTAAACACTTACCATTGGCCAGGCACTGTGCTAAGCACTGTGTCCACAGGAGTAAGCAACCCCTACGTGATCTCTGCCTCCACAGAGAGGCTGAACTTTAGGTACCTGCCCAGGCATACAGTCTCAGGTTCAGGGACACCCAATACCTAAGAAACGCTCTGCTGAAACAAACTTATGGCAGGTTTTGTGAAATTCATTTTCCTCTAGATGTTTCAAAATCTACCTTTGGATGATCAAACCAGCAAAAAACCCACATATGGACGATATTATACTGCTCCGTGGTAAAACTGGGTTTACTGAATTGAACCTTGGAATGATGCCATTGGCTTCTATTAAGGATGCTGTAAAAAACAGCTCTGTGAAACCCTTCACACTGTTCGCTGAAATGATCCTGTTACATTCACCAGCAATATACCAGGTGGAAGCTCTTTAGTTATGTAGCGCTTTCAGGAATGCCTAGAAAATGTTTAGTAAGTAAATAAAAGTGACCACACAATGTTAGTAAATGGTTGATTTGTCCTATATACTGGAAATGTGATAATCTTGTTTATTAAATCCTGCCTGGTTCCAGGAATACAATCCAATCATTTGGAAATAGGTCCTAGACAAAAAGCACAATAATGATATAGATGTAAACTGGAGACAGGAATGGGGCAAATAGAAACATATGTATCACAAAGCCCTTTGCACTTGTTACAGATAAAACATGTCCAAGCTTTCTAGCAATCTCTATGGAGGAAAACATGGTGCATAGTATGTACACAGTGTCTATCAGATGACAACAAAAGAAAATAAAACCAACTTTCTGAAAGAAACAATTATTTCTCACATGAAGCCAAGAAATAAATATGTCTTAAGGGCCTTCTGTCTCCTGGCTAGCTCGCTTTCTTTTTTTTATTTTTTTTAAAGATTTTATTTATTTTTATTTAGAAAGAGAGAGAACATGAGTTGGGGGAGGGACAGAGGGAGATGGAAAGAGACTCTCTAGCAGGCTCCGCGGTGAGCATGGAGCCCAATGCAGGGCTCGATCTCATGACCCTGAGATCACGACCTAAGCTGAAATCAAGAGGTGGACACTCAACCAACTGAACCACCCAGGCGCCCTGTGGCTAGCTCTTTCCAGATAAAAATGAAGAAGATGTCAGACAGGCAGAGACTGCAAGCTAAGAAAAAGTTCACGCCTGGCTCTATTCTTTCAAATGAACACAAGGGAGGATCCTATATTTGAAGAGTTGTAAAATTTCATGACAGTTTGTAGCTTTCCCCCACACATGCAATTCCTTTTTTTTTTTTTTTTTTTTAAAGATTTTATTTATTTATTTGACAGAGAGAGAGAGAAAGACAGCGAGAGAGGGAACACAAGCAGGGGAAGTGGGAGAGGGAGAAGCAGGCTTCCCGCTGAGCAAAGAGCCTGATGCGGGGCTCGATCCCAGGACCCTGGAATCATGACTTGAGCCAAAGGCAGACGCTTAATGACTGAGCCACCCAGGCACCCCCACACAGGCAATTCCTATTCCATTTATGTCCTTGCTCTGATTGACCATACACATTTTTACTGCGTACTCCTTCCAATTGTTTCCCCATTAAGAGTTGCCCAGCTAGAGGATATGTTTCCCAATTCCTGACAGCAGCATGTGGCCAAATGACTGAGTTCTTGCCACTGCAATGAGTGTGAGTGTAAGTGATATATGCAACTTCCTCGTTATTTCCGTACAAAGAAGTTACCTGCTCTTCATGTTTTCTCTTTCTTTCCCCCTTTCCCTCTACCTGGAAGATGCACAGATGCTGCTGAGCCTCGTTTTGTTTGTTTGTTTGTTTTTAAGTAAGCAGACAAGAGCAACACTCCTGGAAATGGCAGGACAATGTGACCTGGGTCCCTAGAGCACAGTAGTCTACCCACCTTGATCTACCTGCCTATCTCTGGATTGTTTCAAAAGAAAGAAAGAATTTTCTATATTATTTGAGACACTGTATTTTCAGATTCCGTTATTCAGTAGTTTAGCCTGTAGTCTAACCAATACAATTTTAAAACCTTATTAAGTTGGTATGTTTGCTTCAGGGTTCAACAAATTGAAAAGAACCTGAGACAACATAACTTTGTTGTATGAAATATAAATGGATGAAGTTTCTCTAGAAAGGAAATATATAAGAGCAACAAAAGAAATTACTGGGAGTGGTAAGGAGACTACCCTTTTGTGTCCTAAAGGAGATTCTGGGTGATGTCCAACATTTACACAGAAATAACATTCAAAAGCAAAATGAGTGAAAAATCTTCACATTAAGAAAAATACATTATTAAGCTTGGTAATTTTATATACTTGTGATCCTTTTAATAACATATAAAATGTCATAGATCAGGTATAAACATTGTAGTCTAGTAGATCCAAATTAGAGCTGCTGAAGCTTTAAGTTGTTTTGTTGACTTACGTTTCATGGGTGCCAAAAAAGAAGATAGGATACTTGTTTGCTGGGGGCTTCACAGCTCCCTCTGGGAGTTCATCAATCTGTTAAAGATAAATTTAGTTATTAAATATTCAGTTAAATCATGTAAAATAGCATAAACATGATATAAACATTATTCTGATAACTTCAAAATAAAATTATTCTAATCAAAATCCCAATAATTTTTTTTTTGAACTTTACAAATGATTCCAAAGTTCATATCTGGCCCACCACATGGAGAGTAACACTGTAAATTGATTATAACCATTATGATAATACATAATCAGGAGCCAAAACTACTCATTTCCTTTGACTCAACAGAATTACTGCTAGGAATCTGTCCTAGTGAAATAATTAAAAAGAGTATCAAGAACAAAAAAACCCCCAAAAGATGCACTTTTTGGAGATGACAGTGAATTTTTATACACACACACACACACACACACCCAGAAACATGTGTTGCACAATAGAGATTATAGAAAATTAACTCAATGCAATATTATATTGTCATTAAAAATTATCAACTCTTGCCTAGACTACTGCAAGTTTCTCTCTCCACCCATTTAAGCTAGAATTACCTTTATTTTATTTTATTTTTTAAGTAGGCTCCACCCCAGCGTGGAGCCCAACATGGGGCCTGAACTCATGACCCTGAGATCAAGACCTGAGCAGAGATCAAGAGTCTGATGCCCAACTGACTGGGCCACCCAGGAGCCCCAGAAATTACCATTTATTTATTTATTTTAATATTTTATGTATTTATTTGTCAGAGGGACAGAGAGACAGCACAAGCAGGGGGAGTGGCAGGCAGAAGGAGAGGGAGAAGCAGGCTCCCCACTGAGCAAGGAGCCCAATGTGGGACTCAATCCCTGAAGTCAGGACCTGAGCTGAAGGCAGACGCTTAACCAACTGAGCCACCCAGGTGTCCCTAGAATTACCTTTTAAAACAAACATTTGATTATCTCACTTTCTTGCTTCAAATCCTTCTATAGCTTCTCATTGCTTAGAGCATTCTTATCTGTGCATATGAAACCTCTGGAACTTTAAAAAATATATACTTCAGGGGCACCTGGGTGGCTCAGTTTGGTTAAGCGTCTGCCTTCGGCTCAGGTCATGATCCCAGGGTCCTGGGATCGAGCCCCGCGTCGGGCTCCTGGCTCAGCGGGGAGCCTGCTTCTCCCTCTCCCTCTGCTCCTGCACTCTTTCTCTCTCAAATAAATAAATAAAATCTTAAAAAAAAACATACACACGCACATACACACTTCAGTCCTCCCCCAAAGACCTACAGATTCTTTTGTTTTTTTTTTTTTAAGATTTTATTTATTTGTCAGAGAGAGAGACAGAGCACAAGCAGGGAGAACGGCAGAGGGAGAAGCAGGCTCCCCGCCGAGCAGGGAGCCCGATGCGGGCTCGATCCCGGGACCCCGGGATCATGACCTGAGCCGAAGGCAGACGCTTAACGACTGAGCCACCCAGGCATCCCAGACCTACAGATTCTTATGTATAGCTGGGGTTGAGAAACTCTAATAAGATAAAGTTGAAATTCCTTAGTTATATAGTTATATATTCATAATTCCTTACAGTGTTTCAGGAAATGGTCCTTGACTCACAAATCTCCATCTGCAGCCCCAGCCTTTCCTTTGAACTCCTATAATTCTGACTGGATTATGTTGAACTGCAGGTGTGAAATTGCCAATGTCTACAAACCACTTCCATTTACAGGCCCTCCAAGCAGCTTAAGTTGAAAAGGCTACAAAGAGGAGAAGGGGCACACCTGCAACTCAGAGAGCAAGAGGCAGGGCATGGTAGCTCGTCTCCTGAGGAGCTGTGCAGGCCCCCTTCACTCACACACAGCAGCAGCCTGGGGAGGACACCGTCCATCACACGCTCCCTTGGAACCAAGGGAAGCCTGTGTCAGAGCAGACACTCTGTGTGCGGAGGAAAGATGAACTTCGAGTCTGAATGTGTAAAGTCCTGCTTCTGATCTAAACTGAGACATCAAAGGTATCACCTCATTCATCTCTTGGGGCCTTGACTTTCCCATCTGTAAAATGAGATGGCTGCATGTGGCCTCTCAATTTCAAGTCCTGAAATACCACGGCTTGTCTTAAAATGAACTAATGTCCCCTGAATCTGTTTTTGTTTTCTATCTTAATTATTGGTATAGTCTGTTACTAAGAAAGAAACCTTCATCTTTTTATTATTTCCTCAAGCCCCATATTCAGTTTTTCACCTAATTCTCCAGTTCAGCTCCAGACATGTCTCTTAAATTGATCACCATTCCCATGAGTAAATTTAGTTCCCTAAACAAGTTCTCATGATCTTTCAACAAGGCCACTATAGCGGGCTTTTGAAGTATCTCCTTTTCTCCAGGCTTTTTCCCATTACATTCACTATTACCCTACAAAGACAGTTTAAAATGAGTAATTTAATTTGAATCAATTCACTAAACATTCAATAATGTGTGTATGATAATATATGGTAAAAATCACAACATAAAAATTTCCATCTTAACCATTTTTACATGTACAGTTCAGTAGTAACAATATTCACATTGTTGTGAAACAGATCTCCAGAAGGTGAATAACTACATTTTTAATGGCCAAAAAATAGAACTTAAATGGAAATGCATGTTAAGTATGTGGTGGGCATACCATTTGACAAAACACCACTGTCATGTTTTTGTCACTCTTATAAAATAAGTGAAAGTAAACAATTTAAAAAGAAATCTTTTAAAATTTTCTTTCCAACAAAAATACAACTTTTGGTTAAACTCTTCTGCTATAATGTTACACAAGTAATATCTACTGTATAAGTCGTAAAGTGATGGCCCTTGGGCCATTTCTGACCTGAAGATAAGTTTTGTTTGGCCGATACAGTGTTTTTTGTTTTAAACTGAATTAGTTATCAACACTTTAAAACAGGAAGATTCACATTAAAATCCAGATTAATCGCTTCTGTGAAAAAAATATTAAAGACAGGGATAAATAAGCATTCCCACAAGGTAACAATTCATCAACATTTTCAACAGTTGCCACCTTTAGACAAAGTATGTGCCCTCAAGTACGTTACACGCCCACCACGCTCTAGATAATGTTATAAATGCCTGTGTTCTTATTTATATTGCTTACCCGGCCCCTGAAACATATGTTTGTGTCCCTATAATAAATACCATCAAAAATAGTATAACTGGCCTTACCACCATGCTGTTTCCCCCCCTACCCCAAGAAAGGGGTTAAATAATGTGTTGAGACATGTACTCACTGCATTTTATTGAGTCTTTGTTTTTAACTCTTTTGAAAATTAGACTTTGGCAATTTTGGAATAGATACATCTTCCTGAATCTATTAAGAAATGTACCTTCCAGGGGCGCCTGGGTGGCTCAGTCCTTAGGCGTCTGCCTTCGGCTCAGGTCATGATCCCGGGGTCCTGGGATCGAGCCCCGCATCGGGCTCCCTGCTCGGCGGGAAGCCTGCTTCTCCCTCTCCCACTCCCCCTGCTTGTGTTCCCTCTCTCGCTGTGTCTCTCTCTGTCAAATAAATAAATAAAATCTTAAAAAAAAAAAATGTACCTCCCACTGTTTCTGGCTCCTACAGTGAAGAGCAAGTGGCAACAGAACTTTATCTTCAGAGTTTGTTTTTCTCTACTGTTTGTTTTCCTGACTTTGTACTTTGTATTTTTACTTTTGTTTCTGGTTCTGGGCTATGTTTGGTTCTGACTCTGGTTTGCACACAGCCAAATGTTATTCCCCATTACAGGATGATGGTGACCTCTTGTCTTTGGGTATGACATGGCAAAAATCTGGTATATCAGTGTTTTAGTTTGTAGAAGAATGTCTTGCTTCTATTAGAAAGAAGAAAAGCCCTTTGGAGACCTAGATCAGTGAATGTGTGTATTCTGTGTTTCCTTTAACCTGTACCTGAAGTTTTAGACCTGAAGCCATAAGCTCTCTATGTGTTTGTACTTGACAGTACAAACCCCTCCTTTACCCCTCCCCTTTTGTGATTTTGAAACATCTTCTACTTCGGGAAAGGGTCTTAACAAATTAGATATAATTTTCTTAAAATAAAAGAGCTCTTTTTATTGGTTTATAGATACTAATATGACTTACAAAAATTTGATATAAAGGAAAAAATATATAAAAACATACATATTTAATATATATAAGGTTTCTTTAATATTTGCATATAATATAAAGGAATATAAAAATCTAATATAAACCTAAGAATCCTCAGGAAAAAAAAAATGAATGTATAGTAATTTAAATATGGTAGCCTTGGGCGCCTGGGTGGCTCAGTTGGTTAAGCGACTGCCTTCGGCTCAGCTCATGATCCTGGAGTCCCGGGATCGAGTCCCGCATCAGGCTCCCTGCTCAGCAGGGAGTCTGCTTCTCCCTCTGACCCTCCTCCCTCTCATGCTCTCTGTCTCTCATTCTCTCTCTCGCAAATAAATAAAATCTTAAAAATAAATAAATAAATAAATATGGTAGCCTTATTGTTCTCTATTTATTTGTCTGCTTTGAACATTATAGAGACACTCAGGGGATGTCAGTTGGAGACCAAGCCTCTATCCCTTGGAGTCCACAAGTCTATAGCCCTATGAGAGGGAGGCAACCTCTTATTTCCTAGAAAACCTCAGAGTTTCATCCCTAGACCTTCACCATTAGTGTTACCTGGGGACTCATTAGAAATGCTAGTTCTCAGTCCAGAACCCTGACCAACTGACGTAGACACCTTGAGAGTTAAGCCCAAGAATCAATGTTTTAAGAAGCCTCCAGCTGATTTTGAATTACATTATAAGATGTTCCATCCTCTTGCTGTGGTTCCTGTGGGTGGATTGCCTTCATTTCTTGTGATTAATATGAGTCTCAATATATCTGCAGGATTTTTGCACGGAGATTGCAAAAATGCACCAATGCAGGATTGCTTTCCTAATGCTTTAAAATGTATAAAATGTCAACATTTCTATTTTTTATTAAAAGAGTCCTTTATTATATTACTAAGAAAAAATCCTCCTCACAGAAACAGGTCAGAGGCATCTGTATAAAAAATCCAAATTTAAGTAATCAAAGTGAACAAATCAGATGTGATAATATTGGTGTAAAAACAACTTTGGATTTAATCATTGTTGAATGTAATATAAGCAAATATTTTATTTTCTTAAGTAAAATTTGGGTTTTCTCATGAAGACACTAATTACATTGTAACTTCTTAAACAGGTCTACTGATAAGCTAATATTACTTCCATATAATGTTAAAGATTAAGGAGAACATAAATGAATTATATTTCTGGCAAGGTTTTCTATATCAACAGTATAGCATGTGTTATGTTATATTAAACATGAATTTCCAATAGTTAACCTTAGGACACTGGACTAGTATTAAACTGAATTAATTAATGGATAATCTTTGTATCCTTTAATAATTTCTAAATAAAACAGAATACTGAAACATTGGTAACGATGTGTAGTTTTAAAATATATAGAATTTTGGGGCGCCTGGGTGGCTCAGTCGTTAGGCGTCTGCCTTCGGCTCAGGTCATGATCTCAGGGTCCTGGGACCGAGCCCCGCATCGGGCTCCCTGCTCGGCGGGAAGCCTGCTTCTCTCTCTCCCTCACTTGTATTCCCTCTCTCGCTGTGTCTCTCTCTGTCAAATAAATAAATAAAATCTTTAAAAAATAAATAAATAAATAAAATATATAGAATTTTAACTTTCATATATTATGTAGTGACTATTTTTGCTAGTCTAAGAAGGCAGAGAAAGGATATGTGTGTTATGTTTGTCCATGAGTTTTGATGGATTGCTAAAGCATATATGACAATAATTCCTCAAGTATCTGACTCTCTGTGAAACAGAGGTTAGTTACTTTGGTTAAATTATAGACAGGGGGATTGAGACTATACTAAGAACAGTGGTGGCACAGAAGTATAACCAGGTAGGCAAGGTAATGGGATGTGTTTTTGCTTATTAATGGGAAAAGATTAGTTTTGTACTTGGAAGTCAAGTATCCGGGTTATTCCAGCATGTGGGAGAGGATTAAGAAGGATAAAACCCAATATTCAATGAATACTGAAAGCTGTAGGTTTGTAGAAAGGAAAGTTTACTTGCTTTGAACTGTATAACTACAAATAGTCTAAAAATATGCAATGAAATACTAAAATGTTGCCAAAGCTGGTTTAGTTTGGTTTTTTTTTTAATTGAACTATAACTGACATACAGTATCCTATCAGTTTCACACATACATCATATCCACTCAACAGTTATGTATTATGAAATGATCCCCCCAGTGAGTCATCATCTGTCACCATACAAAGTGACATTAGTGACTACACCCAGTACTTTACATCTCACGACTTGTCACTAAGGTTGTACCTCTCAATCCTCTTCACCTGTTTTGCCCGCCCCATCTCCAACCCCTCCCCACTCTCATAACCAACAGTTTCCTCTATGAGTCTCTGTTTTGTTTTTCAATTTTGTAAGTTTCTGGGTTTTGTTTTTTCATTTGTTTTTCAGATTCCACATACAAGTGAAATCATACGGTATTTGTCTTTCTCCATCTGACTTATTTCACTTATCATAAAACCCTCTAGATCCATGTTGTCACAAATGGCAAGGTTTCATCCTTTTTTGTGGGCGAGTAATATTCCACTGCATACATTACACCACATCTTCTTTATCCAATCATCTATTGACATACACTTGGGTTATTTCCATATCTTGGCTATTATAAATGATGCTACAATAAACCGGGATGCATATATCTCTACAAATTGATATTTTCATTTTCTTTGAACAAATACCCGGCAGTGGAATTGCTGGATTGTATAGTATTTCTATTTTTAGTTTTTTGAGGAACCTCCCTACTGTTTTCCATAGGGACCGCACCAATTTACATTCCCACAACAGGGTATGAGTGTTCCCTTTTTTCTACATCCTTGCTAACACTTGTTATTTTGTCTTTTTGATATAGCTGGCTCTTTGATATAGGGTGAGTTTATAGCTCACCAGTTTGATATAGCTCACCCTTTGATATAGGGTGAGTTTATAAATCCATTAATGTCAAATATTTATTAACACAAAACCAGAATTTGGTTTTCTCTGTTAAAATAACAAATTGGGTCTTGGAGTATCCTGTCTATTCCTAACAAGATGTGGTAGAAAACGGTATTCCTTACTCTCAGAATAATCCATGTAGATAGCAGAAATGCCTATTTCACTAGAATAACTTCCTAGACTTCATGCTGTCATATCCCTAAATTTGTTTTTAAACAAACAAAAGTTCCCTGCTAAAGAGTTATGGTTCTTAAAACTGGGTTACTATCTTCTGTTAATTTAAAACATATTAAGTCCTTATTCATTATTTTCAGATATCTAAGTTCCTATCTTAATCAAGGGATCCATCTCTGAGAACTCTTATGATGCTGCTGCGATCAGAGTTCTCCCTGGGAAAAAATTTATTTGGCTCAGATTGTGGTGTAAGACCTGAAGCTCAATATTGCCAGCCCTTCAAATTATTCAAACAAGCCAACCACATTCTTCTGTGGGAAACCCACTCTCTTGAGACTACAAAGCCTACCTCCACTACCCCTGGCTGTTCATTCTGTTCCTCAGTGCAACCCCCACATGCAACCCCCACATGGCCCTGTATGGCACATGGTTTCCTCTTCCTCTGGGATGTGAGTTTATGTAATTAATAAGCTGTGGTCTATCTCATCTGTCCAGTGATGTGTGTTGAGGCATTCCCATAACCATATGGTGGGAATCCCTCTCTCAGCAATAAGGTGAATAGAAGGGTATGAAAATACAGGCACCAACATCAGGGGAATCTAATCAGGATCCTGGGGGGGTAAGGGGTTCCACACTGCAGCTCAAATTTATACATGTGGTAGCTTAATGGTTTCATTCACTGTAGTCCACACAGTAGTTGGGGGTGAGGGTACAGTGGACGGTGAGGAGTCCTAAGAGCCAGAAGGGTAGGCAAAAATACCCAAGCTTCCTCCTTTAGCAATGCCTTTCCTCTCAGAAATACCCTTGGCCCATTCCCTTACTTTGTTCAAATCTCTGCTCAAATAGTACCTCATCAGAGAGACTTCCTTACAACCCATTTAAAAATAGCACCTCCTGGGGCGCCTGGGTGGCTCAGTCGTTAAGCGTTTGCCTTCAGCTCAGGTGATGATCCCAGGGTCCTGGGATCGAGCCCCACATCTGGCTCCCTACTCCGCGGGAGGCCTGCTTCTCCCTCTCACTCCCGCTGCTTGTGTTTCCTCTCTCGCTATTTCTCTCTCTGTCAAATAAATAAATAAAAATCTTAAAAAAAAAAATCCTTAAAAAAAAATAGCACCCCTTTGGGACACCTGGGTGGTTAAGTGTCTACCTTCGAGGGTCCTAGGATCGAGTCCCGCATCGGGCTCCTTGCTCAGCAGGGAGCCTGCTTCTCCCTCTGCCGCTCTCCCTGCTTGTGCTCACTCTCTCTCTCTCTGGCAAATAAATGAAATCTTTAAAAAAAAATAGCACCTCTTCCCCTGTCATTCTCTATTTCCTCATTCTCCTTTTATTTTTATTCTGAACATTTTCCTGACATTGAGTATTTTGTTTGCCTCTTCATATTAGAATATAATCTCCAGGATGCCTGGGTGTCAGTTAAGCATCTGCCTGAGGCTCAGGTCATGATCTCAGGGTCCTGGGATGAGGTCCTGCATCAGGCTCCTTGCTCAGCGGGAAGCCTGCTTCTCCCTCTCCCACTCCCCCTGCCTGTGTTCCCTCTCTCGTTGTCTCTCTCTCTGACAAATAAATAAATAAAATCTTAAAAAGAATATAATCTCTGTGCAGGGGAAACGTGTTCTTCACCATAGTAGCCTGACTGCCTAAACCTGATACATGGTAGGTGCATAATAAATATTCCTTGAGGATCAAGATTTCCTTATTGACTTAGGACCTCAAGAAGCCTACACTTGCACATGGAGAGAATTAGTGATCCCAACTATGATGAAGAAGAGAAAGGATATCATGGAACACTTTCAGTAACAGATTACTAAGAAAAACTATTCTGGGG
This sequence comes from Neomonachus schauinslandi, assembly GCF_002201575.2. Taxonomy (NCBI): domain Eukaryota; kingdom Metazoa; phylum Chordata; class Mammalia; order Carnivora; family Phocidae; genus Neomonachus; species Neomonachus schauinslandi. Next base: position 140,029,108 of record NC_058411.1, read on the forward strand.
CTGTAGTATAAAGGAGTCTCTATGCTTAAAAAAAATAAGAATGACGGGGCACCTGGGTGGCTCAGTCGTTGGGCGTCTGCCTTCGGCTCAGGTCATGATCCCAGGGTCCTGGGATTGAGCCCCACATCGGGCTCCCTGCTCAGCGGGAAGCCTGCTTCTCCCTCTCCCGCTCCCCCTGCTTGTATTCCCTCTCTCGCTGTGTCTCTCTCTGTCAAATAAATAAATGAATTCTTAAATAAATAAATAAGAATGACAAGCAAACTTGTCTCTTTTGAGTATGCCAATAAAGATTTGGGGGGCTAGCTAAAAAGAATATTGAAAAGAATATAGAGAAAAATAGACTATTTTAGCTATCAAAGTGTATAAAGTGAAGTTAAATCACAGAGGGAAAAAAAGCTTGTGATGTTGTTATAAAAATGGCTTTAGATAAAGAGTTCCACAAATGAGTCAAGAGATTTACTGCAGGGTAAGAAGAGGAAAGCACATTATGGAAAAAGGAAATGTACACAAGAAAAAGGGGAGAGAGTTCTTAAAATGTGACTATATTTGGCTTAATAAACAGGTTATTCATCAATTTAATATTTGAAAATAATATTCTGTCAAAGAATCACAAGCATGACTATATGGAAATAGTTTCCAAAATAACAATTCAAAAAATCTCTAGAAAACTAGTCCCTAATATCTTTAAGCACATAAAAACCACCACCTATTAGTTGATAGAGCAATTTCATAAAGACATTTTGTTTCTTACTCCACAAAACTTTCAGAAACCTTGACAATTTTATCTTTAAAAGAATTATAAATAACTTTGAGAGGTTGAGATATACTTAGAATGCAGTGATTTTAACCTTGTGGTAGGCTCTCTGTAGGGGACAGGCCAGAGGACTTACTGCAGTCCCTCATTAGTACTACTGACTCTGGACGAGCATATGCTGGGTATTATCTCACCCCTCATCCTCATCATGGTATACCTCAGGGACAGCCAGTCTTGGACAACTGGAAAAACTCAGGTTGTAAAAAGTAAGGGATTTGGTTTATGATCATCATAGAAGATCTTCATTTAAACTTCCAGGTCCTCTTTTTTTTTAAGATTTTATTTATTTATTTGAGAGAGAGAGAGAGAGAATGAGCAGGGGGGAGAGGGAGAAGCAGACTCCCCACTGAGCAGGGAGCCTGACACGGGGCTTGATCCCAGGACCCTGGGATCATGACCTGAGCCGAAGGCAGACTCTTAACCAACTGAGCCACCCAGGCATCCGCTCTTTATTTTTTATTTTTTTTTATTTCTCCAGGTCCTCTTTTTTTTAAAATTTCAGAAGTCACATTTTAAATTGAAATGTCTAAAAATTTGGCATATTCCCTCAACTCTCCCTCAGTCCCCACAGTTTTCTAAGCAACTGTCCACATGGGTTCAATTTTGAAGAGGTATAAAATACACTTGTTTTTAGGGTTTATTTTCACTTTTATTGAGGTAAAAATTTATACATAGTGAAATATACCAATCTTAAATGAGTAAGAATTTGATACATCAAAAAGCCATATAACGCAACCTAATCAAGTATGTAACATTTAAGCCATCTCAGAAAGTTTCCTCATACTCCCTACCAGTTATTTCACGCCCACCAAAGGCAACCACTTTTCCTGATTTCTGTCACCATAGAACAGTTTTGCCTGTTCCCAAACTTAAAATTAAAAAAAAAAAAAAAAGAAGAAGAATAAATAAAAAAAAGGAAGAAGTCTTTGGTTATTGGCCTCTTTTGCTCAATGTGTGGTATTTGTTTTTGTTTTTTGTTTTTTTTAAAGATTTATCTATTTAGGGGCGCCTGGGTGGCTCAGTCGTTGGGCGTCTGCCTTCGGCTCAGGTCATGGTCCCGGGGTCCTGGGATCGAGCCCCACGTTGGGATCCCTGCTCAGTGGGAAGCCTGCTTCTCCCTCTCCCACTCCCTCTGCTTGTGTTCCCGCTCTTGCTGTGTCTCTCTCTGTCAAATAAATAAATAAAATCTTAAAAAAAAATTATCTATTTATTTTTGAGAGAGAGAGATGAGAGAGTACAAGTGGGAGACACAGAGGGAGAGGGAGAGAAACTCAAGTGGACTCCACACTGAGCTTGGAGCCCAACACGGGGCTTGATCCCATGACTTTGAGATCATGACCTGAGCCAGAACAAGAGTTGGCTGCTTAATCAACTGCGCCACCCAGGCACCCATTCAATGTGTTTTTGAGATGATTTCATATTATATAAGTAGTGTATTCTTTTATACTGCCAAGTAGTCTTCCACTGTATCCATTCACGTATGGATATACTGAAGGACATTTGTATTGTTTCCAGGCTTGGCTACTGTGAATGAAACTGCTATAAACATTCTTGCACTTTTTTTTTTTAAATATATGCTTTCACTTCTCTTGGATAAATACCCAGGAGCATGATTACAGGGTAAGGCATAGGTAAACGTTTAACTTTGTAAGTAACTGCCAGACTATTTTCCAAAGTGGTTATTGTGTCATATTGTTCTTTCAAACAACATATGAGAGCTCCATTTGCTCTACATCCGAACCAACATTTGGTATGGCCAGCCTTTCCAATTTCAGCCATTCTATTCGGTATGAAGTGGTATCTATCGTAATCATCTTTTAACATACCAAACTGTCACAATACTCTATGCATTGACCCAGAAGAAATGAAAGCAAATGTCCACACAAAGATCTGTACAAGGATGTACAACAGCAGCTTTATTCAAAAGAGTCCAAGTCTGAAAACAGCCCAGGCATTCATCAGCATGAGCAGCTAAACAAACTGTGGTATACTCATACAAGGGAATAATATTCAACAATAAAAAGATGTAGTGATAATCATACTATAACATGGATGAATCTTAAAAACATGCTAAATGACAGAAGTCTTACATAAAAGAGTAATAGTGGAATACTGCATGATTCCATTTATATGAAGTTCTAGAGAAGGAAAAGCTACTTTATGGTGAAACAAATCTAAACATGTAACTTCTGGGGGACTCAGGGGTGGTGAGTGACTGGGAAGAAGTATGAGAAAATTTTCTGAGGTGATGGTAATACCACATATACTGACGGGTTTGGGTTACACAGATGTATAAATGTCACAACTCATCATATGAAACACTTAAGATTTATGTATTCACTGTGCATCAACTTTCCTCAAAAATGTAAATAAATGTTAAATTCCAGTTAATTATATGCATGCTGAAGTATACAGGATGAAATTCTATGCAAATTAATTTAAAATACATAAAAAATAAAGTGGATTGATGGATGGATAGAGATTGTTAGAAGGACAGAGTGTGATAAAACAAACCTAGCAAAATGTTAATTGTAGAATCCAGGTGGTGGGTATACGGTGTTCACTTTATATTTTAACTTTTCTGTATTTTCAAAATTTTCATAATACTTTGGTAAAAATAGGTAGGAGGAGAGAATATGAGGGTAGTAGAGCAAGTTGGTTATATCCTTGTCTCTTAAGATAAAAAGTCAACAGACACTGTCTAGTCAATGAGTTAGTGAGATGAGAAAGGAGAATGTTGTACTTCATTATAAGCAAAGGTTGATTTGTAAAACTGTGTACATACTTTAGCTAAAGACAGTTCAAAAAGAATTTTTTAAAACCACCAAAATGTCAATTACAGAGATTGTACCAACTATACTTCCACCTGTGAGTCCCATATTCCTGTATCTTCACTAATAATGGGGATTAGCAATACAGCTTATCTCAACTTGCTATGTGAAAAATGGTGTTTTAATTTGCACTTTCTTAATTATAGATGACGTTGAACATCTTTTCATATGTTAAGAGTTATTTGTATTATGTTTTCTATAAGCTGCTTTTTCACATCCAATATTCATGCTTCTACTGGGTTGTTGGTCTTTTGTTATTGACCTGTAAAAGCTCATTTTGTGTATATCTGTATCTCAGCCCTTTTTCTATCATATGCTACAAGTGTTTTTTACCCATTTATCATTTGTCTTGATTTCATCTTCAACATTTTTTTTGGCCAGCAGAAATTCTTAATTTTTTAATAGGAAAAGCTATTAAATCTTTTTATTTAAGGCTTATGGGTTTGTATCTTGCTGAAAAGGCCTTTCTTATTCCAAGACTACAAAAAAATTTTCTCATATTTTCCCTTGTATCACTTTTGTGGTTTTAATGAATTATTTTCCTAAGCTAGAAACGTGCTTAACTGTAAGTGTAGGGAAATCAGCACCTACATAAACGATTACATAAACGAAAGATAAACTGCTACATTTAAGAAGTGGGTATGATTTCATATACTATAAAATTAAAGACATACATGCCACATGCCTAACAATTCTACTTCTAGGAACCAATCTATTCTATAGAAGAGCATGAGCATGTAAAGATAAACAAACCAAGATGTTCACTGAAGTTCTCCTGCCAAAAGAAGAAACAACTAATGGGCCATCAGTATAGAAATGATTAATTGAATTACGCTGCAGCCATGCTAGGCCTATCCATAGCCAAGATCTGTATGTATTGACTTGGAAAGCTAGCAGTTATTATCAAGGACAAGTGAAAAGAGCAAGTTGCAGATTAGAAAATGTTAACTGCATCAAATTATTAGTGTGTGTGTGTGTGTGTGTGTGTGTGTGTGTGTATCTATCTATATATACAAATGCTTACATAAGCATAAGAAAACATTAGGAAGGGTATACTGCCAACTATCAATGTTAGTGACATCAGAGTAGGAGGAATGAAATTAAAAACAAACCAGAACACTATTTTTTAAAACTAAATCAACAAAAGTATAAATGCTTAGGGCTTGCCCCCAAAAGTCTGATTAAAAAAAAAAACCTGCAGAATGGAATTTTTATTAGGTGAAGAACGGCTGGACAATTAAACTTCTCAGATTCTTCTATGTTAGCTGGGGATGACTTTTTTAAAACCATGAGAACCTTGTCTGATTGGACAGAAAGAGCATCTTTTCCCACCGCAAAGCGGGCTTGGCACGAGCCTCCAGTTCTAAACCTGGTTTGAATTCCTAGGAAACTATATATGCATTTCCCATTTCCCCAGCAAGGATCCTTAGCTGGTCCTCCACCAGCGAAACTTCCGTAATTATACACAAAATTTTATATGGTATGTTTTAATACAAAGAGAATTTATTGCTTTACCCAGATCTTCCAAACCCTGCTTCCCCCACCAAAAAACTTAAAGAAAGATAATCATGTAAAACTAAATTTGGATGCTTGTAAGTCCAATTCACAAGACTTGTGCCAATTTGGGCACATCTTTTATTTTTGGTATCAATTTCACTGGACTTTATGTTGTCAATATAATATGACATGCACGGTCTGCTTTTTTTCCCCCCTTAAGTTCTATTTTGTCTGATATAAATTACTGCCATCTCTCTGTCTTATTCAGGTCTGATAAATAGATCTTTCCAATTTGGGAGTAATTTTTACCTCCCACTATTTTGTGTTAGGTCGGTCTCTTACAAACATTATATTGTTGGATTTTATTTATGGGTCTAAATAGAGAACATTTATGCTTCCAATATAATGTTTGGCTTTTTATGCCTCTTTTCTCTCTTTGTGCTTTCCTTTATTCTACGAATTAAACTCAAATATCTCAATTTTAATTCTACAAGTGCCTCAAATATTTCAAGAACACTATTAAAACAATAGTAATTACACAGTAGCATTAAGACAATATTTACCTATTTATTCTAATCTGAAACCAAATAAGGTGTCTAGTGCTTTCTCCTATCTTCTTCCCTTCCCTTTCTCATTATTAATCTTTCTCCCATCTCTCTGCTATTATGTTCCACTGTTTGATTTAATAAATTGGTAATCATTTTTCTTGTTACAATGACTATAGGCAACCACCCAAAGCAAATGCCTCCAAAGGATGAGGAAGAAAGCAAACAACAGATGGAACAGGATGTCAACATGGAACTACTCGAGTGTCAGTTTCAGCTACAGATCCAAGAATGTGGTCAAAACTCCTTGTAGGGGTGCCTGGGTGGTTCAGTCAACTGAGCCTTTGGCTCAGGTCATGATATCAGGGTCTTGGGATTAAGCCCCACATCGGGTTCCCTGCTCAGCAGGGAGTCTGCTTCTCCCTCTCCCTCTGTTCCTCCCCCCTACTCGTGCTCTCTCGCTCTCAAATAAATTAAAAAATCTTAAAAAAAAAAAAAAAGAAAAAAACCTCCTTGTTACTTTAGATCTAGCAAAAAAAAAAAAAAAAAAAAAAAAAAAAAGTTGGAGGTAAAGAGAGCTGATAAAAGGCCCTTCTTTCCCCAAGTACCTTGACCTAGGGAAAAAAAGCTTCAACAAGACCACTTGGAAGAGCTTATGGCATGTTTTCTAGAGCTAGGGAGTCATAGAAGACCAGTGATTGACTCAAGACTGAGAAATATTGAGAAAGAGTACAGATTTTCTGGTAGTTGCTCCGGTGGCAGACTGAAATGGGTGATAATTACACTGGGATTGTCTTGTATTCTCAAATTCTCTTGTGGTAAAGGATGCAAGTTTTCTATGCACCATTAGCTAAAGATTGATAGTATGGGGTTGTCTTAAATCTTGTTCAAGAGGGCCACCTGGAGGTGAGGGGACCAAGCAGAAAGATGTCCAAGGAGATGTCCAAGGAGGAGGGAGTTATAAGTGACTACTCAAGAAGAGAGATACAATTGCCCAAATCAAGAGAAGTGAAAATGAGATTAATCCCAGAAATACTGGTAGTTGGCTGCTTCTAAAATGGCTCCCAATGATTTTTATTTCCTGGTATTCATGGCCTGTGTACTCCTCTCTTCTTGAGTGTGTGTTAGATCTAGTTACTTTCCTTCAATGAATGGAATATGGCAAAAGTGATAGGATATAACTTCCGAGACTGGGTTACAAAAGACTGTCACTTCCATCTTTTTGACTCTTCCCCTCTTGCTGTAATGAAGCCAGCTGCCATATTGTGAGTTGCTCTATGGAGAAGCCTATGCGGCAAGGTACCGAGGGAAGGCTCTAGCCAATAGCTCATGAAGAAATGAGGCCATTAGGCCATTAGTGCATGAGGAACTAAATCCTGCCAACAGCTAATGGAGTGAGTTTGGAAGCAAATCTATCCCCTAGTCAAGACTTAAGATGGCTATGATCTTGTGAGAGACACATCTACCAAAAGGTAGAGGATCCAGGTAAGCCATGCCTAGATTCTTGATCCATAGAAATTGTAAGATAACAAACATGTGTTGTTTTAAGCCACTAAGCTTTGGAGAGATGTGTTATGTGGTTAAGATAATACTGGGTGGCTCTGAAGAAACTACAAGAGAGTTCATAAGCAAAACAATCAGCTCTAAACAGCTGCCAAGCCCAGACAGCATCAACACCAGCTCACAACGGTCATAGTTGAGTAAGAACTTTCCTGCCACCTTCCACCCCACTTCATCCCCAGAGGGCTGAGGAATGCTGGAAGAGCAGTCAGTATGTTAGGTAAAGTCAAAAAATTAGTTGACCTCTCCTCCTTCCCACTGTAGTAAGCCAACCTACTTCAGGAGTTAGAAACTTCTTTAGAAGGGCGAAATTTTGGCTTTAAATAAAGTCTGAACTTTTAAATTATTACAGAGAGGTGACCATATTAATTACTGAACTTGGTTTGCTTCTGTGACTAGAACTGATCTGGGGGCTTTTCATTAGCAGAGAGTGACCCAGAATAGTTACAGGACCTTATCCAAAGAGACAGGACAATGCTAGCATCACGAAATGGCTCTGAACATAGAGTAGAGGCAGAACAAAGCTTCAAACAAGTGAACTGAGGAAGGAAGACACAGCAGTTAAATGAGGGAGAGAAAGAGCAGAGGTGGGAGGCCTGTCAGGATGAACAGCAAGTACTGCATGAAGATGAGACTGAAAAGAAAATCAGCCAGGCTAGACCCACCTTCCGTAAATGGTGGTTTCCCAACCCACAGGCCCCCACAGTGCTCTAGAAGTTCACATAATTAATGACACTCATGAGGTCCATTTCAATTTCGATTTAAAAATCAATAAATACACTTACACCTGTCAGAATGGCCAGAAGAAAAAAACACAAGACATAACAAGTGTTGGCAAGGATGTGAAGGAAAAGGAACCCTTGTTCACTGTTGGTAAGAATGCAAACTAGTGCAGCCATTGTTGAAAACAACATGAAGGTTCCTCAAAAAATTAAGAACAGAACTACCATATGATCCAATAATTCCACTACTGGGTATTTACCCAAAGCAAATGAAAACACTAACTTGAAAAGATATATGCACCCCTGTGTTTATTGCAGCATTATTTATAATAGCCAAGATAGGGGCGCCTGGGTGGCTCAGTCGGTTGGGCGACTGCCTTCGGCTCGGGTCACGATCCCGGAGTCCCGGGGTCGAGTCCCGCGTCGGGCTCCCTGCTCGGCGGGGAGCCTGCTTCTCCCTCTGACCCTCCCCCCTCTCCTGTGCTCTCTCGCTCTCTCTCATTCTCTCTCTCAAATAAATAAATAAATAAAATCTTAAAAAAAAAAATAGCCAAGATATGGAAGCAACTCAAGTGTCTATATTGATAGATGAATGGATAAAGACACAGTATACAGGCACAACGGAATATTACTCAGCCATAAAAATGAGATCTTGCCACCTGTGACAACATAGATGGACTAGAGGGTATTATGCTAAGTGAAGAAAGAGAAAAACAATTACTGTACGATTTTACATACATGTGGAATCTTAAAAACAAATGAATAAACAGCAGAATCAGACCGATAAATACAGAGAACAAACTGATGATTGCCAGAGGGGAGGGGAGTCAGGGGACAGGCAAAATGGGTGAAGGGGAGTGGGAGGTCCAGGCTTCCAGTTATGGGATGAGTAAGTCACGGGAATAAAAAGTATTGCACAGGGTATATAGTCAATGATATTGGAATAGAGCTACACTTGTGGTGAGCCCCACGTAAGGTACAGAGCTGTCAAATCACTATGTTGTGCGCCTGAAACTAATGTAACATTGTGTGTCAACTATACTAAAAAAAAAAAAAAAAAAGCATACAATATTTTAAAAATCAGTAAATATAACTTAAATATTTTCTAAAACTGAACAGTATGAGCGTCTCTTTATACCTACTGAACAAATATGTACAGTAAATATTAGATAACTGTTCATGATTCAGATACTCGGTGAGTTGTTTTTTTTTATTATGTTATGTTAATCACCATAGTGAGGTTTATCACTCACCTGAACACAGCTAGCTACTTGTGGGTTTGACGGCTAATCTGTTCTAATTTTTATTCTTAGTTTATACCCAAAACAAACGGCTGGTTAAAGACTGAAAGCTAGGAAAACAAGAGGAAAATGAATGCTGAAATAGAAGTTAATGAAGAGCATAAAATGGTACTAATCCTGTAAATTTATTTAAAAATTATTCTTACAAAAATAAAAAATAAAAAGTATTCTTTTGAAAATGGAATTTATCTGGTCAATATCAAGATTCTCCATTTGAACCAGCATTGAAAGGAGGAAAAAATGGTGACAACTACACCCCAATTTAGCATTTTATTTTAAAAAGTTAATTATACTTTAGGATAATAATTTTGGTGGCTACCTTTTCACATCTTTATATATATGCCTATATATATTACATGTGTATTTTACATAAATGGGATGTATCACAGAAGCTGTTTTATCCTGGGGATCCTTTTTATTTTAAATAGAGATGTGTGTATTTGTTTGAGTGAATGAATGAGTAGAGGCTTATCTCCACAACCTTCCTCAGATTTACTTACCCCAGACAAGTATTATTTGGAACTATGCTTTTCTCCACCTTCATATATATACAAATGCTGTATACACAGGCAGACGTTTTTCTGGAAAGAGGAAGATTACTGTGTTTCACACATGTACACACACTGAATGTTTTATAAAATTGTCTGCATCATGAAAGGTCCCTGACTTCAACCGGCTGCATAATAATCCAGTGACTGGATAACCTATAATTTTTCAACTTTTCCCTGAGGATGGGCATTTACCCTATTTTTAGTGTATTTGCCCTTTAAAAAGGCTATGGTAAACATACTTAGATTTTTATGCACTGGTGCTTCTTTTTCCAGGAGACAGATTTCTAGGAGTGAAATTGTTGGATCAAACACCTATTTTTCATTTTAATAGATATTGCCAGGCTGCTTTCAAAAAAGGCTGTAATAATTCACACTGCCACTAAGGTATGAAAATGACCACCCTTCCAATCTTTGACAGCATTAGGTATTATTGCTCTTTTAAATTTGCATTTCCCTGATTAATGATGAGGTTAAGCATCTTTTCATAGGTGTACTGGCCATTAGGACTTACCCCTCAGTGAACTGCCTATTCACATCATTTTTGCCTTTCTCTATACAAGTCTGTCTTTTTACTAGTCATTTGTGATATATTTACCTGGTATCTGTAATTTCTATTGCAAATATATTTTTCCATTACATAATATGTCTACTGACACATTTTCTTCTTTTGAGTTCCTGGACACCATGTCTCCTGGCACTTTCCCCTTTTCCCCCCATCCACTTCTCAGTAGTCTCCTTTCCTAGTTCCTCTTCTCTATCTACACTTACCCCCTCAGTGATCTCTTTGGACTCCAAGGTTTTGAATGCCATCTGTATGCTGATGAATCTCGTATTTCCACCCCTTGAACTCCAGACCTCCCTTCTGAGGGCTTCACACTCATGTACTTGGGGTGTCTCACAGGCAATCTTATGGCCCAACCTGCTTATATTTCAGTATTCCCCAGTGAGTAAATGGCATTACTGTCCAACTAGCTGCTCCCAGGAGAAAGCTAGAAGTCTTTATTGATTTATTTCTCTCACATATATATTTCATCTAACACTGAGTCCTTTCAATTATACCCCCCAAATATATCACCAAACTAGCCACTTCCTTCTGTATTTGTTGATGTCCCTTCTGGTCTACCCCACCATCATCTAATGTCTGCACTTCAACAAAAGCCTCCTAACTGGGCCCTTGTGTCCACCTCCCAACTCCCCCACCACCGCCCTCTCCCCAATAATCAGTTCTTCAGACTCTAAACATGAGTCAGATTATGTCATTCTGCCCCAAATTCTCCGATGACTTTCCATATTTTTTAAAATCCTAAACTTATTACTAAAATTGTAAGACCCTACGTGATATGAATTTTGTCTATGCCCTCGAACTTCTCTCCTGCCCTCTTCCCCTAGTCCCAGCTCATTCTATATCAGACTCACCTGCCTTCTTGGTCTTCCTTGTAAATGCCAGGCTCCTTCCTACTTCCCCCCTTCAGAAAGTAGTAACACTCTTTCCCGTAGGACATTCAACTCTTTTCAAATGTTACATTTTCAAAAAACCCTTCCTTAATCTGCAGAAACACACACACACACACCATCAAATTATATGCTGTCCTCTTACCCTGCTTCATCTTTTTCCATAGCTTTTATGAATTATATTAAATTACATACTGCTTTGCTTATTTATCTATCCCCCTCTAAACTAAAATGTAAGCTTCATGAGGATAGGAAATTTGTCCACCTTGTTCACTACTAAATTTCAGCACCCAAAATGCTGTCTGGCACATAGCAGGAATTCAGTAAGTTGTGTGTGTGTGTGTGTGTGTGTGTGTGTTTTAAACCAATGAGTAAAGGTTGTTTTATTCTTTATTTTTTGACACTGATCATTGTAAAGCTAGCCTGACTACGCTGAAAGCAGCCAATGTATAGCTGTAGTTCATTTGTTTTTAATGGTGTATAATATTTTTATATCACTATACCACAACTTAATTTTCCATTCTCTGTCAAAGGACATTTCGGTTATTTCCAAGTTTCTTTTTGCCATTATGAATCGTGCTGTTGTGAATATTCTCATATATCCTCTAGTGCACATGTTTATGTGTTTCTAGGGTATATAACTAGGATTAGAAATGCTGAGTCAGTGGACCCAGGTGACTCAGTCCATTAAATGTCCGACTCCTGATCTCAGCTCAGGTCTTGATCTCAGGGTCATGAAATCAAGTCCTGCATTAGGCTCCGAGGGAGGGAGGGAGGGAGGAAGGAAGGAAGGAAAGAAAGAAAAATGCTGAGTCAGAAAGTATGTAAAATTCAACTTTACAACAAAGTTAAATTGTTTTTCAGAGTGGCTGAACCAACTTATATTCTTTCAGTGGTGTACAAGAGTTCCCGTTGATTTACATTCTCTCCAACACATAATACTGGCAAATCTCTTAATTTTGGTAATCTCAATGATATTAATTTGTATTTCCCTAATTACTAATAAGGTCAAGCATCTTTTCATAAATTTTAGGCCTTATGTATTTCTTCTACGAAATATCTTGTCTGGCTTTCCACCCTTCCATATACATTTTAAAGGACAGCAACAAAAAGAAAACATCATTTAGAAACATACACACATTTATAACAGCAGCAGAAAGTGTAAGATA
>NC_058411.1:140041559-140073779 GCF_002201575.2 Neomonachus schauinslandi
AGCCTTATCTATCTCCAGTGTTAGGGCTGTTTGTTTGTTTTTTTTTTCCTGTTCAAGTCTAGAAAGTTTCATTATAATTCTGATAATCAGTTTTGATCTGTCCTGTCTTCTGCTAGAGTCCATGTTGTTTGCAAGCTGACTCTCTCTGAAATATATTTGATGCTTAATTATCATCCTTTCCTTATATTTGTCTCTAACCACTTCTTTTGCTTTCTAGGTATGTTCCACAGAGTCTGTCTTCTATTTGGCTAATTTATTTTCTCTAACACTAATTCTGCTTGCTATTTGGGGTGTCTATGTACTCTCTATTCTGGCCTTTTTATTTAACAGACTCACTATATACATACTATTTTTCTTCACTGGAAAAAAACATTTGAGAAACACAAATGTGGTAGACTACCAGAAAGAAGGGCTTTGGACAATCATAAGGCATAGCACAAAAGGACTTTTAAAAAGCCTGGGGAGAGGGAAGAAACAGCAGAAAGGCTGAAGGGAGAAAACACATTCGAATCTAGGATAGCAGCAATTAACCCTGAATGCCTCTGGAAAGGAACCTGTGCTTTCCACTGCTGATACCAGACAAAAGGCCCAATCACTGAATCAGTGTACAAGTATGAGAATTCAAGTGCCTCAAAAATTTAACCTATAGTAGCATTATGATTGTAAGGGCTTAGAACCATCTGTTAAAAATGCATCCTACTGTGATCTATCTCTTTTTAAGGATAAAAATGTGAAGATAGTTTGTCTTTCTGCCAAAAACACCAATGTAAAAATAAAAAACAAAAGCAAAGAACAAAACAAAAAAAACTTTGATGGACATGTGTTCCTGACAGGGTTGCTAAACAAATATTTAGTAATAGAAGGCAGGCCGTAAGAAGAAAACAGCAATCTATGCCACAGTGAAGAGCAGACGATGGCGAGCACACTGATGAGGAAACTAATGTTAACTTTTGATGTTTCAGTGTAATTGTCCATAAAATAAAAACAAAACAAAACACAATGAGCAAACTGTTACACTTCTACAAGTAGAGGACAAGACTTAGTTCCTGTCACAAGAGTGTCCAGAAAATACAATTCTTCTTAGATAATTTTCTCAGAGACTCCTTCCTTCAGTTTCTGCCTCAGGGATGAAATTCATCACACGAAAATTTCAATAATTCTCGGTATAAAACAAAATTAAACAATATTTAGACTTTTTTTTTTTTTAATTAGGTAGGCTCCACACCAACAGGGCTTGAACTCACCCTGAGATCAAGCGTTGTGTGGTCTACCGACTGAGGCAGCCAGGCGTTCCATAAACCATATTTAGTCTTAAAATATGATTGTTTTTGACAAATAAAGGGGGTGGCTTAGCTGAACCATCTTGACCACCTTATTTATGCAAAAACTCGTTTGATCATTTAAATAATCAGTCACAGTTATTTTCTAAACACTATCTTGTTTCCCTTGTTCTCAATTCTATCCAACTGCCTCATCTAAGGCTAAGCCTGGACAACTAGGTAGGTTTGCTTTCAGTCTTATATTTTCATCTGTCAGTAACTTACTCTCTTGTTTCAGTCTATGTATATGATAACACAGATCACAGTGACCCTAGTGTCTTATTTCTTAGCTCTTGCCTTCCCTACATATGCTACCATAGAATCTCACTGTCTTGAAAACATCTCTTTCAGAGACCTGTTCTTCACTTATTTATACAGAATAAAAAGGCAACCCACACAACAGGAGAAAATATTTACAAATCATGTTTCTGATAAGTAATTAACACCCAGAGTATATAAACAACTCCTACAACTCAAAAACAAAAAACAACCCAATTAAAAAATGGGCAAAGAACTTGAACAGGTATTTCTCGAAAGATACATACAAATGGCCAATAACCACATGAAAAGATGTTCAAAATCTCTAATCAACTAGGGAAATGCAAATCAAACCCACAATGAGATAGGTATCACCTCACACCCATTACGATGGCTACTATTAAAAAAAAAAAAAAAAATCCAGGACGCCTGGATGGCTCAGTCAGTTAAGCTTCTGCCTTTGGCTCAGGTCATGATCCCAGGGTCCTGGAATCGAGTCCCGCATCGGGCTCCTTGCTTGGCAGGGAGCCTGCTTCTCCCTCTGTCTGCCGCTCCCCCTGCTTGTGCGCTTTCTCTCTCTCTCTGACAAATAAATAAATAAAATCTTTTTTAAAAATCCAGAAAATAACAAGTGTTGGCAAAGATACGGAGAATTGGAACTTTTGTGCACTGTTGGTGAGAACGTAAAATGGTATAGTTCCTATGAAAAAGGTCCCTATGGCATTCCCTCAAAAAATTAAAAATAGAATTATCATATAATCTAGCAGTTCCACTTCTGGACACATACCCAAAAGAATTAAAAGCAGGGTCTCAAAGACATATCTGTACCCTTAAGTTCATAGTAACATTTACAATAGCTAAAAAGTGGAAGCAACCAGGTTTTAATCAATGGATGAATGGATAAACAAAATATGGTATACACATATAATGAAATATTATTTAGCCTTAAAAAGGAAGAAATTCTGACAAATGCTACAACATGGATGAACACAAGGACATCATGCTAAGTGAAATAAACCAGTCGCAAGAAGACAGGTACTGTATGATTTCACTTATATGAGGTACTTAGTCAAATTCACAGAGACAGAAAGTAGAATAGTGGTTGCCAGGGGCTTGGCGGGTGAGGAGTTACCGCCTAATAGGAACAGAGTTTCACTTTTGTGAGATGAGAGGAGTGTTGGAGAGATGGTGGTGATGGTTGCACAACAATGGGAATATACATAATACTACTGAATTAAACACTTAAAAATAGTTAAGATGGCATATTTTATGTATATTTTGCCACAATTAAAAAAGAAAAAAAGTGATAAACACATAAATAGCTCATCCCAAGTCTGGTTTTGATCCTTTCCTTACCTGAACTTTTAATTTTCTAAATTAAATCAGGTTTCTCCCTGTCAAAATAGCTAGTGTGAATTCCGTATGTCCTTTTCTTCTTCCTCTCATCCCATGAAGGTGAGTAAAGAGGGCAATGGATTTTAGGGCAGCTCTTTCCACTAATTTGCTCGCAAATCACTCAATCAAAAAATTAATGCATTTTAGTTTTCTTATCCATCCCCCCCAAATAACAACAATATAACAACACTGGAGGTCATCTTAAGTCTTGTCTCAGGAGGTACTATCATTTAACTTTTCATCAAAGACTTCAAAATTGTCTGCAGGGAGTGAAGAAGCAATAGAACAAAATGTAAGATAAGGTGCATTTAGGATGCAGTGTTATCTCTCTCTGATGAATAGGAGTACACAGTCCTATCATAAATAATGCAGAAATAAATTTTCAAAAAATAGACAAGAAACATTCCCAAACTCATTTTTCTGGGGGGGGCCATTATTCCTCTGATACCAAAACCAGACACAGACATCACAAGAAAACAAAACTATAGATCAATATCACTTATGATTAAGATGCAATAATCTTCAACAAAATGCCAATTAGCAAACTGAATCCAGCAACACAAAAAAATTATGCTCCACTTACATCAATGGACAGATCATCCAGAAAGAAAATCAATAAGGAAGCAGTGGCTTTGAATGACGCATTAGACCTGATGGACTTAACAGATATATACAGAACATTCCATCCCCAAACAGCAGAATACACATACTTTTCAAGTGCACATGGAACATTCTCCAGGACAGATCAAATGTTAGGCCACAAGTCTCAATATATTTAAGAAGATATTGAAATCCTATCAGCATCTTTTCTACAACAATGGTATGAAACTAGAAATCAATTACAAGGAAAAAATGGAAAAAACACATGGGGCGCCTGGGTGGCTCAGTCAGTTAAGCGGCTGCCTTCGGCTCAGGTCGTGATCCCAGGGTCCTGGGATCGAGCCCCAAATTGGGCTCCCTGCTCAGCAGGAAGCCTGCTTCTCCCTCTCCCACTCCCCCTGCTTGTGTTCCCTCTCTTGCTCTATCTCTTTGTCAAATGAATAAATAAAATATTTTTAAAAAGTGGAAAAAACACAAACATGTGGAAGCTAAACAATATGCTACTAAACAACCAATGGGTCAACAAAGAAATCAAAGATGAAATAAAAAGTACAGGAAGACAGATGAAAATGAAAAAACAGCCCAAAATCTCTGGGAAGCAGCAAAAGCAGTTCTAAGAGGAAGGTTATAGCAATACAGGCCTACCTCAAGTAGCAAGAAAAATCTCAAACAACCTAACCATACACCTAAAGAATTAGTGAAAGAGGACACCTGGGTGGCTCAGTTGGTTAAGCAACTGCCTTCGGCTCAGGTCATGGTCCTAGAGTCCCGGGATGAAGTCCCGCATGGGGCTCCCTGCTCAGTGGGGAGTCTGCTTCTACCTCTGACCCTCCCCCATCTCATGCTCTCTCTCTCAAATAAACAAATAAAATCTTAAAAAAAAAAAAAGAATTAGAGAAAGAACAAAGCCCATAGAAGTAAGGAAATAATAAAGATCAGAGCAGAAATAAACAAAATAGAGACTAACAAGAGGAGAAAAGGTCAACGAAACCATGAGCTGATTCTTTGAAAAATAAAATTGATACACCTTTAGCCAGACTCAACAACAAAAAAAAGAGACTCAAAGTCAGAAATGAAAGAGAAGCAACAACCAAGATCACCGAAATACAAAGGGTTATAAGAGATTACTATGAAAATTATATGCTAACAAACTGAACATAGAAGAAATAGACAAATTCCTAGAAACATACAATCTTCCAAACCTGAATCAGGAAGACACAATCTGAACAGAGCAATTACTAGTAACTAAATTGAATTGGTAATCAAAAAACTGCCAACAAACACAAGTCTGGCAGATGGCTTCACAGTTTAATTCTAGCAAACATTTAAAGAAGAACTAATACTTTTTCTTTTCAGACTATTCCAAAAAAAATAGGAGAAAGGAAAGCTTCCAAATTCATTCCATGATACTAAAACCAGACAAAGACATTACAAAAACAAATATACAAACAACAAAAAACCCACTACAGGCCAACATTTCTGATGAATACAGATGCAAAAATCTCCAACAAAATATTAGCAAACTTAATTCAACAATACTTAATTTTTTTAACATTTTATTTATTTATTTGAGAGAGAGAGTGAGCAAGAGAGAGAGCACACTCGAGCAGAGACAGAGGGAGAAGACGACTCCCCGCTGAGCAGGGAGCCAGACGCAGGGCTTGATCCCAGGACCTGGGGATCAAGACCTGAGCCAAGGCAGACACTCAACCAACTGAGCCACCCAGGCACCCCATAAATTCAAAAATACTTTAAAAGGATCATTCACCACGATCAAGTGGGATTTATTCCAGGGATGCGAGGATGGTTCAGTATCTGCAATGTGATACATTAACAAAATGAAGGATAAAAACCATATGATCATCTCGATACAGAAAAAGCATTTGACAAAATCCGACATCCATTCATGAAAAACTGTCAACAGAGTGGCTTTAGAGGGAACATACCTCACCACAATAAAGACCACATATGACAAACTCACAGCTAATATAATACCTAATGGTGAAAGACAGAACTTTCCTCTAAGATCAGGAACAAAACAAAGATGTCCACACTCATCAGTTCTAGTCAACACAGTACTGAATGTCATAGTAATAATCAGAGAAGAAAAAAAATAAAAGGCACCTAAATTGGTAAAAAGTAAGTAAAACTGTCACTATCTGCAGATGACATATTATATATAGAAAACCCTAAAGACTCCATCAAAAAACTACTAGAATAAATGAATTCAGTAAAGTTGTAGGATACAAAATTAATATACAGAAATATCTGTTGTGTTTCCATATACTAATAATGATGTAGCAGAAAAAGAGATTAACAATCCCATTTACATTTTCACCAAAAATAAAATACCTAGAAATTTAACCAAGGAGGTGAAAAAACTTGTACTGTGAAAACTATAAAACACTGATGAAAAAAATTGAGGACAACACAAATGGAAAGATATACTGTACTCATGGACTGGAGGAATTAATATTGTTAAAATGTCCATAACTGCCCAAAGAAATGTACAGATTCAATGAATCCCTTTCAAAATACCAGTGGCATTTTTCACAGAACTAGAAAGATCCTAAAATTTGTATGGAACCACAAATGACCCCAAATAGCCAAAGCAATCTTGAAAAAGAAGAACAAAGCTGGAGGTAACAAAATCCCAGATTTCAAGACATACTATAAAGTTACAGTAATCAAAACAGTATGGCACTGGCACTGAACTAGACACACAGATCAATTTAACAGAGAGCCCAGAAATAAGCCCATGCTTATATGATCAATTAACCTATGACCAAGGAAGCAAGAGTATACAATGGGTAAAAGACAGTCCCTTCAATAAATGATGTTGGGAAAACCAGACAGCTACATGCAAAAGAATGAAACTGGATCACTTTCCTATACCATACACAAAAATAAACTCAAAATGGATTAAAGACCTAAATGTGAGACCTGAAACCATACAACTTCTAAAAGAAAACATAGGCAGTCACCTCTTAAACATTGGCCTTAGCAACATTTCCATAGATATGTCTCCTCAGGCAAGGGAAACAAAAGTAAAAATAAATTACAGAGACTACACCAAAATAAGAAGCTTTCGGAGAAGGAAACCATCAACAAATTAAGAAGGCAACCTACTGAATGGGAGAAGATATTTCAAAATGATATATGCAATAAGGGGTCAATACCCAAATTTTACGAACAATTTATACTAAAAGGCCAAAAAAAATCTGATTAAAAAGTCAGCAGAGGACACGATAGACATTTATCTAAAGACGACATACAGATGGCCAACGACACATGAAAAGATGCTCAACATCACTAGTCATTTGGGAAATGCAAATCAAAATCACAATGAGATATCACCTTAAACCTGCTAGAATGGCTAATACCAAGAAGACAAGAAATAGTAAGTGTTAGCAAGGATGTCGAGAAAAGGGAACCCTTGTGCACTGTTGGTGGGAATGTAAATTGGTGTAACCACTGTAGGAAAACAGTATGGAGGTTCCTCAAAAAATTAAAAACAGAAATACCCTATGACTCTAGTAATTATACTATTGGGTATTTACCCAAATAAAATGAAATTCAGTAAGATATACGCACCCTTATATTTACTGCAGCATTATTTACATTAGCCAACTTATGCAAGCAACCTAAGTGTCCATCAATAGATGAATGGATAAAGAAGATGTGGTACACATATACAATTATTACTCAGCCACAAAAAAGGATAAAATCTTGCTATTTGCAATAACACAGATGGATCTAGAGGGTATTACACTAAGTGAAATAACTCAGACAGAGAAAGACAAATGCCATATGATTTCACTTATATGTGGAATCTAAAAAACAAAACAAACAATCTTAAATACAGAGAACAAAACTGATGGTTGCATAAAGGGACAGGGTTGGGGGCGCATAGATGAAATAGGTGAAGGGAATTAAGAGATACAAACTTGCAGTTATAAAATAAATAAATCACAGGGACAAAAAGTACAGCATAGGGGAACAGTCAATAATACTGTAATAACACTGTATGGTGACACACGGTAACTACATTTATAATGGCCAGCACAACATAATATATAGGATTGGCGAATCACTGTCATACACCTGAAACTAATATAATATTGTATGCTAACTATACTTCAAAAAAACCAAACAAAAAAAACACCAAGCACCCAAAGGACTTGAATGCCACTTATGGAAAGAATTTCAGAACACAAGATAAAAAGTGACAGTAAGGAAAATAATCAAATTGGCTAAAACTAGAACCTGCTCCAACATAAAAGAACATTATAAAACAAAGAAACTAAACCAAATCATTTAAGAAGTGAAGGAAATAAATCTATACATTCAATGCAATCCCCATCAAAATACCATCCACTTTTTTCAAAGAAATGGAACAAATAATCCTAAAATTTGTATGGAACCAGAAAAGACCCCGCATAGCCAGAGGAATGTTGAAAAAGAAAAGCAAAGCTGGCGGCATCACAATTCCGGACTTCCAGCTCTATTACAAAGCTGTCATAATCAAGACAGCATGGTCCTGGCACAAAAACAGGCACATAGATCAATGGAACAGAACAGAGAGCCCAGAAATGGACCCTCAACTCTATGGTCAACTAATCTTCGACAAAGCAGGAAAGAATGTCCAATGGAAAAAAGACAGTCTCTTCAACAAATGGTGTTGGGAAAAATGGATAGCCACATGCAGAAGAATGAAACTGGACCACTTCCTTACACCACACACAAAAATAGACTCCAAATGGTTGAAAGACCTCAATGTGAGACAGGAGTCCATCAAAATCCTAAAGGAGAACACAGGCAGCAACCTCTTCCTAGAAACATCGCCAAAGGCAAGGGAAGCAAGGGCAAAAATGAACTCTTGGGACTTCAGCAAGATAAAAAGCTTTTGCACAGCAAAAGAAACAGTCAACAAAACCAAAAGACAACTGACAGAATGGGAGAAGATATTTGCAAATGACATATCAGATAAAGGGCTAGTATCCAAAATCTATAAAGAACTCATCAAACTCAACACCCAAAGAACAAAGAATCCAGTCAAGAAATGGGCAGAAGACATGAACAGACATTTTTCAAAAGAAGACATCCAAATGGCCAACAGATACATGAAAAAGAGCTCAATATCGCTCAGCATCAGGGAAATCTAAATCAAAACCTCAATGAGATACCACCTCACACCAGTCAGAATGGCTAAAATTAACAAGTCAGGAAATGACAGATGTTGGTGGGGATGCGGAGAAAGGGGAACCCTCCTAACCCTCCTATATATTATGTTGTGCTGCAAGCTGGTGCAGCCACTCTGGAAAACAGTATGGAGGTTCCTCAAAAAGTTGAAAATAGAGCTACCATATGATCCAGCAATTGCACTACTGGGTATTTACCCCAAAGATACAAAAGTAGGGATCCGAAAGGGTACGTGCACCCCGATGTTTATAGCAGCAATGTCCACAATAGCCAAACTGTGGAAAGAGCCAAGATGTCCATCGACAGATGAATGGATAAAGAAGAGGTGGTATATATATACAATGGAATATTATGCAGCCATCAAAAGGAATGAGATCTTGCCATTTGCAACGATGTGGATGGAACTGGAGGGTATTATGTTCAGCGAAATAAGTCAAACAGAGAAAGACATGTATCATATGACCTCACTGATATGAGGAATTCTTAATCGCAGGAAACAAACTGAGGGTTGCTGGGGTGGGGGGTGGGGTGGGAGGGATGGGGTGACTGGGTGATAGACACTGGGGAGGGTATGTGCTCTGGTAAGCGCTGTGAATTGTGTAAGACTGTTGAATCTCAGATCTGTACCTTTGAAACAAATAATGCAATATATGTTAAGAAAAAAAAAAAAGGGGGCACCTGGGTGGCTCAGTCAGTTAAGCGGCTGCCTTCGGCTCAGGTCATAATCCCAGGGTCCTGGGATCGAGCCCCACGTTGGGCTCCCTGCTTGGTGGAGAGTCTGCTTCTCCCTCTCCCTCTGCCTGCCTCTCTGCCTACTTGTGCTCTCTATCTCTCTGTCAAAAAAATAAATAAAATCTTTAAAAAAAAAAAAAGAAGAAGAAGAAGGTAGCAGGAGGGGAAGAATGAAGGGGGGGAAATTGGAGGGGGAGACAAACCATGAGAGATGATGGACTCTGAAAAACAAACAGGGTTCTAGAGGGGAGGGGGGTGGGAGGATGGGTTAGCCTGGTGATGGGTATTGAGGAGGGCACATTCTGCATGGAGCACTGGGTGTTATGCACAAACAATGAATCATGGAACACTACATCTAAAACTAATGATGTAATGTATGGGGATTAACATAAGAATAAAAAAATTAAAAAAAAAACTAATGATGTACTATATGTTGGCTAACTGAACATTTAAAAAAAAAAAAAAAAGAAAGAGAAGTGAAGGAAATAAACTCACCTGTAGGAAGAAAGACCAAAATAGAAGACAGTTTGTAAAGACACTATCTGGAATAGGCAAAACATTTAATTCTTTTTTTTTTTTTCTTCTTTTTTTTTAGTGTTGCATGATTCATTGTTTGCATATAACACCCAGTGCTCCAGTCAGTATGTGCCCTCTTTAATACCCATCACCAGGCTAACCCATCCCCTGGCTAACCCATCCCCCACCCCCCTCCCCTCTAGAACCCTCAGTTTGTGTCTCAGAGTCCATAGCCTCTCAAGGGAAAGCATTTAATTCTATTGAACAGAGGGGAATGAGGTAGACACTGATTCACTGACAAGCAAAGACATCTAATAAGAGGACACTTTTAAGGTTAATGGGTTAGCACTGTTATTGGGTTTCATGTTCATGAAACAACATAAAAGAAGGGTCAATCAGGATTCAATTTCATGTGTACCACCCATGTGTGCTGGCAGACTGGGAAAGCTAGAATGATAAGGAAGGAAATGACTCAAACTTTTTAAATAAAACTGGTTTTGATTTTTTTTTTAATTATGTACCATAACCCAGAGACTTTATCCCAGGAATGCAAGTTGGTTCAACATATCAAAATCAATCAATATAATATGCCATATTAATAGAACCAAAGACAAAGACCACATGATAATCTCAATAGACACAGGAAAAACATTTGAAAAGATCCAACATCCTTTCATGATAAAAACATTTGACTAGGGGCACCTGGGTTGCTCAGTCGTTAAGTGTCTGCCTTCAGTTCAGGTCATGATCCCAGGGTCTGGGATCAAGCCCCGCATCAGGCTCCCTGTTCCGCAGGAAGCCTACTTCTCCCTCTCCCACTCCCCCTGCTTGTGTTCCCTCTCTTGCTGTCTCTCTCTGTCAAAAACTAAATTAAAAAATTAAAAAAAAAAATTCGACCAACTGGGAACAGAAGGAAATATCCTTAAGCTGATAAAGGGCATCTATAAAAAAAAAATTAAAACCTTAGTTAATATCATACTTAATGGTGAAAGACTAAAAAATTTCCACATAGGATCAGAAACAAGATGAGGACATTCATTCTCATTTCTTGTCAGCATTGTACTAGGGGTTCAGCCAGGGCAATTAGGCTACTGGGAATGTAAAGTAGTAAGCGGCATTGGGAAAGAGTACAGCAATTTTTCAAACACAGAGTAATAATATGACCCAGGAATTCCATTTCTAGGTATATAGCCAAAAGACTGAAAACATTAAGTCCACATAACCAACTGTTACATGAATATTCATCACAGCATTATCCATAACAGCCAAAAGTAGAAACAACCCAAATACCCATCAACTGATGAGTGGTTTTAAGAAATGTGGAATATCCACACAGTGGAATGTTATTCAGCTATGAAAAGGAATGAAGTACTGATATTTGCTCTACATGGATGAAATATGGATAAACATGACGGTAAGTGAAAGAAGCGAGACACAAAAGGCCACATATTCTATGATTCCACTTAAATGAAATATCCAGAACAAGCAAATTCATAGAGATAAAGTGGATTTGTGATTGGCAGGGGTATGGGTGATAGGAAGCAACTGCTTCATGAATACAGGGTTTCCCTTTGGATTGGTAAAATGTTCTGGAATTAGTGATAATGGTTGTACAACCTTGTGAATGTAATAAAAACCACTAAATTACATAATTTAAAAGGGTGAATTTTATGGTATCTGAATTATATCTCAACAAAAAAAGAAACACACACATATATATACTTAGACAAAGTAATGGTAAATTCCAGGTATGCAAGTACAATTTAACATTTAACATCTGTTTATACAATCAATACAAAGGCTAAAAGAGAAAACTTTATGATTATTACAATGTATGGTAAAAAAGGCATTTGACAAAATTTAACTTCTTAAGAATTCCTCGAAAAACAGGAATAAAAGAATATTTCAACATGGTAAAGACTATCTATGTGAAAACAGGCAAAACTATATAGAGTAATACAATAAGATGTATTCCTAAAAATCAAGGAGACAAGGATGTCAATTATCTCCAATGCTTAACACTGTTCTGAAAGTTTTAGTTAATATATTAAGAGAATTCTCACCCCACCTTCCAACAAATACTGAAACAGAAAAGACAGAAGAATCATTATCTGCATATGATTTAAGAAAATGTGTATCACTAGAAAAACAGAATTAAAGTATAGCAGAATGGGGCACCTGGGTGACTCGGGGTTATGCCACCGACTCTTGATTTCAGCTCAGGTCATGATCTCAGGGTCCTGGGATCGAGCCCTGTGTCAGGCTCCCCACTCAGCGGGGAGCCTGCTTCAGGATTCTCTCTCCCTCTCCCCCTCTCCCCACTCACTTGCTCTCTATAATAACTCTTTTTTAAAAAATAAAGTATAGCAGGATGACAAATAAGTAAAAATAAAAAGCTCTGGCATGTACCATCAGAGACTGGGTTGAAAATATAAAAGAAAAAGACAGAATTTAGTCCTTCAACAAATATTTAGTTTTCTGTGAGCCAGGCACTGTTACAGGTGTTAAGGATATACCGACAAAGAAGGGGCAAAATAAAATAGAACATAACTCTATTAAATAAGTAAATAATTCAGTACATAAGAATGTAAATAAAGAGCTATATAAAATCAGAGCCAAGGATGAAGAAACTGGATGGTAAAATCGCTCACTGAAATGGGATGCCTGCATAGAGACCTGGAAGAGGTCTGGGAGGGATGTAGCGTGAGAGCCTGAGCAAAGTCCTGGAGACAGCAGCACCACCGGCACATGAGGAGCAGGGAGGAGGCCCTGGGCTGGACGGAGCAAGAAGAGAGGAGGCTGCAGGTACATTCTGCTTTAACAGGTGGCTGTGCCTACACTGCTGAGAACAGACTTTCAGAGGGCAAGAATGGAAAGGGAGACCAGCTAGAAATCGACTCAAATAATATATTTAATAAGAGACAATAGTGGCTTAGATAAGGACGGTGGCTGTGGAAGTCTTTGGATTCTGCATACACTTTGAAGTTGGAATTAACAGGATTTGCCAGCACACCAGGCGTGGGAGAAGAGCTACAATGTCGGGGATGACACCAAGGTGCTTGCTCTGAGCTACTCAAATTCCTTTTATAAAAGCATCAGCAACAAGAAACAACACCCAGTAATTTTTTTAAAATGTGTGGATCCTTTAGGAAGAAAACCACAAAACTCTACTGAGATCGAAAAATAAATAGAAATATTCTATGCCTCTGGCAGGAATGTTTCAATGTTGGAAAAAGGGTCATTTCTCCTATTAATTTACAATTTAATTCACTTCCAACTAAAATTCCATTGAGATTTCTCTGGAAACTCAAGCGTTTCTAAAGTCAATCTAGAAAAACAAATAAGTGAAAATGGTTAAGAATAATTATTCTTAATAAAAAAATTATGAGAAACTTGCTCTTCTCTGCCTAAAATGCATATCCACAGGGCTTCCTCCCTTCCTTCAGGTCTCTGTTCAAATGCCATCTTATTAGAGGCTTTCCCTGAACATTCTATATAAAACACAGCAAGATGCTCTCTTTACTCTGCACCACTGCGAGCACTTCCTGTCCCTTCAACTGTTTCTCGCCCTAGAGAAAAATCACTAGAAGGTAGGTTTTGTCATGTTCTGTACTGGAAACTCTGCCTGTGTGGGGAACAGTGCCTGGAGTAGAGTAGGTGTTCAATCAACAGTTGTTGAATGAATGGAGGCATAAACATGCATTACTGCAGACAGAACACAGGGCACTGTGGTGGTTCCAGGAACAGGCTCTGGAGCCAGGGATCAGGTTTATCATTTGCTCTAACTGGCAATCTGTAGAAAGACATTTAAAGTCTCTCTCAACTTCAGGTTTTTCATCTGTAAAGAAGGGGCATCTGGGGCGCCTGGGTGGCTCAGTCGGTTGGGCGACTGCCTTTGGCTCGGGTCATGATCCTGGAGTCCCGGGATCGAGTCCCGCGTCGGGCTCCCTGCTCAGCGAGGAGCCTGCTTCTCCCTCTGACCCTCCCCCCTCTCATGTACTCTCTCTCTCATTCTCTCTCTCTCAAATAAATAAATAAAATCTTTAAAAAAAAAAAAAGAAGGGGCATCAACATGAATAGCAGAGGGTTACGCGATAACAAATGAAGTAATGGCATATAAGCTCTCACTAATTAATGCTAAGATTTTCTCTCTCTTAACAGTTCTTCCTTACAATAAGCCTACTTTTAAAGCAGTTCTCTCAAAATTTCTATCCCCTAATTCTAGTTCCACCCTTTTAAAAACTACCGAAGAAAGAAACTAATATTTGCTTAGCTTCAACTATGTGTCAGGTACCCCCCAACCTTGTGAGGGTAGGTAATACCAACTCCACTTTAAAGAAAAGGAAACAGAGGCTAAGGGAGATTAGGCAATCTGCCCAAGATCACACATTTAGTAAGTGGTAGAGCTTCATTTGAACCCATACTTTGGCTCCAAAGTATACGCTCTTTCTGCTACCCCATACTTCCTATTTCTTCTTGTATATGAGTCCCTTAAATATTTGAAAATCACTGTCAGCACATACATCTTTCCTTCTTTGACTAAACATTCAAATCCCTGATTATGTCCTTATATGTCTTTCTAGGTCCCTCATTGTCAAGAATTCATTCTAATTTGTTGAGGTCTCTTAATCTGTGGCATCTTAAACTACAGGTGACCCTTGAACAACATGGGTTTGAACTGCACGGGTCCATGTATATGTGAGGTTTTTCTAATACAGTACTGTAAATGTATTTTCTCTTCCTTATCATTTTAACAATATTTTCTTTTCTCCAGCTTACTTTATTGTAAGAATAAACATATATATGTGTTAATCAACTGTTTATGTTATTGGTAAGGCTTCTGGTCAACAGTAGGCTACTTGTACTTAAGTTTTTGGGAAGCCAAAAGTTACTGGGTTTTCGACTTGGGGGTCAGTGCCCCTAACTACTGGTCCCTCATTGTTCAAGGGGCAACTGTAATCATTTTTAAAGGGAACAAAATCTTGTAGACCCCCAGCTGTCATAAAATTTTATCATAATGTTCTAAAACATACACAAATATATTATAACCATATACTATAAAACCAAGGTTAATTTATATATTAAGTAGAAATAAAGACACATCCAAATGAGGTGCTGCACGTGGCAGTCTGCCTTTTTTTTTTTTTTTTTAAGATTTTTATTCATTTATTTGACAGAGAGAGACACAGCAAGAGAGGGAACAGAAGCAGGGGGAGTGGGAGAGGGAGAAGCAGGCTTCCTGCTGAGCAGGGAGCCCGATGCGGGGCTCGATCCCAGGACCCCGGGACCATGACCTGAGCCAAAGGCAGACACTTAACGACTGAGCCACCCAGGCACCCCGGCAGTCTGCCTTTCTTAAAAAGGCTCCAAAGCCCTAGTGTTTGGGGTCCCTGAGCACTAAAAGAGGCCGCAGGCTGCCACCCAGAAGGAAAATGAGCCATTTTGAACTGTAGAAACCATACACTGCTGGAGAAATCTGCATGCCATTCAAGCGAACTCCCACATTCAATGGCCCCCTGGCCGCAAACCCTGAGACTGACACTCACCCTGATAAATGTCCTCAAATCAGACCCCCAGGAAGCTCGCCACAGCGCTGGCAGAATGAGCCTGCCATGCCCCTAAGACCTAACCCTTACCCTAGTTTGGCTTCTGAGGGGTCTGTCCCCAGAGGCCTCGCTCCAAAGACCCAGGGATTGGGGATACCTGAGCAAAACCAGAGGACTCAGCCTGCCACCTAGAAGGAAACTGCACCATTTGAAACTCCAGCAAGCATTCAGAGCAGGAGATCACTGCAATTTCATTCCAGTGAATCGCCAATTTCAGTAGCCTCCTGGCTGCAAAACCTGAGCCTAACACTCACCCTGAACCACAACCTCAAGTCAGAACCCTGGGAAGCTTGCCACAGCATCACAGATTGGGCTTGCCTGCCATGCCCCTAGGCCCTAATCCTAACCCTAGGTTGGCTTCTGAGCGATCTGTCCCAGAAGCCCGGCTCCAGTTCCCAGGGACTGGGGACACCTGAGCAATACCAGAGGACTCAGCCTGCCACCCAGAAGGAAACCAAGGCATTTGGACCCCGGAATGATTTCAGAGCAGGAGAACTCTCTATGCCCATTCCATCGAACTCCCCTTTCACCAGCCCCCTGACCTCAAACCCTGACCCTGACACTTACCCTACCACCGCCCTCAACTCAGAACCCCAGCAAGCTCGGCACAAGCTCGCCATAGTGCCGTCAGATCGGGCCTGATATGCCCCTAGGCCCTATCCCTAGGTTGGCTTCTGAGGGGTCTGTCCGAAGAGGCCTGTCTCCAAAGCCCCAGGTATTGGGGACACCTGAGCAATGCCAGAGGACTCATCATGCCACCCAGAAGGAAACCACGGCATTTCAAACCTCAGAAAGCATTAAAAAATAAATAAATAAAGTAACATCAATAAAATCCAAATTAATGATGTTAATTTAGTATCCTATTATTCTGCTGAAATTATATCCTGTTTACAACATGAGTATGTCTCGGGTTCTCTTGCATTTAGCATCCTTACTTTGCCATGGGCTGTGTGATGAATCAGACTTCACACCACTCTTCTCTATCTGAACTACCAGGAGGCCTGCGTTTGCATGGCCCATCTAGACATCATTAGGTGACCAGGAGGATGTGGGCGATGAGGGAAAAAGAGCACCTAGAATAATCTAAGGTCTTTGTTTTTTAGGGTGACTGGCTGAATAGTAATCTTTCACAGAAACAGAAATACTTAGGTGGGTAGGGGCAGCTAGATTCGTTTTGACAATGAATTTGTGGCACCTGAGAGATGGCTAGATGGGGCTGTTTAGACGGTAAGTGGATATATGGGTTTGAAGCTCACAATAGTTAAGTCTAGGCTTGAAACAGAGGTTTAGAAGATATTAAATGGTGGCTTGAAGACAAAGAAGATCCTGCAAAGGCACAGTCAGAGAAGTGGAAGAATCTTTCAAGAAAAGAAATACAGGAAGGAAGCCAAGGGAAGAGAATTTTTTAAAAGGCGGTATTAAGGGCGCCTGGGTGGCTCAGTTGGTTAAGCGACTGCCTTCGGCTCGGGTCATGATCCTGGAGTCCCGGGATCCAGTCCCGCATCGGGCTCCCTGCTCAGCGGGGAGTCTGCTCCTCCCTCTGACCCTCCCCCATCTCATGCTCTCTCTCTCTCTCTCTCTCATTCTCTCTCTCAAATAAATAAATAAAATCTTAAAAAAAAAAAGGCGGTATTAAATTCCATGGAGGCAAAAATAAGGATTGAAATGTGTTCTTTGGACTAGGAGATCATGGTGACCTTTGGGAGAACAGCAGAAAGACAGTAAGGTCGGTTATTTAAGAAGCTTGGCTACCAGGGAAAGCAGAGGGAACAGTGCCTAGAAGACAGGAGAGAGGATTATTTCTGGTCAGGAGAGAGAGAACGAGTGGAGGGGAAAAGGCTGCTGAGGTCCCTTCTCTCCACTCCCAGGACCTATTAGAGCACCTGGGACATAGCAAACATTCCAAAAATATTTACTGAATGTTGAATGCAAGAAGGAAAAGGGTGGAGTCAGGCAAGAGGAGGGTCTTAGTAAGGAGGACAGGGAAAAGGTGAACAGGAGGGAAACAAACATTTTTTAATCATGTTAAACTCCAGGCTGTTTATGTTCAAAATCCTTGAAAACAAGTCCTTACTGTCTCCATGTCTCCATTTTACAGAAGGGTCCACTGAGGCCAAGAGATCAGGTAATCTACCCAAGGTCATTTGTCTGCTGAGGGACAGAAGCAACATGCAGACATAGCTTCATCTGCCCACTAACCTCTTGCTCTTCCATTTCACCTTCAAAATGAACATATGGAATATGAAGGTAAAATGACTTGTGGAAAACATCTGAGTTGGAAGAGAGTAGTAACGGTATGTCGGAACACCCAAGAAGGATGGGCAAGGGGCGTTGAGGACCTAGGTGGAAGTAATCCTGGGGCAGGCCCGGGCTGCATGTCTTTGTGATTACATCCTGCTGGTTGCAGTAGGGAGCAGACAAGGCAGACTATAAGGATGACCCAGGAAGGGGTTTCTAGGATGAACGTATCAAAGTAAAAAAGGAGACTAGGGTGGGAGCAGTTCAAGTGATCACGTTGGTTAAATCTGGGTAAGAAGGAATGAAGCCCAGAGGTAGTGGACGTAGCAAGAGAAAGTGGAGAGGTCCAGGGCTCACTCAAGAGTGTACGTAACACTGAATGAGAAACAACTGCACCAGAGCAAAGGAGGCGTCCTCCATCACTGTCCTCTCCACGTCACTTCGGCAAACTGCTCAAACTGCCCACGCCCGCTGAACCGCTCTACTTCTGTAATTTGCTCTTAGCACAATATAAAAACAAGGGACACATTTGTTCCGGGTTACCTGATCCCTTGTAGTTAAATAAATCCTCGCCCCAGACAAGGAGCTTATTAAAACAAACAGTGGAAACCATCATATTTCATAACTGGATCACAGGCTCTGTCTCTCCCCTCCCACCTGGCCTCGCACAAGGTAGGGCCAGCGGACCCCAGCAGCAACAAAGGACTGAGCTGGAGAACAAGCAGAGCTCCTGAATACCTGGCATAGCACAAAGATTAACCGAATAGTATCCTTTTAGTTCCAAGATCCTTCCATTTGGTACCGTGGGGATGTTTTCTAATAGAAGTGTACTTATTTTGTGTGAGTCAACCACCCAGATATGAGCTCTGAAACAGATATGAGTGTTTACTATACACCTTTTCAGAAATGTATCTTTTACAGAAATTGAAGAATGCCTCACTATCATCAAGACTAGGTTCTCTCTACTGAGGCTGCTCTATCTAATAATAGCAAGGAAGTCTCTTTTTGATTAGACAAAGTGATTTAAAAAGGAAATACAGAACTATTAGAAATGCGTTAGTCCCATGACTTTACACCCACCTCAGAAGGTACCACACACACCCCACGTCCAAGTCTTCTAAACTTCACAAAAGCCCCTCATCCTCAGTCATAGACAGCCTGGTAACCTCCAGTCTAGTCTCACAAACCCAAGAAAACCCCAGAGCCTCAATACTATCAGCCAGGGAACACTATGTAGTCCAACAGTGTACGTAGCTGGGTACTTAAGAAATGCATGGAGCTTACTATCCTTAAGAAGGCATATAGATGAGGGGCGCCTGGGTGGCTCAGTCGTTAAGAGTCTGCCTTCGGCTCAGGTCATGATCCCAGGGTCCTGGGATTGAGCCCCGCATCGGGCTCCCTGCTCAGCGGGAAGCCTGCTTCTCCCTCTCCCGCTCCCCCTGCTTGTGTTCCCTCTCTCGCTGTGTCTCTCTCTGTCAAATAAATAAATAAAATCTTTAAAAAAAAAAAAAAAGAAGGCATATAGATGAAACTCTAATTAGCTTCGAGAGAGTTGTTAGATCCATGTACAGTTCAAAGAGTAGATGGAAGATGAGGGTAGAAATATTGGATCTGTATACGAAACCTTTTGAGATCAAGGGCAATACTGGCCTGGATGGTTAAATGACTAAAATAATATAGCTTTCATTGTTTATGTTCATGTGATCTTCACGTAAGACTGTGGCTACAGCAGAATACAAAGCTCAGGACTGCTAACTCATCTCAAAACTCCTTCTATTGTCAGGGCGCCTGGGTGGGTCAGTCAGTTAAGTGTCTGCTGTCAGTTCAGGTCATGATCCCAGGGTCCTGGAATTGAGCTCCCTGCTCAGCGGGGAGTCTGCTTGTCTCTCTCCCTGTGCCCCTCCCCCTAGTTCGGGCTCTCTTTCGTTCTCTTAAGTAAGTAAGTAAATAATCTTTTTAAAAAATCCAACTACTGTCATATATATATACACACTCACATATATACTTACATATAGATTAATTTCCCTTTGGCCTAACAAGAGCAGACCAGTGGTTTTCAAACTGTAGGTAGTGAAACTGATTTAGTGGGTTGCAACCTGATTTTATACAAAATAAAAATATAAAAATATCAGAATGCATCACATATAGTATGATTTGATGAAAACTTATTACTGGTGTGTGTGTGTGTGTGTGTGTGTGTGAAATTAGTTATTTCTTTTCTTACTATGGGCTTTATTTCTTAATACAGTAAAAAAAAAAGTCTCAAAGCCACCAGACTGACTGCATCAGAATTAATCAGCAACAATGACTTATTTCCAAGATCTAAATATTTTCAAAATTATTGACTTAATCCTCACGTAGCAGTTCAGTGAGGGGAAATAAGAACAGTCATGCCTTATTTGAATGTAGTTGATCTCATTTTGAAAGTCAAACAGAGGTCTGGAGGGAATTAATTTTCGATCTAGTCAACATATGTAACTCTAAAAAAAATGAACCAAGGATCTGTCCTACCGCTCCCTCTGAATATACATTTCCTCCAAAGTTAAAGACGCCATTAGCACAAAAGTTCTACTTTGGTGACAAAGAAAAAGGAAAAACAGATCTAAAGCATGAGTTTATTTTTTGACATTTCTTCCTACATAAAAATTTTTGAATCTTCTGTGACACTCATTTTTATATTGGTAATCACTTCTGAACCTAACAAACCCAGCACTTCTAACAGCTCTCATCTTAAATTTATTTTGCAATACAAACTGAGAAGTTAATGCTATGTTATCAAGAATTTTCCAGTCCCCATGGAGGCAACTTTGTTGTTAGCATGGAGCCCCCCCCCACTCTGACAACCAGGTAACGTCCACTTCTGGGTAGCCTTGCAAACTATAATCAATTTAGAGTCCACTCAGAGCTCGAGTGTCCATGATCAAGTGGGAAGAGTAGTTTTTTCACACATCCTTTCTGTATGCTGACATAGTCCAGTTTAGTTTGCCCCCAAATACTTAAGCTATGGGGAACCTCCAGAAATGGCCCACCACACACAGGAATCTGAGGGAGGAGTACCAATGAGAAGTGCCCACAATGCTCAGAGCCTAGAGCCAACTCAGTATTATTATAAAGTCACAAGGAAACTACTGAAAGACACCTGCCAAACCACAAAAGCATTTACTGAGACTTCACCAGGTTTCTACCATCATATAAGAAGGAGTTTGGTGCTCTGGTAGGTAACTGGCACATCTTAACACATGATTACTAGGAAAAAAGGGAAAGCAAATAGAAATTTAGTAAAAACAATTTTTTAAAATTTAAATTCAAGTATTGGTTTCAGGAGTAAAATATAGTGATTCATCACTTATATATAACATCCAGTGCTCATCACAAGTGCCCTCCTCAATGCCCATCCCCCCCAACCTCTCCTCCAACTGTTAGTTCTCTATAGTTAAGAGTCTTTTATGGTTTGCGTCCCTGTTTTTATCTTATTTTTCCTTCCCTTCCTATGTTCATCTGTTTTGTTTAAATTCCACATATGAGTAAAATCACATGGTATTTGTCCTTCTCTGACTTATCTCACTTAACATAACACACTCGAGTTCCATCCACATCATTGTAAATGGCAAGATTTCATTTTTTAAAAAGATTTTATTTGAGAGAGAGAGAGAACACAAGCAGGGGGAGGGGCAAAGGGAAAGGGAGAAGCAGACTCTCCACTGAGCGCGGAGCCTGACTTGGGGCATGGGGCTCAATCCCAGGACTCTGAAATCATGACCTAAGCCAAAGTCAGATGCTCATCCAACTGAGCCACCCAGGGGCCCCAGGATTCCATTCTTTTGATGGCTGAGTAATATTCCTGTGTGTATGTAGGTACACACGCCTTCTTTATCCACTCATCAGTTGATGGGCATTTGGGCTCTTTCCGTAACTTGGCTACTGTTGACAGTGTTGCTATAGACACTGGGGTGAATGTGCCCCTTCAAATCAGCATTTTTATATCCTTTGGATAAATACCCAGTGGTGCAGTTGCTGGGTTGTACGGTAGCTCTATTTTTTAACTTTTTGAGGAACCTCCATACTGTTTTCCAGAGTGGCTGCACCAGCTTGCATTCTCACCAACAGTGTAGGAGGGTTCCCCTTTCTCCGCATCCTCACCCACATCTGTTGTTTCCAGAATAGTTACTTTTAGCCATTCTGACAGGTGTGGGGTGGTATCTCATTGTGATTTTGATTTGGATTTCCCTGATGCAGAGGGATGCTGAGCATCTTTTCACATGTCTGTTGGGCATCTGTATGTCGTCTTTGGAGAAATGTCTGTTCATGTCTTCTGCCCATTTCTTAACTGGATTAGTTATTTTTTGGGTGTTGATTTTGATGAGTTCTTTATAGATTCTGGATACTAGCCCATTAATCAATGTCATTTGCAAATATCTTCTTCCATTCCGTCGGTTGCCTTTTAGCTTTGTCAATTGTTTCCTTTGCTGTGCAGAAGCTTTTTATCCTGATTAAGTCCCAATAGTTTTTGCTTTTGTTTCCCTTGCCTCTGGAGACGTTCCTAGTAAGAAGCTGCTGTGGCCAGGGTCAAAGACATTGCTGCCTGTTTCTCCTCTAGGATTTTGATGGTTTCCTATCTTACATTTAGGTCTTCCATCCATTTTGAATTTATTTCAGTGTCTAGCGTAAGGAAGTGGTCCAGTTTCATTCTTCTGCATATTGCTCTCCAGTTTTCCCAAGATCATCTGTTGAAGAGACTGTCTTTTTTTCCAGTGGATATTCTTTCCTGCTTTGTCAAAGATTAGTTGACCACAGAGGTGACAGTTCATTTCTAGGCTCTCTATTCTGTTCCATTGATCCATGTGCCTGTTTTTGTGCCAGTACATACTGTCTTGATGACTACAGCTTTGCAATATAGCTTGAAGTCTGGAATTGTGATGCCTCCCACTTTGCTTTTCTTTTTCAACATTCCTCTGGCTATTCAGGGTCTTTTCTGGTTCCATACAAATTTTAGGATTGTTTGTTCTAGTTCTGTGAAAAAATGCTGGTGTTACTTGATTGGGATTGCAATGAATGTGTAGATTGCTTTGGATAGACAGTATAGACATTTCAACAGTATTTTCTTCTAATCCAGGAGCATGGAATGTTTTTCCATTTCTTTGTGTCCTCTTAAATTTCTTTCTTTAGTGTTCTACAGTTTTCAGTGTACACATCTTTTACCTCTTTGGTTAGGTTTATTCCTAGGTATCTTCTGGTTTTTGTGCAACTGTAAATGGGATTGATTCCTTGATTTCTCTTTCTGCTGCTTCATTATTGATGTATAGAAATGTAACAAATTTCTGTATGCTGACTTTATATCCTGCAACTTTGTTAAATTCATGTATCAGTTTTAGCAATTTTTTGGTGGAGTCTTTCAGGTTTTCTACATAGAGTACCATGTTGTCTGCAAAGAGTGGAAGTTTGACTTCCTCCTTGCTGATTTGGATGCCTTTTACTTCTTTTTGTTGTCGGATTGCTGAGGCAAGGACTTCCAGTACTATGTGGAACAACAGCGGTGATAGGACATCCCTGTTGTGTTCCTGACCTTAGGGGACAAGCTCTCAGTTTTTCCCCACCGAGGATGATATAGGTATACGACCTATATGACACTGTGGTATTAATAAACACAAATATTTAACTGAATTAATGTCTTTGGTTACAAGTTAGGCAAACTATATATATGGTCTATGATCCTTAATTAGCAAACTTACTTCATGTACATTTCAACATTTGATTCCAAGGAAAAAAGGGAAAGAAAATAGGAATTATCATCCTATTTTACAAAAAGGCTATAATAAAAAAAGATGCCCAAACCTGACAAACCAAGACAGTGGTAGAATAAAGTACATGTGTTTTAACTCCTGGTGTCATTGTTCTTCCCAACATCACAGGAAATCTTGCTCAGATATCTGGAGGATATCCTTCTAAATGCTTAACTCACCAATTATTAGATTACTTCATTCTTTTTATCTCTATGTGGTTCCCTGTGACCATACAGCTATTTACCTAACTGCAGCAAATTCCTTGGTAAGAAATAGAAAGAAAAATTCACTCACTAACACAGCTGAGAAGCGATTACATATCTGAGTGGCAGCGAAAGAACACAGGAAGATGCTGTTGTAGGGATTAAGAAAACAGTGGCTAGTAGGAGTTCTTGCGATTTAGCTTCTAGGCTCTACTGAACCAGTAACTCATAACTGCCCCACCTGGTGTTCAAAGTATATGTATTCTCTCACACATAAAGGTTTTAGAACCTACACTAAGTCAACACCATGCTAGTCACTCAGAATTGATTTTAATGGGTCTCTGCTTTCTCTGTATGCATAACTAATATCTTTCTTAGTTTTTACTGCCTTGTGTCAAAGGGCTTTCAAAGAGATACAGACTAGAGAAAAATAATATAATAAATGTCACAACAAATGTTCTCTGACTTGAGAATGCCAGCCTCCCAGCAGCTTCTGAGTACTACTATATGGTCTTCTTAAACACCACCAAATGCTTCTTCAGTCCCTTCACCTACTCTGTTATCACATTTCTTCTGTTCCTGTGGCATTCTTAATGATCTGGGATTAACACACTTACTCAGTGTGTAATCTTAGGTGAATTTCTTAAGTCTTGGTTTTCTTATGGGGATATATACCTTACAGTAGCATTATCAGATATTTGTCCTAACCTGTAATCAAGACATATATGATACATGATTTGATGTCATATATGATATATATATACTCTGCCTAACTTGTAAACAAGAAATTAATTCAATTAAATACTTGTATTTACTAAACTGACAAATATTTTTAAAAATTTGAATCCTCTACTTTTAGTGAATGTGTGAGAAAACAGGTATTCTCTTATTCTGCTACTGGGTAAGACAGTCAAAACTTCTCTGGATGACAATGTAACAATATAAATCCAAAGTTTTAAAACATGCACACACCACGCCACTCGACTGAGAAATATAATTCCCAGAGACTTGTCCTGACCAAGTTAACTAATGATTTAGCTAAAAGCATGCTTCTCAGAGTATTATTTTACAGTATAAAACTGGAAATAACCTAGATGCCCTATAACAGGCACTGGTTATAATTTATAACAAATAGGTCTATACCAGGGACGCCTGGGTGGCTCAGTCGTTAAGCGTCTGCCTTTGGCTCAGGTCTCCTGGGATCGAGCTCCTCATCGGGCTCCCTGCTCCATAGGAAGCCTGCTTCCCCCTCTCCCACTCCCCCCTGCTTATGTTCCCTCTCTCGCTGTGTCTCTCTCTGTCAAATAAATAAAATCTTAAAAAAAAAAAAATAGGTCTATACCATAAATTACCAGATGGCTATTACAAATAATGCTATAGGAATATATTCATTGCCACTGAAAGTCATCTAAGATATACTGTTTAAGTGGGGATAAAAGGCTGCAAAACTGTATATATTACAAAAATTATATACTTAACACATGTAGGTGCATATTCATGCTTATGACTAGGTAGAGGGATCTTTCTACAATGAATATTATTTATAAAAACTTTTTACACAGATGAGATATAAAATTTATAACATAAAAGTCAATCCATTCTCTCTTTTAAATAGTTAAAGATAGTTTAAATATTTACAGTATGAGCAGGGGTGCCTGGCTGACTCGGTCAGTGGAGAGAATGACTCTCGATCTTGGGGTTTTGAGTTCGAGCCACATGTTGGGTGTAGAGATTACTTAAAGAAATTTTTTTTCTTTTTAGGAGGGCAAGCAAAAGCAAGCAAGCCAGAGTGTTGGGTGGAGAGGGACAGAGAGAGAGAGAGAGAATTAAGCAGGCTCCACGTCCAGCACAGAGCCCCATGTAGGGATTGATCTCATGACCCTGAAATCATGACTTGAGCAGAAATCAAGAGTCTGATGCTTAAACAACTGAGCCATCCAGGCACCCCCAAAATAAAATCTTTAAAAAAAGTTTATAGTATGAGCAGATTCTTTTAGATGCAAGGAATACTACTGACCTTCAAGGATCCTCTATAGTCAGTACTCTGTGGTGAAAGACCTTTTTTTTTTTAATTTCTAATTTGTGACAGACTGACTTTTTTATAATACATGAAAAATGAAATATTAGAAAAATAAAATTAAAGTTATATAAAATATAAACTTAATTTTAAAAACTAAATTCACAAACATAAAGTCATTCTATCAGATTGCTAAAAGAAAAGGTTTCTAAATTCTTACTTTCAATTTCTGCACCTATCTGGTCCTTGACAGGTAACAGTCTGCAGACCATGCTCTCAGTAAGCAAGGCTCTAAGTGATTAAGAAGCCTTTTTGCAGTGGACTAACCACTGCATCAAGTAGACTGGATTCTGATTGAACATCTGGACAATCTTCTGCAACAGAAGATAACTCTCTCCAATAAACAGGAGTATTTGGGCTCTTCCCCCATTATGTTTACCATATTTACTAGCCTACTTTGTTTTTTCTTATGCTAATAGACATTTTCAATAAAGTGAAACATAATTTTAAACCATCAGTCATTTTCCAAAAGAATCAAACACAGGGCGCCTGGGTGGCTCAGTCGGTTAAGCAACTGCCTTTGGCTTGGGTCATGATCCCGGAGTCCTGGGATCGAGTCCCCCACATCGGGCTCCCGGCTCAGCAGGGAGCCTGCTTCTCCCTCTGACCCTCTCCCCTCTCATGCTGTTTCTCTGTCTCTCTCTCTCTCTCTCTCAAATAAATAAATAAAATCTTTAAAAAAAAAAAAAAGAATCAAACACAATCTCATAAAGTAGAAACCTGACTTCAGAAAATTAACATTTTCCAAATCCCGGGGAAACAGCAGTCATTAGGGCATAGCAAAGGGGATGTGCCAGAAATACAGATTCATCTGGTTGAAATGGGAGCAATGAAAAATGTACATATTGATACTGAGGGTTTAAGTTGCCTATCTCCTCCCAGAGTTAAGCAGAAGAAAATGCGACAATGTGCCAGTCCCTTGGCAACAGGAATATAGTCCCCAGGGAAAGGCTGAATGAATCCCTGCCACTCCACCTGAGGAATGAACCAATGATGGGCTTCTCTGGACTCATGCCAAAGAAATGGGAATTATAAACATCTTACTTTATGTTGAGATTAAAAAGAATTTAAGTCCCAAGTGATTCCCTGAAATTATGTAGCCTGGTCTCCGGAAATAAAGGTTCACAGTTTAGTAATTTACTGTCAAAAGCAAAAAAACTGAAAGTACTATCGATCAGAACTAAGGATTCTCAATCAGTGTTTATATTAATAAAGGATATGGAAACACTTTAATTATGTAATTTTAATATTTTTAAATTGCTGCAAATTTAAAGTAGGTAGAAAATTGAAAAACTATACCTAGCACAGTGCCTTACACACAGTAGGTGCTCAGTAAAAGTTTAGCTAAGAGTTTAGCTCTTCGAGCTGTCCTAGAATGGTAGTCAAATGCTTTCTTTTTTTTTTTTAAGATTTTATTCATTTGAGAGAGCAAGAGTGAAAGCAGGAGCAGTGGGGAGGGGCAGAGGGAGAGGGAGAAGCAGGCTCACTGCCAAGCAGGAAGCCCAACATGGGGCCCTATCCCAGGACCCTGAGATCATGACCTGAGCCGAAGGCAGACGCCCAAACCAAGAGAGCCACCCAGGTGCCCCCAGATGCTTTATTCTTATCAGGTAAGAAGTTAAGAGCTAGATCAAAAAATATGATGAGCAATGATTTAATATGAAACGAACAGAAAGACTCTAATATAGTTAAACAAAAGACAGCCAGAAACCAGAACTAAAAAGAAATGTAACGAGAAAGCTGTAAAGTAGTAAATGAAGTTTCTAAGATGGTCAAAAGGGAAGAGGAAGATGCAAATTGGTAGCACTGAAGCCTTAAAGAAAAAAAAAATTCTCACAGAAAGCTAAGAATGGTCAAATTCAATCCATGAAGTCTCAAGTATTAGATTCTTTTCTCCCACTTCATACAAAGTATGCATTTTTTAAATTTAGGTAAAACTTATACACAGTACAGTGTGCAAATCTTGAATGTACAGTTTGATAAGGTTTTACACGTACACATCCAGATCATGATAACGTACATTTTCAGGACTTCCTCCCAGTCTGTAACACCCCCCTCCACCCCACCAAGAACTGATCACCACTTAGCAATTTTGCCTGCTTTTGATGGTCATGGTATCATACAGAATGTACTCCTGTGTTGGCTTTTTTCACTCAAACCCAAATTTTGAAATACATCCCTATTTTTGTGGGCATCAGTAGTTTGTTCCTTTTTACTGCTGAGCAGTACTCCACTGCATGAATATGCTACAATTTGGTTTAGCCATTCTCCTGTTGATGGACATTTGGGTTGTTTTCAGTCTTCTGCTATTATGAATAAAGCTGTCATGTATGAGCATTCTTGTACAAGTCTTTTGGTGGACATAAACACTCATTTCTCTCGGGTATATGCCTAGAACAGACTTCTAAATTACAAGGTACAATATAAATTAACTATATAGATTGGGCCAGTTTTCCAAAGGGATCATACCAATTTACTCTCCGATTAGCAATGCTGGAGAGATCTCATACAAAGTTTTTAAATTTAAAAAGAGTTCTTTGGTTGAAACACAAGAGTTTTGAGACTGTTTTGTTTTATTTCCATCTTTTAGAGCAGGGGTAACATATACAGAGTGCTCACACCTCAGGGGATATACAAGACGATTTGGGGGGAGGGTGTAAGAAGAAAACAGTACAATTTCTATTTTAGTTTCTTATTCTTTTACCTAAAACGTATAATATTTAATATATAAATTGACACTGGTGTCCTTATTCAGATGGTTCTTTTTATTCACTTTGGGAACACTGTGATTTACTGCCATATGAGAGTGCCTAGTTGAGCAAAATTATG
The DNA here is from genome assembly GCF_002201575.2 of Neomonachus schauinslandi. Lineage (NCBI taxonomy): Eukaryota > Metazoa > Chordata > Mammalia > Carnivora > Phocidae > Neomonachus > Neomonachus schauinslandi. The sequence continues at coordinate 140,070,315 of NC_058411.1, forward strand.
GAATATTCACTTCTAAATGAACTCTTGCCAAATGAACAAGTGGCTAAAAGGAGTCCTGCAAAGATAATACCAATAATGTCAGCACAAGCAAACAAGGAAATGGCCCAGCTGACAGTTCTATTATAGAAAATCTCTTCAGAATAACTATCTAGTCATATCTCACAAGAAACAGGGAAAAAATATTCCAAAAGTTAATATCTTTAAAAATACAGACTTAATCTACTATTAATATTTTGCTAATAAGAATTTTAAAACATAAATTATATCATCTCTCATCCCCTTTAGTTTCTGTGGGTATTTATTTTATAAGGTATGTAATAGTACATGTATATATAATTTAAGGTAAATTTATACATATTAGGGATGCATGCTCAATTTTTTTTTAACCAATAGGGTACACAATGAACAGGGTTCAGAGACTCTTATTTTAGCATAAGTATTTTTAATATCAAGCTAGTTAATCCTTAGGTACAAATGAACTTGTATTTTTAAGTCATATGCAATATAAAATATACTCCATCAGACACAGCTAGCTGGCTACTGAATGTTAATATAATACATGTGAATAGGGAAGAGGACAGGAATTAACTGGGAAGAGCCATGAGGGAACTTTCATGGGTACTGATACTACCCTCTATCTTGCACAGGGTTTGGATTATACCAGTGTATATCTGTCAAACTCACTGAACAGTACATTAAGTGTGCTTCAGTTTATATAAATTTTACCTCAAAAGACAAAAAGAAAAAAGAAAAAGGATCTATGAAAAATATTGACCTCTAGTTAATGATAATGCATGCTGAAGTGTCTAGGAGTAAATTATACTGATGCCTGCAGCTTACTTTAAAATGCATTAAAATAAGATGGACTGCTGTATGGATAGAGCGATGGATACATGAATAATATGATAAAGCAAGTACGGTAAATGTTAATTGTAGAATTTGAGTGGTAGATATAAGGGTGTTCACTGTACAATTATTTTAACTTTTCTATACATTTGAAATGATTCATTTCAGCAAAATGTTGGGGAAAATAACCTCTCTAACTCAAAAGTTGAAAATTAAAAACAGTATAGTAATACAGGGGAAAAGTTAGAAATCCAAAATGGAAAAGAGGGAGGAACACCCAAGCACCGCTGCTTGGTGCTTTTACACACCCTTAAATCTGTGAGGTGAGAATTATGCCTATTTCACAGGCTAGTCAATTAAAATTTTGAAAGATTACAGAATATGCCTAAGGTCACAGAGTATGAAGCGCAGCCAAAAGTGGAATCCAACCTGACCAAATATACTAGATGAGTGAATCCTTTTGGCCCACATTCCTCACAAGGGGCTGCCTAGGACCCAACATCTTCCCTACAGCTGGGAAGTTGCTTCTCATTCAAGCATGGACCTTCTTTGATAGAAAAGTCCTCCCCACAGTCTGAACCGAAATCTGTCTCCCCCATGTTTTTCCTCCTAGGTCTGATCCCTTGGGGCCATACAAAATCTAATCCCCACAAGACAGGCCTTCATATCGAGTGACAGTATTTGAAATTTGAATAAGTAGGATTTTTTTTTTTCCCAGTTAGCATTTTGTAATATCATCTACAAAGCTATAGCTAGGTGTAAAATGGGGATAATGCCTCAGAGAACTGGAGTGGAAATAACATGAGAACATACATGAAGCATACAGCATGGTACTAACAGAGTAGGGACTCAAATACCTTTTTCTAACCCTTACCTTTCCTTGGAAATTATAACATGCTACTCATTATAAAATACCTTTTTTTTAATTAAAAAAAAGAGAGAGACATGTCCTTTCCTTGAAAAGTTTATGTTTAATGGGGAAGAGATAGATTTTTTCCCCCTGCATTTATTTTATCTAACAACCTGATTTTGTTTCCTCATTTTATTTTCCATTTTGCCTTGGTTTTGGAATTACAACTTCTAGGAATTTCATGTGCAATTAGATACACAGCTAGGACTACTTCTGCAGCACTTTTTTTGTTTCAAAATTACTACAGGTGGCAACTTGTTAATGAAATTTTAAGTTTTGGGTGTTTTGTTTTTTTTTTTGACTCTCCAAAGTTATTTTCACAGCCTAATGGAACCTGACCCTCGCTTGAAATCTGAGGTGTTAGTATTGGAAGGAATCCTAGAGATGATCATTTTATAGTTGCAGAAATGGATGTTCAGACAGTTGAAATGATTAGCCCATAACAAAGCCCAAACCAAATACCAGCCCCCCCCCCCCCAATTCCCAGGCCAACTGTTCTATTTTACAGTCGTGCCAAACTAAATACAAAAAAAGTGATTATGTCCATCCGTTACTTCAACTTCACGAATTTCAGCCTGGCCACCCGTGATGTCACTTCCTTTTGTGAATGGGTGTTTTCTCCCCCCCCTTGGTCTAGCTACCTTCACTTGACTGTAATACCACATTTTAGAGCTCACACTCTTATTTATGCCAATATTTCCCACGTCTACCTCTGTTCCCCAAGGATACCAACAGAGCCTCCAAATGCCCTGACCCTCCTTTTCTCTGTATCTCTCATTTCAAACAACTAACTGCCAACCAGGATAAAAATCAAAAGTAAAAGGGATTTATTTTTAAAACACAAAGCACACACGGCAGTGTTGATCTCCTCGCTCAAAGGGCCCGATAAAAAAAAATAAAAAAATTAATGCTGTGTATTACACGCAGATGCTTTCTAGAGAAAGAGCCCTGCGACAACCTTGCCAGATAGGGGGAGAGAGCTATTGTGGACTGTAGCGGGAGGCCAAGGAGAAGGTCTGGGATCCGACCTAAAACAAACATGGAGGTGAAAGGCACGAGGAGCTTCCCGGACCCACCAGCTCGGCGCCAGGCTGCGAGCTCCCGGCCACTCCGGGTGGGTGCAGGCGCGACGGGCAGCGCGGATGCACGCACCCCAGGACAATGATGGGGCCGGCGGGGCTCCCGGAACCGCGCTCAGGGAAAACTCAACAAGTCTGGATGGCGAAGGAGGCGCCGAGGGATGGATGAACGGCTGCCAAGAGGCTCCTGCTGGCCTCCGGATGACCACTGGCCCTTTCCAGGATTCGCCGCCGCGGCCCCGCCGGCTCGCCGACAGCCATTTGCATTACGCTCCCCTGCGTGCCCCGACGTTCGCCCGGGACCCGGCTTCCCACCCGCGACCCTGCCCGCAGCGATGCCTCCCGCCCGGGCCCGCTGCCCGGCGGCGCGGCTTCCCGGGTGCCCGGCGGCGGGCCTGCCCGGGCCGGAGCCGCCTTCGAGAGGGGGCGGAAGGATGGCCGCGCTCGCGGGGAGCGGGCGCGGCCCGGAAGCGTCGCCTCCGGCCCGGGCCCGTGCTCCGTGCGCAGCGCGGCCCGCGCCTCCCCCCGTCCGCCTCAGCCCGGAGCCCGGCGCTGGGCGCCGCGAGCCGGCCGCGGCCGGGGCTGGAGGCTTTTTTTTTTTTTTTTTTTTTTTTTTTTTTTTTTTTTTTT
>NC_058411.1:140074179-140120376 GCF_002201575.2 Neomonachus schauinslandi
GAAGGGGAAAATGGTGGGCGGGAGGGCGGGCGGGCCCGCGGCCGCCGTACTCACCCGGGCCGGCCAGTGCGGGTAGCCCTTCATCTTGGCGAAGACCAGGTCGCCCGCCTTGTACTCGCGGGGCCGCGGACGCGCCATCCCGGCCGCTTCCTCCCCCGCTCGTCCTTGGTCGCCGCGAAGATGCCGGGAGGCCGCCCCCCCGTGGGCCGACGGACTGCGCCGCGCTCCCCGCGGGCCTCGAGCGGGCGGGCGAGCGGCCGCTCCGACGAGGGGAAGCGGCGAGGCGGCGGCTGAGGCGAGGGGTGGGCGGGGGGCGCAGCAGGCCCGGCAAATCACGGCCCGGCAGCGGGGGAGGGGAGCCCCCGGCCGCTCGGCTCTCGCCCGCGCCGAGGTCCCCGCCGCCGCCGCGCGCTGCTCACAGGCGCCGCGTCGCCTGCCTCATGCCGCCGCCGGCCTCCCTCCCGGGCTCCCGGGCGCGGCGCGAGCGCCGGGCCTCGCGCCTCCTCCGAATTCCTCCTCGGGCAGCGACCGCAAACACGATCTTATTATTGTTCTCGCGCGCGCTCAGCATCCCCCCCGCCCCGCTTCCCGCTCCCCTCCCCTCCCGCGCCGGCCGGTTAATTCCTAGGTACACGGCCGGCTTTCGCCCAGAAACCGAGCGCGCCAGCCCGGCTGCTCGGCGGGCGGGCGGGCGGGCGGTGGGCGCGTCCTCCCCCAGCACCGAAGCCCGCGCGGGGCGGGCGGGAGCGCCTACTCCGGAGGACGCCCGCCGCCCGCTCTCTTTTGTTCTGGGCCCGGAGCTGCCTGCCGCAGCCCAGCCAATCACCACCTGGCCGCCCCCCTCCCCGCCGGCCCGCGCCACTCTAGGGGGGCGCTCCCCTCCCCCTGCGCCCCCCAGTCCCACGCCCGCCCCTAGCCCGGCCGCCCCCCGCGGGCCCCTGCTGCGGGTGCTCTCCGGTGAGTGGGGCACAAAGGCGCTGCAGGCCTGGGGGACGGCTGCGCGAGGGGACCCGCTGCCCTGACCCATCAGGCTGCCTGCAAAGAGCCCCGCTCTGGAGTCAGCGACCTTGTTGGGTCCTCGCCCCAGGTCTGCCCTTGACAATGCAGTGTGACCCACCTAGGGCAGGCTCTTCAGCCGGAGTCACGGGAGGTGGCTCTCATTTGCCTGGCGGCACAGTCGGGATTCGAACGCGGACCTACAGGACTCCAGAGTCCAAGCGCGGTCGTGCTTCTCCTTGCGCGGGTCTTACAGGCCTGTAGTTTTGGGAAAGGGACTTAACTCTGGCCGGTCACTTGTTTCCAATCCTGGCAACATTTCGGACACCGTGTTTTGCATCTGCCTGATGATGAATGCCGCTTCTTTCATCATCCCGAAGCCCACCTGTAAGAAGTCACTGGCGCAGCCCCTGAGTGTAACCTACTTACAGTGGCCTTTGTCACAAGGACAGTTCTTGTACGTGTTTGTCCCCTCTTCTGAACTTTCCTGCTCTCCCCTTTTGTAGAAGCTATTCCTTTCTAGCAGCATCTGCCCCCCCCCCCCCCCCCCCCCCTTGCCTTGGAGTGTGTGTGTGCTCCTGTTCTTGGTGCTGGGCTTCCAATAATGGGGCTTTAAAGTCTCTAGACTTCCGGAGGCTTGTTTACGTTGTTCCTAGTGCCTGCCTGACATGACCTGCTTATACATTTCTTTACTACTTGTACCTGGTGATTCTCCTTTTTAGACATCACCCCTTCTTCATGGGTCCTGCAGGCTCACCTGTCCTCTTTTCTCACCGCTTCGTCTCCATTGTAATAGCCAGTGTCCGTCCATTCAGGCGGCTATAACAAAATACCATGGAAGGGGTGACTTACAAACACGGGAAAGTTTATTTCTCACAGTTCTGGAGGCTGGGAGGTCCAAGAACAAGGTGCTGGTGATTCTGTTTTCTGGTGAGGCCCCACTTCCTGGTTCCTAGAGGACAGTTTTTACCCTGCGTTCTTCCACAGGTAGGAGGGGGAGGATGGCATGGCAGCTCTCTGGGGTCTCTTTTATAAAGGCACTAATCTCATTTATGAGGGCTCCACCCTCATGACCTGATCCCCTCCCAAAGGCCTCACTTCCAAATACATGGGACATTAGGATTTAGCATCTGAATTTTGGGAGGACACAGATGTTCAATTCCTAGCAGTCTGCTAATGTGTCTCCCACTTCTATGACCTGCCATCATGCCCCACTCATGAACCTGGTTCCTAGATCCTCTTCTGTCAAACCGAAATCCCTCTGATTAGCTGCCAAAGCCCTAGCTGTTGGCTGCTTGCCCCCTACCGTCTGGTGTCCGTGTGGGCATAGCGTGGGAACAGGAGGGGGGGGAAGAAATGAGAACAGACAGGTTGTCAGTTGGAAGCCACAGGAAGACTTTCAGCAGAGGAGGGTCATGATCATGGTTTGGGTACAGACAAATTACTCCGGTGGCCACTGTGGAGGTGGATTTGAGGGTAAGAGTCTGGAGGCAGAGGCTCAGTTGGGGGGCTCTCACCAGGAGACAGAAGGGCTGAGACAGGGCTTGCTGACTCACTAGGTGCCAACTGGGTAGGAAGAACAAATCAGAAACCATTCCCTGGTTTCTGGCTTAAGCAACAGGATGATTAGTTTTGGCACTCAGTTGAGAAAAATCCATGAAGAAAGGACAATTTGGGGATGAGATAATGGGTGGTTTTGTGTGTCGAAATTTCCGTGGGGCATGCAGAAAGGGATGTTTAGTGAACAGCTGAACATACAGCTTTGAGAAAGAAGTCAAGGCAGAATATAGAGATTTGTGTGACATCAATATACAGGTGGTGATTGAAACCCTGTGGGAGGTTCCCAGGAGACTGTGTCAGATAAGAAATGCAGTGACCAAAGATGGAGCCAGGTAACCCTAACCATTAAGGGTCAGGCAGCAAAAGAAGAGGACAGTAATGCTGGAGGAGGAAAAAAAAAAATTAAAGAATTTCCAAAAGGAGGGACCTGTCCAGATAGATGCCACAGGAAGGTCAAGTGAGCTAAGAAAGGAGATGGATGCACTGAATCTGGCGATTGAGACGTCTTTGGTGACCTTGGTGGAAACTGTGTCCCTGAAATGGTGACGGGAAGAAACCAGGGAGCAGTGGCTTGACAAGTGAGTGAGAGGCGGGATTGTGGAGGCAGGAAGTGTAGACACCTCATTCCCAGCAGTGGAGAAGGACTAGCAAGAATGCATGAAGGGTGAATTGTTCCATTGTGATTGGTTGCTTTGTCAAAGATTGGAGAAATGTGAGTTTATAATGAGGAGAAGCAGTCAATGGAGAGGTTGAAGACAGAGGCCAAAGGGGATCATTGATAGGGTTCTCTTGTTTGTTTGGTTTTTTGTGGCTTTTTTGTTTTGTTTTATTTTGTTTTTTGAGAATGTGGAGATTTCTCCCAGTGAGGCTTTGGTTTCAGGGTTTCTTCTAAACCTGGTCTCACTGCTCAGCACACGTCATCTGCCTGCCTCTCGTGCCCTGACCAAGTCAGCCTTAATAACAAAGGTTATAACAGGGGATCTCCTTCTAGGCTCCTTCTCACTGGTCCTCGGGAATCTCCTAATGCTCTTGGCTAGGAGCCCATCTGTCTCTGCAGCCAGGCTGGATGCAGACCACCTTGTCAACACAGTGTTGCTGGGGTTGAAGCATTGCCCTGTGGCTCTCACTGCAGACAGGGCTTTCAGACTTGTTCCTCTGCTTTTAGGCAAAGGGCTGTTCCTGTGGCTATTCCAGAACAATGCTCTATTCAAATATTTAACAGATAATAACTAGCCCTTTAGAGATACCACTAAGCCCATTAAGAGTCTGATGTATTTTATTTTTGTTTGGCCCCAAGAGCTGGTCTCTTTGCTATGTCAGAATAGTACACATTAATTTTACTTCTGAAACTTGGAAAGAATTCAATTCACAAATGATAATAATATCACTGTCCTTTGATCACTTTTGATTTTATTATCCTAAAATCCCTACGGGCTACTACTTCACCCTGCCCTTGGCACTTTGGTCTGCATTTTGCTGTTCCTCTTCTCACTCATACACATCCCCACAGTTTGTTGACCCTGTCCGGTTTTCACCTTCACCTTTCATATCTTGACTCAACTTCCTAATAAAACTCTTAACAGTTCCTTCAGATTTGTCCCCCAGATTCACCCACTCTATGATGCTTCAGTTGCCTAAAATCGATTCCTCCTCCCCAAATTATGTGTGAGATGATATATATAAAGCACCTAGAACAATGCCTGGCAAATAGTAAGTACTCACTAAATATTAGTTGGTAGTGTTATCTTTGCTGCGGTGAAAAGAAGTGTGGAAAGGGAGTCAGGAGAATTTGGTTTTAACCATACACACACACACACACACACACACACACATCAGTATGTCCGGGGAGTTCCCTGCACTTTGCATCAGAGTTCATTTCTACTACTTTTGCCATTAGAGGTGTCTTTGAAATGTCCAAGAGGAACTGGTCTCACATTCCTTGAAAGAGAAAGGGCTATGAGATACACCTTCTCGAGAGTCAGCAAAAGGTCTATTGTGCACTAGCCGTGGTGGGAGAGAGAACGCCCCCCTCGGTGTGGGCATTGGGCAGTTCTGGGTTGGCAGAAGGAATCATTAAAGTCAACCTGGGCCATGATAGGACAAGCTAGGTGTCAAAGGTTGGGGTCAGTCACATTGCTGGGTATAACAGAGCAACTGTACTCAGGCCACCAAAGAGAGGAGAAGAGAGCACCCCGATAATGATCCCAGAAGCATGTTATGGTCTCTGAAGATACTACTTGAGCCACTTGGGATCTTATGTGGAGAAGGAAAGGAGGATTGTTTCAGGTCCTGGGAATTCTAACCCCTGACACTCGAGTCCGAAGGCTGTTTGCATTGCGACTGTTCTCATTCTCACCCCCTCACTGGCTGAGGAGCAAACTGGAGAATGTTAATGAGTTACTAAGTTTTTCGTGGGGGAAGGGATTCAAGATGTAAAAGACATTAAAGGCTTGAAGAATTTGCAGCGTTGGCCACCATTTTGGCTAGCATGGTTCCAATATTAGCATAGATGCTGCCGAAGAGAGCATTGGATCAACAGTTTGCATTCATTTCTTTGTTTACTGAAAAAAGTACTTGTTGAGTAGCGCTCTGCACCAGTCATTGCTCTAGGTCTAGGAGCCATGGAGAACCAGGAGGATGGTGAAGGAGTGAAAACCATGCCACATGGAGTAGTATTGCAGGAGTCTGGGGAGAGGACAGTATCTAAGTTCAACCATCTGATGGGCAACTATGTGGAGTGAAGGATGTGAGAGAGATGAGGCCTGGCCAGTTCTAGGTCTAGGCATTAAGAGGCATAGCAGCTTCTGTTTTCACCCTCGTGGAGTTCCAACCTACCATGTGAATACTTACAAATACCCTGCTGGTATGGAAGGGGAGCGGCACATGGAGAGAGGCCCTAGAGAATGAAAGAATACAGAGAGAGAGAGAGGGGACATCCAGCCAGTCATCTCTTCTGGTCCCCCTCGTTGAAGTGCTATACATGTGAGTAAAGTCACTTTGGATCCCCCAACCCCAATTAAGCTACTCTAGTCCACAGTATGTCTAGCCTACCGAAGCTTGCCTAAACTGCAGAAACACATGCAAATAAATGGTGGCAGTTGTTTTAAGCCACAAAATTTTGGAGTACGTTGTTACATAGCAACAGATAACTGAAGCGGAGTTTAATAGTAGATTAGATACAGCTAAAGAGAGCTAGTGATCTGGAAGATAGGTCAAAAGGAAAGATATTCAGACTGAAGCCCAGAGAGATAAAAAGAAAAGAAAAAAATAGAAAATAACATAGTATAGCCACATCAGCTTTCTATTGGTTCATATTTGTAAGGTATTTTCTATCTGTGTGATATGATTAGAAAGTCTAATATGAAGTCTCAGATGAGGAGGTGAAAAAGAGAATGGGATAGAAGCAATATTTGAAGCCACGATGGCCAAGAATTTTCTAAAACTGATGAAGGCTATTAAGCCATGTGTTAAAAAGTATTTTGAGTGCCAGTTCTGATAAATGCAAAGAAAACCATATGCAAGAACATTATAGTAAAATTGCTGAAACCCATAGGCAAAGAGAAAGCACACAAAACCGCATTCTCTTCAGTGGTGCAGCAAAAAGACTGATAGCTGATTTAAAAAGTATTTTGAGTGCCAGTTCTGATAAATACAAAGAAAACCATACACAAGAACATTATAGTAAAATTGGTGAAACCCATAGGCAAAGAGAAGGCAAACACAAAACCACATTCATTCTCTTCAATGATGTAGCAAAAAGACTGATAACTGATTTCTTTATAAAGAAAATAATCACAACCTGAAATCCCAAAACCAAGCGAACTGTCTTTCAAATAAGAGAAAGACAATTGTTAGGCAAGTATAAACCTAGAGAATTCAGCAATCATAGATCTGCATTAAGTGAAAGACTAAAGAGAGCTAGTCAGGCAGAAAGAAAATAAGCCCAGATGGAGGCAGAGATGCAGGAAGAAATGAAGAACAATGGAAAACATGAATATTTGAGTAAGTCTAAATAAACACTGACTGTATAAAATTAAGAAATGATGAATTACTTTGGTTCTATTTATGGAGAAATAAAAATTCACAAAATGTGAGAATGAGGGAAACAGAATAAAAAGGTCTAAGGTCCTAATACAGAAAGTATTAAGGTAGGAACACAGAAAGGGGCAGAAGTACTAACATTACATTTTCATGAGTTAAAGATACATGTTGTGACCTCTCAACACTAAAACAATAATAAAAGAATGCTCAATGAATGGGAAAGATAGCAAAATAGTAAAATAATACAGAACCCAAGAAAGCAGGAAAGGAGAGGAAAAAAAAAACCAGAATAACATAACAGGAATATAACAACATACCACATGGGTTAAATATGAAATAAATAGTCATATAGCATATTTAACCCAAACATCACTAATCACATTAAAGGTAAAAGGGACAAATACTTCAATTACAATTAAAAGATTGTCAGACTGGGGGCGCCTGGGTGGCTCAGTCAGTGGAGCATCTGCCCTCGGCCCAGGGTCCTGGGATCAAGCCCCGTGTCACGCTCTCTCAGTGGAGAGCCTGCTTCTACCTCTCCCTTTGCCTGCCACTCTGCCTGCTTGGGATCCCTGTCTCACTCTCTGTCAAGTAAATAAATAAAATCTTAAAAAAAAAAGATTTTCAGACTGGATTAAAAAATGAATCAACCTAATACTGCTTATAAGAGACACATCACAACTAAGGATACTGAAAGGTTCAAAGTAGAAGTTTTTCTATTGCAAATACCAATAGAAAATGCCATTACTGATGATCAGACAAAATAGACTTTAAGACACAAAGCATTGCTATAGATCAGTGGCTCTCAACCAGAAGTGATTTTGCCCCCCAGTGCACATTAGGTAATGTCTAGAGATAGTTTTGCCTGTCACAACTGGGGGTGGGGATGCTACTGGCATCTAGTGGATAGAGAACAAGGATGCTGCTAAACATCCTATAGTACACAGGATGGCACCCCATCCCCCCAGCAAAGAACTATTCTGCCCAAAATGTCAATAGCCATAATTGAAAAATACAGCTAAAAAGAGACATTACATAGAAATAAAAAGGTCAATTCACCAGAAAGAAATAAAATTCTTTATTTGTATACACTAATAACACAGCCTCGAAATATATAAAGCAAAAAGTTGACAGAAATAAAAGGAGAATAGACAAATCCACAATTATGATGGGAGATTTCAATATAGTTTTCTTGGGAGCTGATAGAACAAGTAGACAAAAAAGTCAGTAAAAAGATAGATTATTCAAATAACACAAGTAACAAACATAATCTTATTGTAACACAGTATCAAATATCTACAGAATCACAGCATTTTTATTTTTTTAAAGATTTATTTATTTATTTGACAGAGAGAGACAGCAAGAGAGGGAACACAAGCAGGGGGTGTGGGAGAGGGAGAAGCAGGCTTCCCGTGGAGCAGGGAGCCCGATGTAGGGCTTGATCCCAGGACCCTGGGATCATGACCTGAGCCAAAGGCAGAGGCTTAATGACTGGGCCACCCAGCCACACCCACAGCATTTTTAAATACACATGGAACATTTACCAAAATTGACCATATGCTAGCTCATAGAGTTAGTCCCAAGAGCTTTCAAAGGATTAAAATTAGTCATGGTATACTCCCTGACCACAGTGGAATTAAGCTAGAAATCAACAGCAAAAAAGAAACTAGGAAATTCCCAAATGTTTGGAAATAAATAATATTTTTGTTGCCTAATTTAAAATAACCTATGAGTCAAGAAAGAAATCAATGGAAATAAAAACATATTTTTAACTGAATAATGCCAGAAACACAATGTATCTAAACTTCTAAGATGAAGCTAAAGCTGTTAAGAAAGTCTTAAATGCATATATTAAGGAAAAAAGGATAAAAAGCAATGGTTAATGTATCTATCTCAAGAACTTAGAAAAATAACAGAAAGGTAACCCCCCCACACACACACACCAAAAAAAAAAAAAAAAGAGAGAGAGAGAGAGAGAGAGAAGGAAGGGAATAACAAAAAGCAGAAATTAATAAGTTATAAATATATATCATAGAGGGCATAGGGGCACCTGGGTGGCTCAATTGGTTAAGCATCTGACTCTTGATCTCAGTTCGGGTCTTGATCTCAGGGTCCTGAGTTCAAGCCCCAAGTTGGGCTCCAAGTAGGCTGGGTGTGGAGCCTACTTAAACACACACATGCACAGACACACACACATGTATATCTATATATATCTCATAGAGGGGATCTACAGAGCCAAAGGCTGGTTTTCTAAAAGGACTAAAATGGTTAAACCTCTGTCAAGACTGATCGAAAGAAATAGGGAAAGCACAAATAACAAGTATGAAGAATGAAAAAGGGAAATCATTTCAAATTCTACAGATATTTAAAATAATAAGAATCACACAGTAGAAAATTTTATGCCTATAATTTGAAAATTTAGATGAAATTGACAATGTCCTAGGAAAATATATCTTACCAAAATTGACACAAGAAGAAAGAGAAATTGGAATAGTCCTAATCTGCTAAAGAAAAAAATTTCATCTGTAAGTAAAATCTTCCCCCAAAGAAAATTACAAGCCTAGATGGCTTTACTGGTGTATCATACCACACATTTTAGGAAGAAATAGTGCCAATCTCACACAAACGCAGAGAACAGAAAAAGAGAAAAGACTTCCCAACTTGTCTTATGAGGCCAAAGCAATCTTTTTTTTTTTAAGATTATTTTTAAGTAATCTCTATACCCAGTGTGAATTTGAACTTACAACCCTGAGATCAAGAGTCACATACTCTACCAAATGAGCCAGCCAGGCACCCTCCAACACAATCTTAATACCAAAACTTGACAAGTACAACACCAAAGAGGAAAAGTGCATACCAATCGCTCTTATAATATAGATGAAAAAATCTCAACCAAAATATCAGCAAATCAAATCCTGATATATACAAAAAGAATAATATATCCTGGCAAATTTTAATCTAGTCTAGAATGCAGGTTGTTTAACATTTGAGAATCAATCAATGTCATTCATAACATTAATAGATTCAAGGAGAAACATTAACACGATCCTTTCAAGAGATGCAGGAAAATGATAAAATTCAGCATACATTTTTAAAAAACAGCAAATTAGAAGGGAATCTTCTTTTTTTTAAATTTTATTTTATTATGTTATGTTAATCACCATACATTACATCATTAGTTTTTGATGTAGTGGTCCATGATTCATTGTTTGCGTATAACACCCAGTGCTCCATTCAGTGCATGCCCTCTTTAATACCCATCACCAGGCTAACCCATCTCCCCACCCACCTCCCCTCTAGAACCCTCAGTTGGTTTCTCAGAGTCCCTAGTCTCTCATGGTTCGTCTCCCCCTCTGATTCCCCTCCCCTCATTTTTCCCTTCCTACTATCTTCCTTTTTTTTTTTTTTTTAACATATAATGTATTTTTTGTTTCAGAAGTACAGGTCTGTGATTCAACAGTCTTACACAATTCACAGCGCTCACCATAGCCCATACCTTCCCCAATGTCTATCACCCAGCCACCCCATCCCACCCACCCCCACTACTCCAGCAACCCTCAGTTTGTTTCCTGAGATTAAGAATTCCTCATATCAGTGAGATCATATGATACATGTCTTTCTCTGTTTGACTTATTTCGCTTAGCATAATACCCTCTAGTTCCATCCACGTCGTTGCAAATGGCAAGATTTCATTTTATTTTTGATGGCTGCATAATATTCCATTGTATATATATATACCAAATCTTCTTTATCCATTCATCTGTTGATGGACATCTTGGCTCTTTCCATAGTTTGGCTATTGTGGACATTGCTGCTATAAACATTGGGGTGCACGTACCCCTTCGGATCCCTACATTTGTATCTTTGGGGTAAATACCCAGTAGTACAATTGCTGGATTATACGCTAGCTCTATTTTCAACTTTTTGAGGAAACTCCATACTGTTTTCCAGAGTGGCTGCACCAGCTTGCATTCCCACCAACAGTGTGAGAGGGTTCCCCTTTCTCCGCATCCTCGCCAACATCTGTCGTTTCCTGACTTGTTAATTTTAGCCATTCTGACTGGTGTGAGGTGGTATCTCATTGAGGTTTTGATTTGGATTTCCCTGATGCCAAGCGGTGTTGAGCACTTTTTCATGTGTCTGTTGGCCATTTGGATGTCTTCTTTGCAGAAATGTCTGTTCATGTCTTCTGCCCATTTCTTGATTGGATTCTTTGTTCTTTGGGTGTTGAGTTTGATAAGTTCTTTATAGGTTTTGGATACTAGCCCTTTATCTGATATGTCATTTGCAAATATCTTCTCCCATTCTGTCAGTTGTCTTTTGGTTTTGTTGACTGTTTCTTTTGCTGTGCAAAAGCTTTTTATTTTGATGAAGTCCCAATAGTTCATTTTTGCCCTTGCTTCCCTTGCCTTTGGCAATGTTTCTAGGAGGAAGTTGCTGTGGCTGAGGTCAAAGAGGTTGCTGCTTGTGTTCTCCTCTAGGATTTTGATAAAGGATATCTACAAAAAACTTACAATAAACTTCCTACTTAATGGTGAAATACTGAAATTTTTCCCTAGGATTGTGAACAAGATAAGGATATTTGCTATTACTTCTTTTCAAGATTCTTATCCTGTGAAATAAGGTAAGAAAAAAAAAGAATAAAATGCTGTTATTTGCAGATGACAATTATATATATAAAAGTCTAAATGAATCTATCAATAAACTAGTAGACTAAGTGAATTCAGCAATGTCATTGCACAAAAGGTCAATGTAGAAAAAAATCAATTGAATTTCTGTATACCAGCAATAAACAATTAGAAAATGAAATTTTAGAAATGTTACATTTGCAATAGCATTAAAAAACATCAATTACATAGGAGTAAATCTTTTTGTTTGTTTCTTTGTTTTTTTAAAGATTTTATTTATTTATTTGACAGAGAGAGACACAGCGAGAGAGGGAACGCAAGCAGGGGGAATGGGAGAGGGAGAAGCAGGCCTCCCACTGTCCAGGGAGCCGGACCGGGGGATCATGGCCTGAGCTGAAGGCAGATGCTTAACGACTGAGCCACCCTGGCGCCCCTACATAGGAGTAAATCTAATGAAAGATCTGTAGGAACTTTACACAGAAAACTATAAAATATTATTTAGAGAAATTAAAGAAGACTAAATGGAAAGAGATACTATTTTCTTAGATTGGAAGAGTCAACATTATAAATGTGTTAATCCTCCCCAAACTGATCTATGGGTCCCAATAAACCAAATTAAAATCCCACCAACTTCATGTGTGTGTGTGTGTGTGTGTGTGAGTGTGTGGGGAAAATGACAAGCTGATTCTAAAATGTATATGAAAGGCAAAGAGGCAAGAATAGCCAATACAACACTAAAAGAACAAAGTTGGAGGAATTACTTTATCAGATATCAATATTTATCAAGGTGAAGTGTTTAAGACAGTGAAGTTATAGCACCGAGATAGATAAATAAAAAATGAGACAAAACTGGAAGAGAAACCAATCCACATATATACGGATATTTGACTTATGAAAAAGATACACTTTGGGGAAAGTCCTGCCTTTTACATAAATAGTGCTGGGTCAATAAAATTTCTTTACTTTTATCTCAAAATATATGCAAAAATCAATTCCAGGCATATTGTGGTTTTAAATGTGATAAGTAGAAGAATAAAATAACAAATATGGGGAAGGCAAAACTTTGTTAAATAGGATACCCCCATCCCAAATCCCCAAATAACTATAAAGGAAAGATTTGATTCATTGAAGTACACTAAAATTAGAAATTTAGACATCATTAAGCCAGTAAAAAGACAAACTATCGAGTGTGAGAAAATATTTGCAAGACACGTAATCGCAAAGGGTTTTATATCTAGAATATAAAAAAGAACTACAAATCAATAAGAAAAAGCAACAGCCCAGGGATGCCTGGGTGGCTCAGTCGGTTAAATGCCTGACTCTTGATTTCAGCTCAGGTCATGATCTTATGGTTGTGGGCTCGAGGCTCTGCTTTGGGCTCTGCACTCAGCACGGAATCTGCTTGTACCTCTCCCTCTGCTCCTCCCGACACTCTCTCTCTCTCATAAATAAATAAATAAATAAATAAATAAATAAATAAATAAATAAAATCTTTTTAAAAAAAAAAGCAGCAGCCCAAAAGAAAGATGGTTAAAAAACTTGAACAGGCACTTCACAGAAGATTTTGGACATATGGCAAAGAGACAAATGAAAAGCATCTCAAATCATTAGTTACCAGGAAAATGTAACTTACAGTAACAATGAAATACTACTATACTTCTGCAAGGCTAAAATTAAAAGTACCAATAATCCTGGGTGCCTGGGTGGCTCAGTCATTAAGCATCTGCCTTCAGCTCAGGTCATGATCCCAGGGTCCTGGGATCCAGCCCCACATCGGGCTCCCTGCTCTGCGGGAAGCCTGCTTCTCCCTCTCCCACTCCCCCTGCTTGTGTTCCCTCTCTCGCTGTGTTTCTCTCTGTCAAATAAATAAATATAATCTTAAAAAAAAAAAAGTACCAACAATACCAAGTGTTGCCAAGGATGCGGGGTAACTGAAGCTTCCAAATGAGCTACCAGAGGTATAAATTGGTCTGACCCATTTAGAAAGCAATTTGTCATGACTTACTAAAATTGAAGATATGATACACTGAAGTTTAAGATAAAAAAAAGATCCACTCTTTAGATATATAAATGTAAACATATGTGCAACAAAAGTCATGAACAATAATTTTCTTACAAGCATTCTTCATTATTGTCAAAACCTAGAAACAATCTAGTTGAGTAAACTGTAGAATAGTCATATAATGGAATACTTCATAGGAATGAACAAACTACTATCACATTCAGTAACATGGATTAACCTTATAATGTTGGACAAAGAAGCCAGACACATGGAAGAATCAATACTGTGTGATTTTACTTACAAAAATTCAAAATGTATCTTTGGTATTAGAATTTGGGACAGCAATTACCTTTAGGATGGAAGATGCAGATAATTGTAGGAAAGGGGCACAGGGGACTTTTGGGTGCTGGTTATGTTCTTCTCCATCTGGGGGAGTATTCACACGATTCTGTTCACCTTATGACAATTGTTCATACTCTACACATGTTTTTTCCACATCTGTATAATTTCCATATTTGAATAAAGTTTATTTCAAAATAAATTGGCTGGCTTATCAGTGGAGCAGGTGACTCTTGATCTCAGGGAGCCCGATGCGGGACTGGATCCCAGGATGCTGAGATCATGACCTGAGCCATAGGCAGATCTCCATTGGGTATGGAGATTACTTAAAAAAAAAAATAAAACATTAATAAAACAAAATGAATGGTGGGTTTTGGGACCACAGCTAAAAATTCTGAAATCAACTCCCTTTAAATGCTTTTATGTCCAATGTTGCTTTCCTTGAACAAATTCCTGAAATGAAGGGGATTTCTGGCTTTCAAAGTGACTTCAAGAACGGGAGGTAATTCTTTTTTTTAATTTATTTTATTAACATATAATGTATTATTTGTTTCAGAGGCACAGCTCTGTGATTCATCAATCTTACACAACTCACAGTGCTCACCATAGCCCATACCCTCCGCAACATCACCCAGCCACCCCATCCCTGCCACCCCCTTTCAGTCCAGCAACCCTCAGTTTGTTTCCTGAGATTAAGAGTCTCTTACGGTTTTTTGTTTTTTTTTTTAGATTTTATTTATTTGAGAGAGAGAGACAGAGATAGTGAGAGAGAGCACAAGTGGGGAGGAGAGGGAGAAGCAGGCTTCCCGCTGAGCAGGGAGCCCGATGCGGGGCTCGATCCCAGGACCCTGAGATCATGACCTGAGCTGAAGGCAGACGCTTAACTACTGAGCCACCCAGGCACCCCTCTTGGGTAATTTTTAAAAGTTGTTTCATTTGGGAGAAATACTGCTCTGCTGGGGCAATAGCAATTATAATTGCCAATAATACTCTCTAAGCAATATCTAGATTTGGGAACAAACCCAGAATTTTACGTGTCATGTATATCATGATAAGCAACAATAGGGTTGCATATATAAAGTGGTCATTATTACAGAATTTTTATAAAAATATTTTTATTTCATCATATATTATTAATATTTATATCATGATTTTTATTATTTCCTAAAGCAATGTCTGGATACATATGGCATTTCTTAAGTTCCTTTATTTTTTATTTTTATTTGACACAGAGAGTGAGAGCACAAGCAGGGGGGAGCGGCAGGCAGATGGAGCAGCAGGCTCCCTGCTGAGCAGGGAGCCCGATGTGGGACTGGATCCCAGGACCCTGAGATCATGACCTGAGCCATAGGCAGACGCTTAACCAACTGAGCCACCCAGGCACCCCTCAAGTTCTTTTAAAAGCTTTTTCGGGGCTCCCTGCTCAGTGGGGAGTCTGCTTCTCCCTCCCCCTGCTCTTGTGCTCTTGCTCTCTCTCCCTCTCTCTCTTTCTCTCTCTCTCTCAAATAAATAAAATCTTAAAAAAAATAAAATAAAATCTTTTTCAATGTTGAGATACTCTATAGAAGACCTAAAATAGGTTTGATTGATTGGCTTAAATTTCTCTTTCCTTGACATACTTTTATCAGAAAGTGGACTTCATAGAAGTTAGTGTTAGGATCCTTTGTAAGTAAATCTTCTTCAGAATCACACAAACTGTTTCCATGTTCTGATATCCTAATATTTTATTGGGCTCACCCCCCCACCCCTGTTGTTGTAGATTTTCTATGCAGATTCTCTTGATGTTGAAAGACATTTTCTCGGGCTGCATGGAGGGGCTCAGTCAGTTAAGTGTCTGACTCTTGATTTTGGCTCAGATCAGGATCTCTGGGTCATGAGGTTGAGCCCCCCCCTTGGGGCTCCGCCTTCAGCAGGGAGTCGGCTTGAGATTCTTTCTCTCCCTCTGCCCCTCCCCCTGCTCATGCTCTTTCTCTAAAACAATAAATAAATAAATCCAAAAAAAAAAAGATACTTTCTCTAAAATCAACATCCTTTATCCTTAAAATCCTAATCCTTTAAAAAGTGAAATAGTTTTTTAAAATAAACTTTTGCTAACAATGTTAGTATCTAACCACAGTTTATGCCAAATAACTGTGAATAGTGCAAATTCAAAATAATTTTTATTTTCCAGAGAATACCATGACTCATTTTTCACTTGAGAATTTTCAGTTATTCCATTGAACTTTTTTTGGGCATTTCATATCTTGTCTATATGAAACCTAATCGCCTTAACAACCTTCAGTTGGATTACTAATTAGTGTCCTAGAATAGGTTTAAGGTCAAATTTGATTTATTTCCATCAAGATTGTCCTGTCTTTGAGCAGATCTAGAAGACTTGTAGGGGAAGAAAGAAAACACTCCTCTACCTTCTTAAATTCTATGACCGGGGCCTGAGAATTAGGCCAATAAAGATAGATTAACCGGAAAAAGGCACACATATTTTACTTGAGGTTAATATTTTAATTTTTATGTGTATGGAGGCCTTTGTAGAAAACAAATGAAGACCCCAAAGAAGTAGTGAGATCTGGGGCTTACATACCATTTTAACAAAGCATGATGAATGTGGAGAAGCAAACAAGACAAAGGAAAAGGGGGTTATGGGCTTCTAGGGGTATAAATTGTGGGAAGGTAAGTATATGGGAGAAACCGATGGAAGATAATGATTAGTTAAGATTTGTTTGTGCAGACCCGCCTTGGTACTTTCTGTCTGCAGTGCTAAGAATTGTTCTCCTAATAGGGGAGTGAGGAGGGGGAGCACCTTCACAAAGGGAAATTGATGTCTTGCTTTTAGGAGGATAGGGTGAGGGTAAAGGCCAGTTTTTTTGTTTGTTTTATATTGTTTTGTTTTTTGCATTTGCTGCTTTATTGCCTTCAGCTCAAGATAATCCTTATGTCACAGAGGCATATTTTGAGATGGTATGTTCTGATGTCCTTCAATATCAGGTATAACCTTCCAACTGATTCAAACAATGTCTCTCTGTCAGAACAGATGAGGCCACATCTAATACCAGATTCACACAACACACCATATACCGCACAAAGAACACTTCTGGATCTGGGGCCAAATTTCTGGCTTAGACATTCTTTTCTTTATTAACTGTTAGTGCCCTTGACAATTTGTTTTCCAGCTTTACTGAGATATCATTGACATATAACATTGTGAAAGTTTAGGTGTGTAACATGATGATTTGAAACACATATATGTTGTGATATGACTACCACAATGAGGTTAGTTAACACATCCATCACCTCCCGTAGCTACCATCTTCTTGTGTGTGGTAGGAACTTTTAAGATTTACTCTCTCAGCAACTTTCAAGTATATAATTCAGTATTGTTTTTTTTTTTTAAAGATTTTATTTATTTATTTGAGACAGAGAGAATGAGAGACAGAGAGCACGAGAGGGAGGAAGGTCAGAGGGAGAAGCAGACTCCCTGCCGAGCAGGGAGCCCGATGTGGGACTCGATCCCGGGACTCCAGGATCATGACCTGAGCCGAAGGCAGTCGCTTAACCAACTGAGCCACCCAGGCGCCCTATAATTCAGTATTGTTAACTACAGCTACCACGCTGTAGATCCTCAGACCTTATTCATCTTATAACTGGAAGTTCGGACCTTCTGACCATCACCCATTCCCCACCCCCACCCAGCTCCTGGCAAATGCCAATCTACTCTCTGTTTCTTGGAGTTCAGTTTTTTTAGATTCCACATATGAGATTACACAGCATTTGCCTTTCTTTGCCTGACTTATTTCACTTAACATAATGTCTTTACATTTCATCCATGTTGTTGCAAACGGCAGAATTTCCTTTTTTATGGCTGAATTATATTCTATTGTGTACGCAAACATCCTGTACATTTTCTTCATCTATCCATCTATTGGTGGGCACTTAGGTAGTTTTCACATCTTGGCTAGTGTGAATAATGCTGCAATGAACATGGGAGTACAAATATCTCTTTGAGAGAGATATTGTACTCTTTTTATTCTATTTCCTTCAGAGAAATACCCAGAATTACTGGGTAATTACTAGGTGGAATTATTGGGTGGAATTAGTAGATTATAGGGTAGTTCTATTTTTAATTTTTTGAGGAATCTCTGTACTCTTTTCCACAATGGCTGCACCAGTTTGCACTCTACCAACAGCACAGGAGGGTTCTGTTTTCCCCACATCCTCGCCATCCCTTGTCATTTCTTGTCTTTTTGATATTAGCCATTCTGACAGGTGAGGTGATCTCTCATTGTGGTTTGCGTTTCTCTAATGATTAATGATATTGAGCACCTTTTCAAGTATCTGTTGGTCCTCTGTATATTTTTTTTTTGGAAAAACAGCCTCCACAATTTTTGATATGACTTACTTACTTCTATAAAACCAAATGTTTTAATTTGAACTTTAATCTTTATAAAGTATTTTCATGAAGATAAAACAATTTCCCATTCAAGCATAACATGTCTATTTTATGCTAAGGTAAAGAACAAACGTAAGGATATACACACATTTACGATTAGTTTGAGAGGGAGGCAACCATAAGAGACTCTTAACTATAGGGAAGAAACTGAGGGTTGCTGGAGGGGAGGTGGTTGGTGGGATGGGGTAACTGGGTGTTGGGCATTAAGGAAGGCACTTGATGTTATGAGCACTGGGTGTTATCTGCAACCGATGAATCACTAAATTCTACCCCTGAAACTAATAATATACTATATGTTAACTAAATTGAATCTTTAAAAAAAGATTTGTTTTATTTTATTTTTTAAAGATTTAATTGAAGGCGCCCGGCTAGCTCAGTCGGTAGAGCATGAGACTCTTAAAGATTTAATTGAGATTTTTTTTATTAACATATAATATATTATTTGTTTCAGGGATACAGGTCTGTAATTCAACAGTCTTACACAATTCACAGTGCTCATCATAGTACATACCCTCCCCAATGTCCATCACCGAGCCACCCCATCCCTCCCACCCCCCCTCCACTCCAGCAACCCTCAGTTTGTTTCCTGAGATTAAGAGTCTCTTATGGTTTGTCTCCCTGTCTGGTTTCCTCTTGTTTCATTTTTCCCTCCCTTCCCCTATGATCCTCTGTCTTGTTTCCCAAATTCCTCATATCTGTGAGATCATATGATACTTGTCTTTCTCTGTTTGACTTATTTCACTCAACATAATACCCTCCAGTTCCATCCATGTCCTTGCAAATGGCAAGATCTCATTCCTTTTGATGGCTGCATAATATTCCATTGTATATATATACCAAATCTTCTTTATCCACTCATCTGTTGATGGACATCTTGGCTCTTTCCATAGTTCGGCTATTGTGGACATTGCTGCTATAAACATCGGGGCGCACGTACCCCTTCGGATCACTACATTTGTATCTTTGAGGTAAATACCCAGTAGTGCAATTGCTGGGTTGTAAGGTAGCTCTATTTTCAACTTCTTTTTTTTTTTTTTTTTTTTTAAAGATTTTATTTATTTATTTGAGACAGAATGAGAGACAGAGAGCACGAGAGGGAAGAGGGCAGAGGGAGAAGCAGACCCCCCGCTGAGCAGGGAGCCCGATGCGGGACTCGATCCCGGGACTCCAGGATCATGACCTGAGCCGAAGGCAGTCGCCTAACCAACTGAGCCACCCAGGCGCCCTCTTTTTTTTTTTTTTAAGATTTTATTTATTTATTTGACAGAGAGAGAGACAGCGAGAGAGGGAACACAGCGGGGAGGGGGGTGGTAGAGGGAGAAGCAGGCTTCCCGTGGAGCAGGGAGCCAGACTTGGGGCTCGATCCCAGGACCCTGGGATCATGACCTGAGCCGAAGGCAGACACTTAACGACTGAGCCACCCAGGCACCCCTATTTTCAACTTCTTGAGGAAACTCCATACTGTTTTCCAGAGTGGCTGCACCAGCTTGCATTCCCACCAACAGTGTGAGAGGGTTCCCCTTTCTCCGCATCCTCGCCAACATCTGTCGTTTCCTGACTTGTTAATTTTAGCCATTCTGACTGGTGTGAGGTGGTATCTCATTGAGGTTTTGATTTGGATTTCCCTGATGCCAAGCGGTGTTGAGCACTTTTTCATGTGTCTGTTGGCCATTTGGATGTCTTCTTTGCAGAAATGTCTGTTCATGTCTTCTGCCCATTTCTTGATTGGATTCTTTGTTCTTTGGGTGTTGAGTTTGATAAGTTCTTTATAGGTTTTGGATACTAGCCCTTTATCTGATATGTCATTTGCAAATATCTTCTCCCATTCTGTCAGTTGTCTTTTGGTTTTGTTGACTTTCCTTTGCTGTGCAAAAGCTAAAAAAGATTCGTTTTAATTGTTTAGTATTGCAAAATGTTCTTCAGCCACCCCCTGCAACTGTTGGCTGATAACTTTGCTAATGCACAGGAAAATGATGAATTGGAATATGAAGAAAGGAAAAACAGGAAGCTTAGTTCTACCTGGAAAAGATATTTTGTTATGCAAAAATGTATTGTATTCAAGCTATCAGAGGATTTGACAAGTTTATTTTTTCTCTTCTCTTAAGTACTTCTCCCACTCAGATGTTCTTCACACTCCCAGCCAGTGTTTACCATTCACTCTGGAGCAGAGCCACCCACAAACCTCTGTGTTTTGACACAGTCACCTTTGGTTTTGAGGTTGCAGGGAAACTGATGGACAGAAGCTTTGCTCTGAGTCCTGATAGGCAGGGCCCTGGGCAATGTTCCCTGTTCCCTGGGTCTGTGACTGGTCCAGTAATAAGTGTAGGGCAAAATGAATTTCATAGTCCTATAAGTTTGGTAAATGTTAAGTTAATGCACAGTTAAGTCATCTTTACTGTGGGCATTCTTAGAGCTTCTAATTATGTTAGAAAATTTAACAAAAGGGCCGCAAATCTAACAAAATTGGGAATCTTCAAGAGCGGGACAAAGGATGCAGCTCATCCCAAACAAATTCACCCATGGGGTCCTTTATTCTTGGAACAATTCACAGGACTGGAGTGCTGCAGGGAGCAGAATTTGGGAAATGTTGCTATACCTTAGTGTACAAAGTTTCCTCCTACAAGGGCTGGGCAGGATCAGGAAGCCGCCCTGTAGGGCAGTGCAGTGTTTGTGAAAAAGCTCTTCCCTCCACCTTAGTCAGGAAGATGAGGTGGAGAGGGATTGAAGCTTGAAGCCTGAAGTCAGATTTGTGATTGACACAATAAAGTCAACCAGACTGAATCTTTAAAAAAACAAAAATTCCCTGAATTTAGGGAATTAGTTTGAGAAAGAGCCCTCTACCCAGTAAGAAAGGGGTTTCTCCAGAGTAGAAGAAATAAATAAAACTATTTCTCGTAGTGGTGTTGTTAAAAGCATAGATTTTTGGAGCCAGACTACCTATACTGAAATGTTGGCTCCTCCTTTCATTAGCTGAGTGACCTTTGGCATGTTACTTAATTTCTCCAGGACTCAGTTACCTCTTCTGTAAAATGGGCTTGATAAGAGTATCTATTTCATAAGGTTATTTTGGGCATGGAAGAGTTACTACTACCTGTAAGCACTTAGGAATGGGTGAAGTATAGAGTAAATTTTGTTTAAGTAAAAATAAGTTGGATTTTTTAACAAACTAGTTATACTCAAATGGCTACAGGGCAAGGCAAGAAGTGTTAAGTGGTTGAAAAAATTAAGCGTAAGAAAAGGAACAGTGGGGGCCATGGCAAACCGGGGGGAAGGGGGTACTCGTAAAGGGAGACAGCTCTACTTAACTGCAGCTGATTGTGATCACAATGGAATGAGGTCCAAGTATTTCTATGGCTTCTAATTTTTTTTTGTTTTTGTTTTTTTTAAAAAAACACCACCACTGTGTGGGACAAAGAAATATATGCATGAGCTGAATGTGGTTCATGGGCTGCTAATTTGCATTTGGCAGTTACCTGAGCTGGGCAGACCCTCCCTGTTAGGAGCAAGGTTTTGGTGCTCATCAATGCAAAACCAACTGGAAATGGTTTGTGACTACTTAAAAAGAGAAAAGGGGGTTCAAGAAGACTTTCTTTTAAGATAGGTGTGCTAGACCCGCTCTGAGGAGAATGCCGAAGGCATCCTGCGTCCAACGTCTTACAAAGAAAATTGATGTGCTTTGATATTAAAGCAATAAATTGGACCTGATTAAAAAGTAATCTTATCAAAAGAGTATTGATTAATGGATTCCTAGAAATCTGGGGACAGGCTCTGGTGATAAGTACCTGGTCTCTGTTTTTGGCCTTGTTCTGATCAGCAACTAGACATGATTTGAGCATGTGAATTAATGATCTGATTATTTATTTATTTATTTAGATTTCATTTTTTTAAAAGGTTTTATTTTTATTTATTTGACAGAGAGAGAGAGAGCATCAGCACAAGCAGGGGGAGTGGCAGAGGCAGAGGGAGAAGCAGGCTCCCCACTGAGCAGGGAGCCCGATGCGGGGCTCGAACCCAGGATCCCGGGATCTTGACCTGAGCCGAAGGCAGACACTTAACCAACTGAGCCACCCAGGCGCTCCTATTTAGATTTCATTTTTAAGTAAGCTCTACACCCAATGTGGAGCTCAAACTCACAACCCCAAGATCAAGAATTGCAAGCTCCACTGACTGAGCTAGACAGGCACCCCTTTATGTGTTTTTTTAGATTGTGTAATTGGAAAACATCATTAACACCTTGGAATTGAATAAAAAATAGATTTTAAAATTTAGTCTAAAATGTTAAGTAATATCTTTGTGTTAATTTTTTTTTTTTTAAAGATTTTATTTATTTATTTGACAGAGAGAGACACAGCGAGAGAGGGAACACAAGCAGGGGGAGTGGGAGAGGGAGAAGCAGGCTTCCCGCCGAGCAGGGAGCCCGATGCGGGGCTCGATCCCAGGACCCCGGGATCATGACCTGAGCCGAAGGCAGACACTTAACGACTGAGCCACCCAGGCGCCCCTTTGTGTTAATTTTAACACAGAGAGAAATACATAAAAGCAAAATATGCCCCGCTACCCCATCCCACTAGTCCTTATCCACTTCCACTCTCTAGTTCACTGTTAACATCTTCTATTTACAAAAATCACAAATAGTATATCCTACTAAACATATTGGTCTATAACTTGCTTGTTTCCTTTAGCAATCAATTGCAGACATCTTTTGGTGTCAGGAGATAAAGATGTATCTTTACATTGTTTCCAAATTTCCACTAATATATTGTTTTCAGTGTTTCACTAACAATGCTATGGTGAATATCCTTGTGCATATACTTCTCCATAATTCTGGAAGTGCTTTTGAACAAAATTCCTAAAACTAAAGCTCTACCTGACACTTGAACAATGCAGGGTTAAGGATGCTATAAATAAAGGTTTTCTTTTTCTTCTGCAATCTCTCTCTCAACTTGTCATGGTGTTTTTTTATTTGCTAATTAATGTCTTAAGTAAAGAAAAATCAAAATGTTAAAATGTTAGCAAATTTTACCATTCATCTTTATATGTGCAATGCCAGTTTTAAATGCAAATATGAGAGCATTTAACTCACGCAGAATCACCCAAATAACACAATTCATATTTCATAGCTTGTATATGCATATGTAATTTTTTCTTACCAAAACAGTGAAAGTGATGTACAAAATTAACTTAACTCTTTTTATTTCACTTTTTTTTTTTTTTTTTTTTTGAGGGAGAGAGAGAGAGCATGCACATGCAAGCCAGGAGAAAGGGCAGAGGGAGAGAGAGAGAATCTTAAGCAGGCTCCATGCCCAGTGTGGAGCCCAACACAGGGCTTGGTCTCACAACCCCAAGACCATGACCTGAGCCACAATCAGGAGTCGGATGCTCAACTGACTGAGCCACCCAGGTGCCTCTTTTTATTTTACCTCTTCTTCTTCTTCTTCTTTTTTTTTTTTTTTTAAAAGATTTTATTTATTTATTCATGAGAGACAGAGAGAGAGAGAGAGAGAAGCAGGCTCCCAAGGAGCAGGGAGCCTGATGTGGGACTCGATCCCAGGACCCTGGGATCACGACCTGAGCCGAAGGCAGACGCTTAACCATCTGAGCCACCCAGGCGCCCTTTTTTTTTTTTTTTTAAGATTTTATTTATTTATTTGACAGAGAGAGACACAGCGAGAGAGAGAACACAAGCAGGGGGAGTAGGAGAGGGAGAAGTAGGCTTCCCGCTGAGCAGGGACCCCGATGCGGGGCTTGATCCCAGGACCCCGGGATCATGACCTGTGCCGAAGGCAGACGCTTAACGACTGAGCCACCCAGGCACCCCTTATTTTACTTCTTAATATATGCACATTTTCCCAGCACTCTGGAAGCTGGGTACTTCCTAAACATACTGACCTTGTCCATGCTTTGTCTCACTGAATTCCCACCAAAATTCTGAGCGTTGCTAACACTATATGCAAAGAGGTGGCAAAAAATAGTGGTGCACACACATATCGCATGTATCCTCTCTGCTCACATGTCATCTCCATTGTCCTATGGACCTCCCTGACAAAAGTCCAAAGAGAAAATTATTAAGAATATGAATATGGCAATAGCAGAGCTTTAAACCAAATGCAGGACTCTTCTAAATGCAGATCCTGTGACTGAGCAGATTGCATGTCCATGAAGCCAGCCCCAGGTAATAGTGATACATACGTATGACTGCCAAGGCTAGGTCATAAATGTCCCTGTAGCTTCTGCTTTGTTCTCTTGGATTGCTTGCCCTAGGGAAGTCGGTTGCCACTTTGTGGGAACACTCAAACAGAACTGCAGAAAGGCCTACTTGGGGAGGAATGGAAGCCTTTTGCCAATAGCTAGCACAAACTTGCTAGCCATATGAATAAGTCACCTTGCAAATGGCCTCTGGCTCTATTCTTGCCTTCAGATGAATTCAGCCCCAGGGAACATCTTGACTACAACCTCCGGAAAGAACCCAAGACAGAATTTCCTAGCTTAGCCACTCTGAATTATCATCTACAAAAATAGTAGAGACAATAAATATCTATTGGGGTGCCTGGGTGGCTCAGTTGGTTAAGCATCCAACTCTTGATTTCAGCTCAGGACATGATCTCAGGGTTGTGAGATTGTGAGAGCCCAGGTTGAGCTCTGGGCTCAGTGGGGAGTCTGCTTGAGATTCTCTTTCCCTCTCCCTCTGCGCCTCACTATCCCCTCTCTCTCATCCTCTTAAAAAAAATCTGTATCTATATATCTATTGTTTTTAGTTACTAAGCATTGGGTAATTTGTCACATAGCAATAGATAACTAAAACAGTGCTTTGATTCACATTTCCTTTAATTTTAATAAGATTTGGCATCTTTTTGCATGTTTGATGGCTACTTATTTTCTTTCATCTTTGACTTGCTCATTTAATTTATTTTTATTGGATTATCTTTATCTTACTAATATATAAAGAGCTACACCAAGGAAATCAGCCCTTTGTTGGTCACATGTATTGCACCACATTTTTCAGAGTTTATAATTTTTTTTACTATATTTCCATTACAGGAGTTTTAAATTTTTATTGTGGCTTAATTGACCAATTTTTTCCATTGTGCCTTTTAGATTTTGATTCAAATTTACTAAAGGTTTTTCTCAATTCACAGTTATAAAAATGTTTATCCATGCCTTGTTTTAGTACTTTGATAATTTCATTTACATTAAAATTTTTGATTATTTAAAACAACTTTTTTTTTGGTGGGGGAGTATGTGTGACAGAGACAGAGAAAAGAGAAATCCGATTTCACCACTTCACAATAGTTAGCTAATTAAACAATTTCAATTATTAAATAATCCTCTCCCCACTGATCTGAAATACCATCTTATTCACATCCCAGACACCTATTTTGGGGTTTATTTCTGTACTCCCAATTCTCTTCCATTGATATGTCTATTCCTGCACCAATGTTACTCTTCTATTTCTGGATAGCTTGGATATTTTCTTGGGTTTCATTTTTCTAGAATAATTTTGGAATCATTTTTCAACTTCAAATAATTAAGTGAATCAATATCCCTTGATATTTTTATTGCACCAAAATTATGAAATCGAGTATCCCTATGAGATTAAATCTGCCTTTCCACTGGTTCACATCTATATTATGTGTTTTGATAAACTTTTAAGACTTTCTTCATTTAAGTCCTACGTACTTATTAAGTTTATTCTTAGGATTTTAAAAAATTGAAGTACAATTGATATATGGTAAACTGCACATTTTTAAGGCACACAACTTGATAGGTTTCGACAAATGTTTGTAATCATGAAAGCACCACTGCAATCAAGACTATTAATATATCTGTAATTCTCAAAATTCCCCCATGCCCCTTTGTAATCATCACTTCCCCAAATAACTATAGATCTGCTTTCAGTCACTACAGACTAGTTTGCATTTTCTAGGATTCCATATAAATGGACTCGTGCAATATATACTCTTTTATGTCTGGCTTCTTTTACTCAGCATCATTATTTTGAGATTCATTCACATTGTTCCATGTATCCATAGTTTGTCTTCTTTATTGCTGAGTACTATTCCATTGTACGAATACACCATAAGTTGTCTATCCATTCAGTTGCTGAAGGGCGTTAGGGTGGTTTCCAGTATTTCGTTATTACAAATAAAGCTGCTATGAATACTTGTGTACAAATCTTTTTATAGACATGTGCTTTTTTTCTTTTTTCTTTGGTAAATATGGAGGAGTGAGGTGTTTGGGCCATATGATAAATGTATGTTTAACTTATTAAGAAACTGCCATGCTGTGTTGCAAAGTGGCTATACCACTTGCCATTCCCACTAGCAATGTAGGAGAGTATTTTGGATCTTATTTTATTTTTTATTTTTTTTAATTTGAAAAAAATTATTTATTTTTTTTAAAGATTTTTTTTTTAAATTTATTCATTTGACAGAGATAGACACAGCGAGAGAGAGAACACAAGCAGGGGGAGTGGGAGAGGGAGAAGCAGGCCTCCCACAGAGCGAGGAGCCCGATGAGGGGCTCGATCCCAGGACTCTGAGATCATGACCTGAGCCGAAGGCAGACGCTTAACGACTGAGCCACCCAGGCGCCCCGAAAAAAAATTTTTTAAAAAAGATTTTATTTATTTATTCAACAGAGAGAGACACAGCGAGAGAGGGAACACAAGCAGGGGGAGTGGGAGAGGGAGAAGCAGGCTTCCCGCGGAGCAGGGAGCCCGATGCGGGGCTCGATCCCAGGACTCTGGGATCATGACCTGAGCCGAAGGCAGACGCTTAACGACTGAGCCACCCAGGTGCCCTGGATCTTATTTTTTTTTTTACTAATTTCTGGTTTTATTGCATTATTAAAACAGAATGGGGTCTGATTTTATTCTACTTTTTTTGAATTAATGTAGGTATTCTTTATGGCATTACAAAAGATTGATTTTTATAAATGTTGTGTTGGTACTTAAGCAGAGAGTGTTCACTGTGCTCAGGATATGGAATGCAACCTTATTGATTATATAATCCAGAACTTTTATAGCCCTACTTATTTTTGTGTCTATTGTATCCATCATTTGCTCAGAGAAATGAATTATCGTCTCTTACTGCTATTATGCTTTTGCCAATTTCTTATTATTTCTTTGCTGGTTTGTATTACACAGTTTATTTATTGCAAAAAGATTCACAACTGCTGTAACTTCATTGTGGATTGTTCCCTTTAACATTCTAAAGTCTCCTTGTTTTATAAACTACTTTTTCACTTAATTTAACCTTACCTGATTTTAAATTATTACCCTGTATATAATTTTTATTAAATCCTTAAAGCTTTTGATTGTGGAAATTTTCAAACATGTGCAAAATCATGAAAAAATAGTATAATGAACCCACATTGTATCTTGTATCCAGTTCCAACAATTATCAACTGATGACCCATCTTGTCCATACTCTGAAAACTCCCTCTATACCTGGATTATTTTGAAGCCAATCCCCAATATTATATAACTTCATCTGTGAATATCTCAATGTGTATCTCCGAAAGATAAGGACTCTTTAAAAATAACCATAAAAGATTGTCATTCAATTGACAGTCATTATCTGATATCATTATGAAATAACATTGTAGCATTCAAACTCACCTAATGGTTTCCTAATTTTATAGTCTATCTAAATCATAAGCCAGATAAAGTCCATATATTACAATGTGTCTTTTAGGCTATAAGTTTTCTGCTCCATCTCTTTCTTTTCCTTTCAATATATTTGTCAGAAATACTAGATTTTTTTTCCTCTGTAGCATTTCCTAGAGCCTTGATTTTGAAGAGTTCTCCTCTATGGTACTTAGTGTGTTCCTCAATCCTTGTATTTCCTACAAACCGGTATTTAGATCTAGAGGCTTGATCAGATTCAGGTTCAACATTTTGGCAAGAATACTTCACAGGTGATGTTATGTATTTTCATCAATCAGCACATGATGTCTACTTTTCTCATTTTAATAATATCTCACTTTTAAAAGATCCACTAATTCATTCTGGGTAATAAAATGGTGCAATATCATATCCTATATCCTATAATTTCTTCTTCATTTGTTAACTGGATTGTTTCTCTAAGAAGAGACCTTCTAATCAACTATTTGGTTACTCTGAGGTACAGTTCACGTGAGAAAGTCAGTTCCGTTTCCTTAAATTTTCAAAATAATGAGTTGGTTCTCTAGCATTCACCTAAGGTAATCCCTTAATTTCTCCTTTTCTTTTTTTATTTTTTAGTGTTATTATGAACTCATAGATTTAAAAATATTTGATGTGCTGCAATTCATTGGAAATTGTCATTTTTACTGATGTTGGAGTTGTCTCATCTTTGGACTTTGGGAGCTCTTCAATTTACATCATGAATCCCTTTGATACGACAACCATAGCAGTCTTTGGTATGTTCCTTGCTTTCTGGTATAATAAGATGTCCCAGATTGAATTTTCTTGTCCCAGATATAGAATCAGTCATTTCCCCAAGAAGCTCTGACTCTCTTTAGCGGGTAAAGATATTTAGAGATCATAAATTGGGTGCTAAGCACTGTGTTCTTTATGTTTTCACTTTCTTCCTATATCTATGTCCATACTTTGCCTTTCAACCTTTCAGAGATGTTTTGTTTTAGATACATGAGTTAAGTTTTGTTCATCAATACATTTTGAGATTAACAAAATAAACCAGGCTTTTTCCATAGTTCTTTAATGTATAATTGAAATGGACACATTTAACAGCTGCAAGATCCCTACATTGGCTCCCTGATCTATTTCGTGAGGACTATTATGATAGGAAGACCCAAGTAGAAGGCCTTGGAACCTTCCCTTCCAAGATGTAAGCCAAAAACATATCTGGAGGAATTTCTGAGGTCAGTGCCACCTCAAAGAGTTAAAAGCTACAGGGATGTTAATTCTACTGCATGTCCATTTTTTAAAAAAGATTTTATTTATTTATTTGACAGAGAGAGTGAGAGCAGAAACACAAGCAGGGAGAGTGGGAGAGGGAGAAGCAGGCTTCCCACGGAGCAGGGAGCCCAATGCGGGGTTCGATCCCAGGACCCTGGGATCATGACCTGAGCCGAAGGCAGACGCTTAACGACTGAGCCACCCAGGCATCCAGGTCCATGTTAATTCTTCTGCTCTCTACCATAATCTAATCAGTAGGGAGATCTTGGTTGTCTTGACATCCTATAGAAAATCATAATAACCTACGACATTAGTGATATAATGATGAACAGTTCTGATGATGAACTGGAAGTTCTGATGAACAGGCAGTAACAAGTATTTAGGATGTTTTATTAAGATACGTGTGTGTCAGAAGGTGGGAAATAAGAACCACAAGATTTCAGGGGCATACTTAACAACAGTTTTTGGAAGTTCATGGGTCTAAAGCTTGTTGGGATATTCCTTCCAAAGGGATCGACACATTCTTTTAGACTGCCTACCGTTATAAAAGAGATAAAATGCTTGACTTACCACTTGGAGGTCACCTATATGCTACATCTGAATGGGTTCCAGCTCCAGTCTTCTGCAGCAGGTCCAAGGACTGCCACTTGAGTACCAGTTACAGACATGGGGTAGAGCAGCCATGCCTATTTTTTCCTTGCTTGACATATGCATATACATCTGTATGTATATTATTTTTTCCTTCCCACTTCTCCTTGTTATTTTATTTATTTTTTTTAAAGATTTTATTTATTTATTTGAGAGAGAGAGAATGAGAGAGAGCACGAGATGGGGGAGGGTCAGAGGGAGAAGCAGGCTCCCCGCCGAGCAGGGAGCCCGATGCGGGACTTGATCCCGGGACTCCAGGATCATGACCTGAGCCGAAGGCAGTCGCTTAACCAACTGAGCCACCCAGGCGCCCTCCTCCTTGTTATTCCAAATAAGGCTTGCTGTTAGTCTTTAGGTTCCAAATGGTTCACGTGGATTCCAACTGAATTAGAAGAGAAATCAGCCTCACCCAGAGATGTGTATGGGGATGGTTAGGATTTTGTGTCTCCATTTTTTTGGAAAAGGCAGAGGGCTTTGATGTACAAGAAATGGTCCCCTCCCGTTTGGTGGAAGCGTGGAGCTATTGTTCTCGTCTCGCACCCCTGACTTCTGGCTTTGTCCTTTTGGAGACTTTGTTCCCCAACAGAGGTGCTTGCCCATGTGGCAACACTGTTCTTCAACTTTAGAGCTGAGAAACATCTTCAGGACATGTCTCAGCATTGATGTTAGTATATCGTATTTCCCCCCAGCAACATGGTCACTTTCAGTGGCCTAACTCTGAAGATAATAGTTCTTTCTTCATTTCAGGAGTGTTTTCATCTGTCCTAATTTTGGATACTTTTTTTGCATCCCATTTGTTTATTCTTGATTTAGGGACATCATTTATCTGTGTGTGTCTCCCATAGTCTTCATTTTATCTCTAATTACTTTCATTTGTTTGCCTTTTTCCTTTCTGTGGGATTTGTGTGTGTGTGTCATTCATTATCTTCCTTGAATTTTATTCTCATTTATGAATTAGTTCTCTACAGGTCTTTTTTTGGTCTTCAGTTTCTTTCCTTGCCTCTGAAATCTTCCTATTATTCTTCTTAGTCTATTGAGTTATGTTTGCACATTTAACCTTTTCTTTCAGACATTTCATAGTCTCGAACTTTGAGGGCACAACACATTTATTCCTGGTATTTCCTTTTCCCCCCTAGGGTACCTCTGTTGCCTGAAAAGGACTTTTCACTTGTTTAAAGGTCTGGAATCATTTCTCTAAGGAGGGCCAGTCCATTGTTTGTGAACAGCCCTACCCATGATTACACTTGTTCATTCTCACAAAGAAGTTACCTAGGTACTTGTACTAGTCAGAGTTCTCCAAAGAAAAAGAACCAAACAGCATGTGTGTATGTGTGTATCTGATGGCTTCGGATAGCAGGCTGGAGACTCAGGGAAGAGTTGCAGTTTGAGGCCAAAGGCAGTCTGCTGGCAGAATTCCCTCTTTCTCAGGTGAGGTCAGTCTTTGTTCTATGAAGGCCTTCAACTGATTGGATGAGGCCCATCCACATTATGGATGGTAATCTGCTTTACTGAAAGGCCACTGATTTAAATGTTACCGGGGCACCTGGGTGGCTCAGTTTGTTAAGCATCTGCCTTTGGCTCAGGTCATGATCTCAGGGGCCTGGGATTGAGTCCCATGTCAGGCTGCCTGCTCAGCGGGGAGTCTGCTTCTCCCTCTCCCTCTGCTCCCTCCCCTGCTTATGTGCACTTTCTCTCAAATAAATAAATTTAAAAAAATGTTAACCTCACCACTTTCTTACACCAGACACAAAAATAAACTCAAAATGGATTGAAGGCCTAAATGGGAGACTGAAACCCCAAAACCCCTGAAAGAAAACAGAATTCTAAAAAGAAGGCAGAAATCTCTTGGACATCAGCCTTAGCAACATATTTATGGATATGTCTCCTCAGGCAAGGGAAACAAAAGCAAAAATAAACTACTGGGACTACATCAAAATAAAAAGGGTTTGCACAGCAGTGGAAATTGTCAATAAAACAAAAAGGCAACCTACTGAATGGGAGAGAATATTTATAAATGACATGTCTGATACAGGGATTAATATCCAAAATATACAAAGAACTTATAAAATCCAACATCAAAAAACAAATAATCCTATTAAAATGGGCAGAAGAGGACCTGAATAGACATTTTTTCCAAAGGAGACAACCAGATGGCCAACAGACACATGAGAAAATGCTCAGCATCACTCAGCATCAGGGAAATGCAAATCAAAACCACAATGAGAAATCAGCTCACACATGTCAGAATGGCTTGAATTAAAAAGACAAGAAATAACAAGTATTGGCGAGGATGTGGAGAAAGAGGAACCCTCTTGCACTGTTGGTGGGAGTGCAAACTGGTGCAGCCACTGTGGAAAACAGTAAGGAGGTTCCTCAAAAAATTAAAAGTAGAAATACCCTATGATCCAGTAATTATACTACCACATAGGTACACAAAGAAAACACTAATTTGAAAAGATATATGCACCTCTATGTTTATTGAGCATTATTTGCAATAGTCAAGATATGGAAGCAGCCCAAGTGTCCATCGGTAGGTGAGTGGATAAAGAAGATGTGGGGCGTGTGTGTGTGTGTGTGTGTGTATTATACATATATATTTATATAAAATACATATACAAAGGAATATTACTCAGCTGTAAAAATGAATGAGATCTTGCCATTTTTGACAACAGGAATGGACCTAGAGGGTATTATGCTAAGTGAAAAAAGTCAGAAGGAGAAAGACAAATACCATATAATTTCATTTATATGTGGAACCTAAAAAACAAAATGAACAGAAAGAGACTCATAAATACAGAGAACAAACTAGTGTTGCCAGAGGGTAGGGGGTTGGGGAAATGGGTGAAATAGATGAAGGGGATTAAGAGGTACAAACTTCCAGTTATAAAATAAGTCACAGAGATGAAAAGTATAGGAAAGGGAATATAGTCAATAATACTGTAATAACATCATCTGGTGACAGATGGTGACTATGCTTGTCTTGGTGAGTGTTATATATATAGAACCGTTGAATAAAGGTGTTGTGCACCTGAAGCTAATATAACATTTGTCAACTAAAATAATAAACTTAAAAAAATGTTAATCTCATCCAAAAAAAACCAAAAAAAAAAACCTTCACAGAAGCATCCAGAATCATGGTTGACCAAGTATCTGAACACTGTGTCCCAGCAGAGTTGACACATAAAGTTAACCATCACAGTACTATGCTAATATTTTCTGAATACTGGTGTTATGAAAAAAACGGGTAACCAGAAATGGGCAAATGATCTTCAGACATGTAAAATGGATATCATCAGCCAACTGTACTTTCCAGAAGCACAAAGCTTCTGAGGTAAACACCTGTACTCTTTAATACAGGCTGATCCAGTAGGTGGCATTTTATTCATTCAAGAGGATGGCAACAACAATTATGGATGATGAGTCAACAATTGTACTCACAGCTTTGGGAAGACCAGAATTTCTTCCAAGCATTCAGAGAAAGAAGGTAACTTGCATCAGCTAGTGATTAAAGTAAAGCACTTTTATAGCTCACCCAGACCACACTAGACGTCCTATTATCATCTTTGTTCACTTTCTCTCTTCCCCACGTTCCCTTTGGTTGAGGGCTCTCTCGCTTTGGGCCCCAATTTTGTTCATTTCTCTTGCACCAAAACTCCCCTCTATGATTTAGGCCCCTCTCAGATGCTGTAGCATTTGGTGTCCATACCAGGCATTTTATTACTGCCTGTTATTTATCCTACATATTCATCCTTCCCCTAATGCACAAAAGTACAAGTTTCTTGAGGACCATGTCTTATCTCTGGAGTCCAGCACACAACGTGGGCAGTTAATGAGCTGTTAACTTCTGTTAAGAATGACACTGTACATTTTTTCTTAACATTGTATTTAGATGTTGCTATAAAAGTGTAATATCCTTATATAAGATTACAGGGTTAAATGTGGACTTGAGTAAAGGCAACCTACTCCTATCTAAATCCCAACGGAAATAAACAAGGGAATAAAAACACTGGAAATTGTCTTATCCCTTTCTGTGGAAGAGGACTGTCACATGACAGAAAATGAATTTCTGGAAGTCACAGTGAGCTGGGACATGATCAAGAATACCAAGAATTAATCTGTAATTCCCTTTCCAAGAGAGCAGCCTGAACGTCTGCATTCTTGAATCCAAGAATATTCCCTAGGTTTTTTCTTTTCTTTTCAGATTTATTTATTTGAGAGAGTGACAGAGAGAGAGTGCCTGCAAGTGAGCCTGCATGAGCAGGGGAGGAGCAGAGGAGAGAATCTTCAAGCAGATTCCCCACTGAGTGCGGAGCCCAACCTGGGGCTCAATCTCATGACCCATGAGATCATGACCTGAGCTGAAACCAAGAGTCAAATACTCAACCAACTGAGCCACCCAGGCACCCCTCTTTTCTTTTCTTTTTTTTTTTAAGTTCAGGAGGAAATAGAGTGGGCTTATAGGACACACTGGCAGCACTCAACCCAGTACCTTCTCGCCTATAAATATCAGTAACATTTATGGGTCTTGGTTCATGGTGCAGAGTCTCTAATAGATACAGAGAAGACAGAGACCTTGGCCCACAGCTCTGGCCCCCTCCTTGTTCCCTTTGAGGTCTTGATCACAGAACCATTACAAGGTCTTGATCTTAAGATATGAAGGAAGAATGCCATCAGCACCTGAGTCATGCATGTGATGATCTAAGGAGAATGTCAGGGGCAAATACAGGCATGGATGGAACTCTAAGCAGCCAAGTCTAAATAAATACATCTGCATACACATAGAAGCAATATTCTATGACTTGAAAGGAGGCTAGTAAAATGCTCATGAGCCAGAAAAGCACATGTTTGCAGCAGACATTTTGTTGTTTGGGGTTCTGAAAGTGCAAGAGAACTACCAGGTATCCATGGTATGGGTGGGTCCTTAAATTTCTATCTCTCCACATTTTCTTCAAAACACTGTACAGAACAACAAGAACAAATAAAACTACCATCAACCCATAACTTTAGCATACTAGAAGACAAAGAATACTATAAATGCAAATAACTTAACATATTAATTGTAGCTCTAAGACTAAAACAAAGGGGAGGGAGGGGTGGAAGAAAAATATATAAAGGGACATTAAACTAAGTTTATAGATTGCTATATAGGCAATAGGGAGGAGTCAGTGAATACTTTTCAGAACTGAGAAACCAAAGGGATAAAAAATATAGGACAAAGAGTATTGTAAAAGGTTTAACTATAAAGGTAACTAAACAAATATTCTATGACTTGGCCAACCTTCCTAAATATCGAAACAAAATTTAAAAATTAGAACAAAGAAAATACATCAAAGAGAGAAATATAATAAATACACATATGTAGTAATTATAAAGTAATAAGACAGAATTGAGACCAAACATATAAACCATATCAATAAATGTTAGTGGACTTAACTCACCTCATAGAATGATTTTCAAGTTGGCTCATAAAGTCAATATATATACAAGAGACATACCTAAAACAAAGTTTTTCAGAAGAGGTTTTTTTAAAAAGGCAAAATAAATCAGGTAAATGGAAATGAAAAGAACTGAAGTTGTGATCCTCATGTCAAACAAAGTAGTATTCAAGTCAAAAAACATGAAGCATAACAAATAAAGATTTTAAAATTACAACTTACAGTTAAGATATAATAATGAATAGCTATGCACCAAATAACACAGCAACCAGCTATAAAACGAGAAAGTATGGAGAGGTAAGGAGCTACAGATAGAAACACACAAATGGGCGCCTGGGTGGCTCAGTTGGTTAAGCGACTGCCTTCGGCTCAGGTCATGATCCTGGAGTCCCAGGATCGAGTCCCGCATCGGGCTCCCTGCTCGGCGGGGAGTCTGCTTCTCCCTCTGACCCTCCCCCCTCTCGTGCTCTCTCTATCTCATTCTCTCTCTCAAATAAAAAAAAAAAAAATCTTAAAAAAAAAAAAAAGAAACACACAAATGATAGGAGACTTTAACACATCACTGTAAGTACGAGACAGATCAAATGGAGGAAAAACAAGCAAGAATAATGACTTAACATAACCAATAAGGTAGATTTTATGCATATATAAAAGTTACACCCTCATTATGGGAAATACATTTTCTCAAGCATGCATGAGTCACTAGCAAAAACTGGTCATATATAAGGTCACAAAGAAAATATTATTAAACTCCATAAAGTAGAAAATTACTAATAGTACTCTCTGATTATGAAATTAAACTAAAAATAAAAAAAAATAATTTAAAAGACCCTTCCACTTAGAAATTTAAAAATATTAGATTAGGCTTAATTTTTCCAATATCTATGGAACATCTACAAAAATTGATTGTATATTAGGCTACACAGGAAACCCTGATTAATTCTTCAAAGCTGAAAATGTACAGGTCACACTACCTTAACACCATGTAATAAAGTCAGAGAGTAAAAACCCAAGATTAAGCAAACAAAGATCTTGTAAAACTTGAAATAAAAACAAAACAAATGCTTCTTATTAAATCTTGGATCAAAGAGAAAATAAAAGTTAAAATTATAGTACACAGAAAATAATAATAATAGTAATAATAATGATGACATTACATTTCAAAACCTCCATAATATGAGGTAGATTCTTCATATGAGAATAAAAGATTGAGCATTCAATTCATGAAAACAGAAAACAAGCCCAAGAAAGGCAGGAATAAGGAATTAATAAGGATAAAGGTAGGGTATTAGTGAATAGAAAAATGAAGCAGTGTTATTGATAAACAAATTGAAGGAAAAAAATAACGTAGATTTCTGGCCAGACTCACCAAGAAAGAGTAAAGAAAACACATATTTAAATTAACAGAATTGCTCAAATAAACAATCTAATCTTACATCTAAAGGGACTAGAAAAAGAAGAATGAAGAAAGCCCACGGTGAGTAGAAGAAAGAACATAATAAAGATCAGAGCAGAAATAAATGACATAGAGACTAAAATAACAATAGAAAAAAAATCAATGAAACTAAGAGCTGGTTCTTTGAAAAGATAAACAAAATCGACAAACCCTTAGCCAGACTCATCAAGAAAAGAGAAAGGACCCAAATAAGTAAAATCAGAAATGAGAGAGAAGAAGTAAAAACTGATACCACAGAAATATTATAAGAGAATACTATGAAGAATTACATGCCAACAAACTGCACAACCTGGAAGAAATGGATAAATTCCTAGAATTGTACAGTCTTCCAAAACAACAGGAAGAAATAGAAAATCTGACACTAATTTACAAGTAATGAAACTGAATTGGTAATCAAAAAACTACCAAAAAATAAAAGTCCAAAACCAGATGGATTCACAAGTGATGGGTACCAGACACTCAAAGAAGGGTTAATACCTGTTCTCCTCAAACTATTCCAAAAAATAGAAGAGGAAGGAAGGCCAACATTACCCTGTCACCAAAACCAGACAAAGACACCACAAAAAAAGAAAACTACAGGCTAATATCCCTGATGGACATAGATGCAAAAATCCTCAACAAAATACTAGTAAAACGTATACAGCAATACATTAAAAAGATCATTTATCATGATTAGGTGGGATTTATTCCTGGGATGCAAGGAATGATTCAATATTTGCAAATTGATAAATGTCATACACCATATCAGCAAAATGAAGGGTAAAAATCAGATGATCATCTCAACAGAGGCAGAAAAAGCATGTGACAAGATTCAACATCAATTTATGATAATAACTCTCAACAAAATGGGGTTAGAGGAAACATACCCCAACATAATAAAGGCCATATATAATAAAACCACAGCTAACATTATCCTCAACGGTGAAAAACAGAGCTTTCCCTCTAAGGTCAGGAACAAAACAAGGATGTTCACTCTTGCCACTTTTATTCAACCTAGTACTAGAAGTCCTAGCCATGGCAGTCAGACAAGAAAAAGAAATGAGAGGCATCCAAATTGGTAAAGAAGAACTTAAACTGTCACTGTTTGCTGACAGCACGATAGTATACATAGAAAACCCTCAAGATTCCACTGAAAAACTGCTAGAAGTTATAAATGAATTTAGTAAAGTGGCAGGATACAAAATTAATACCCAGAAATTGATAGTGTTTCTATACACTAACAGTGAAGTTGCAGAAAGAGAAATTAAAAAAAAAATCACCACATACAATTACACCAAAAATAATAACATACGTAGGAATAAACTTAACCAAAGAGGTGAAAGATCTGTATTCTGAAAATTGCAAAACACTGATGAAAGAAATTGAAGAAGATACAAACAAATGGAAAGATAGATATACCATGCTCATGGATTGGAAGAATTAATGTTGTCAAAATGTCCATACTACCCAAAGCAATCTACAGATTCAATGCAATCTATATCAAAATACCGACAGCATTTTTTCACAAAAGTAGAACAAATAATACTAAAATTTGTGTGGAAACACAGAATATCCCAAATAGCCAAAGCAATCCTGAGAAAGAAGAACAAAGCCAGAGGTATCACAATTCCAGATTTCAAAATACACCACAAAGCTGTAGTAATCAAAACAGTATGGTACTGGCAAAAAATAGACACACAGCTCAATAGAACAAGATAGAGACCCCAGAAATAAACTCACACATATGTGGTCAATTAATCTATGACAAAGGAGGCAAGAATATACCATGGGGAAAGAGAGTCTTTTCAATAAATAGTGTTGGGAAAACTGGACAGCTACATGCAAAAGAATGAAACTGAACTACTTTATAACACCATACGTAAAAATAAACTCAAAAATGTATTAAAGATTTAAACGTGAGACCTGAGACAATAAAAATCCTAGAAGAAAACACACGCAGTAATTTTTCTGACATCAGCCATAGCAACATTTTTCTAGATACATCTCCTAAGGAAAGAGAAACAAAAGCAAAAATAAACTTATGGGACTACATCAAAATGAAAAACTCTTGTACAGCAGACAATCAACAAAACAAAAGACCTACTGAACAGGAGAAGATATTTGCAAATGACATATCTGATAAGGGATTAGTAGCCAAAATATATAAAGAAATTATAAAATCCAACATCAAAAAACAAATAATCTGATTAAAAATGGGCAGAGGATCTGAATAGACATTTTTCCAAAGAAGACATACAGATGCCCCAACAGACACATGAAAAGATGCTCAGCATCACTCATCATCAGGGAAATGCAAATAAAAACCACAATGAGATATCACCTCATGCTTGTTAGAATGGATAAAATAAAAAACACAAGAAACAACAAGTGTTGGTGAGGATGTGGAGAAAAAGGAACCCTCGTGCACTTCTGGTGAGAATGCAAACTGGTGCAGCCACTGTGGAAAACAGTATGGAGGTTCACCAGAAAATTAAAAATAGAACTACCATATGACCCAATAATTCTACTTCCGGGTACTGACCCAGGGAAAATGAAAACACTAATTCAAAAAGATATACGCACCCCTATGTTTATTGCAGCATTATTTACAATAGCCAAGACACGGAAGCAACCTAAGTGTCTATTAATAGATGAATGGATAAACTATGCTCAAATAAAAAAATAAATTGCCAAAATTGGAGAATTACTATTAGAATTGGCAAAATCAAGTCATTTTTCCTTCTCTTACTACTCCCTCTCTCAAAACTCACCAAAGAGAATGTAATTGAGGCTCTGCAATAGGACGAGACTTTCTTTGATCTGGAAGAGAGCCCAAGGTGAAGCAGTGAATTCCATTTTCTGGAAGGTTGGCTGGGGTGGGGGGCTGGCTTTGGGCGCAGTGTGGTGGAGTTTCAGAACATTGAGACCCAGTGACCCAGGTCCCAGGTGGAGCAGGGTCTTCAGTGGGAGAAGAAAGGTCTTTGCTGGGTGAGTCCTGCTGTGGGACAGGTAATCATGCTTCTGGCTGTGTAGCCTCCAAATCTGACTGACTTACCTAAAGGTTTTGTGAGCTACTTAATGTCCCTTGATAAGTTACTTTTTTTTTTTTATTAAAATTGCTACAGTGAGTTTTGTACTTAATGACCAAGAACCCTTACTGATAGGAAGAAAGTCAGAGTCCTGAAGGTCCATTGATTGGGGCAGTCTTCTCCAAACTTTTTTTTTTTTTTTATGGCCACCCATTATCAGAATAAACTAGGTGTACCTGAACATACACTTATTATCCTATAGCTTATACACAGATTATGATATGTTCATGAATCATATAAATGGTAAAATAGATTCAAGTTTTATTTTTTTAAGATTTATTTATTAGAGAGAGAGGAAGAGGAAGAGAAAGAGAGAATCTCAAGCAGACTCCCTGCTGAGCATGGAGCCCAACATGGGGCTCGATCCCAGGACCCAGAGATCATGACCTGAGCCAAAACCAAGAGTCGGACACTTAACCCACTGAGCCACCCCAGGTGCCCTTCAAGTATAAGTTTTAATCTGATGAGATAGAAGTAAACAATACTTAAAACCAACTCATTTTTATTTTATTTATTAACAGCACATCTTTACTGATATAAAACCCACACTCCAAGTAATTTTCTTAATAAAATCTGGCGCTTTTTTTTTTTTTTTGGACTGACTTTCAGTAGATCTGATGAGACTGCTGTAGTTTCTACTTTGTAATGTGGCTGATGAAAAGTTCATTTCCAGCAGTAAAATGTCTGCCCTTTTGGTCTTACTGTCTTGCTTGTGTTTGCTTTCATATTATCTTCAGTCCATAGCCTTTTTTTTGGGGGGGGGGAGTGCTTTTTGTGTTGCTTTGTTTTGTTTTGGCAGGGATTTTTGTAGCGTCCTTGTTCACTTTGCGCTGGCTAGGCTTTAAAACTAGGTAGTGTAATAATTGCTAGTCCTCTAAGCTAGGCACACGTAACCACGCTATCTTGTCATATCCTGGGAGGGGACGAACAGCGTAGAAGTCACTGCCAACAACTCTCCTTATGCAGCTCCTGCCTTCCCCATATGTACCACGTGTCCACCTGGTATACCAGCTGAAGGGGGGTGTCCTTCCTCAACTGTGTATTTTCTTTAGTTAAGATAAAAATACCATCACCTGGAGCTCCCTCTTTCCTTCTTGGAGCCCCACGGGT
The DNA here is from genome assembly GCF_002201575.2 of Neomonachus schauinslandi. NCBI lineage: Eukaryota > Metazoa > Chordata > Mammalia > Carnivora > Phocidae > Neomonachus > Neomonachus schauinslandi. The sequence goes on from NC_058411.1 coordinate 140,114,807, forward strand.
CGTCTTGGGCATCCCCTAGGGAGTGAGTGCCCCCCCCCCCACCACAGGAGACTGGCTGGGAGCAGTGAGATCCGGGAGGCAGGTGTCAGTCACGAAAGGGGCTCTTCCTGCGTGACCGGTGGGACACTGCAAAGGCAGCAGAAGTGGACCTAACAGAGAAGCTGCCCTGGAAGGCTGAACGTTTAGCTCGTGACCTGGTCTGTGTGGCTGAGGATGGCTCCTGAGGGGAGGCAGTATCTCCAGACCACAGCACAGGGACTTGTGACTCAGCCTCTGAGCCAACCACCCACTTGAAAGTGGAATAGGAGGGGAGACTTATGCCCAGGACAAAGGAAGGACGTGGGAGCCACTGTTATTTGGCTAACTCAATAGACAGTTCCAAACTCTTTCTTTTTCATCAACCCCACTGTAGAGGGAAGGGAAACTGAAATAATTGCTTATTCTGCCACATGACATGATTCTGGTCAAGGATACACAAGTAGATTTCTGCTAGGGCCTTTTAGGAAAACATTTGCTCTTCCTGATAATACAGAAAACCACATAATTACTGCCGCTTCTCTACTCCTTCTTCCTACCTTCGGTTCAGGTGTGATGGCCAGAGTCGCAGCAGCCTCGTTGTTCCCTGACAACATGGAGGGAGAAGTCAAGCGACCTGCACAGATGCTGACCCCCACAGGTTGGGCCCCTGAACAAACACCAGCCATTACTTGTGCCCAGATAACAAGAATGTTATTTGGGATAAATTCTGTTTGTTTGACACTAGTTTTTGTGGGTTTTTTTTTTTTTTTTTGAATTTTCTTTTGTATGCTCTAAAGCATTCCCAAGTGCTGCAGGACACCCACATTATAGAATAAAATTACAGACCATTTACTGCCCCCACCCAGCATCACTCATCCCCACCTATTCTGCAGCATGTAGCTGGCCCCACTCACAGATAAGGCCTCAGAAACAAACTCGTACAGGTTTTGTTCATGAGAGCAGCAAAAGCAAAGGAGGGGAGGAACCACAGGCAGTTGGAAAGCCGGCATCTCAAGAATTACTCCTTTTTTTTTTAAGATTTTCTTTATATACTTGAGATAGAGCAAGATCAAGAGAGAGAGAGCACAGAGGAACGGTGAGAGCAGAGAGGCAGAGGGAGAAGCAGGCTCCCCCCGAGCAGGGAGCCCGACGCGGGGCTGGATCCCAGGCCCCTGGGATCGTGACCCGAGCCGAAGGCAGCCGCTTAACCGACTGAGCCACCCGGGCGCCCCTCAAGAATTACTCCTTTGACACACGGAGTTCTTAGGGGTAGTATCCAAAGTAATAGAAACATAATAGCAAAATAAATATTACTTAGATAAAAATGAAAAGTCAGCGCTTAAACAAACACTCCCCCCTTCAACCAAAGAAAGGAAAAAGATGGAAGAATGTTGGCAGGGTGGTAGAATTATTTGGGAGCCTTTCTCTATCTTTGTCTTTTTGTGTGTTTCCAACATCCGTACCCCCACCCCACATGAGTTTGGGTTACTTTCGCATTCTGAAAAAAGCCCCAGTATTTAAGAAAAGTTAACACCATTATATTCTCAGATCTCTCCTCTGGTGGCTTGGGTTTTAGGTCAGAAAGTACGAGCCATGCTGTCCTGTGTATGTATCTACTTGTCACGCGAGCTTTGTGCAGCCGCTTTCCTGCCCTGCCCGGGGGATGCCGACCTCAGCCCAGGTCCTGTCAACCCACGTCGGGAAGAGGGAGCACAGAGTGAAGGAGGAGAGGACAGGAAGGGCCGGATCTGGGAGTCAGGAGACCAGGCCTGAGCGCTGTCCCAGCTCTGTGCCTTCAGGCCCCTCCGGCTTTGTGCTCCTCTTTACCTGTAAAATGGAGCTGCTTTGCAGCCCTTACAGGGGTGTTGTGACAATTAACTGTGTTATCATCTTGTAAATTATATGGTGCTTTTCAAAACCACAAGGGATTATTAATTATTAATCAATATAATTTATTATAATAATGAGACAGTGGTGTTAGCTCAGTTTACTTCTGAGGTTTTGTTTTGTTTTTGTTTTTTTTTGCCTGGGAGCCTCTCATGTATTGAACATTGAGGTTAGGGTCTTTCATGACTAAGACGATTGGATTTTTTCCCCTGCAGCTACTATTGATTCAATTAAAGAATTTCAATAGGTATAGTGATAACTTTTAGAAAGCTATTTGTTTATAAACACAACAGACTTAAATCTCCATTTTCCACAGTAGGAAGAAAATAGTTACTGTCTAAAATGGATGATTAAGGGGCACCTGGGTGGCTCAGTCATTAAGCGTCTGCCTCTGGCTCAGGTCATGAGCTCAGGGTCCTGGGATCGAGCCCCGCATCGGGCTCCCTGCTCTTCGGGAAGCCTGCTTCTCCCTCTCCCACTCCCCCTGCTTGTGTTCCCTCTTTCGCTGTGTCTCTGTCCGTCAAATAAATAAATAAAACCTTTAAAAAATAATAAAATGGATGATTAAGTACAGCTTTATAAGCATGTGACTTAGAAATATAGAGACAGATATCCTTTGTTCATGGACTGGAAGAATTAATATTGTTAAAATATCCATGCTACCAAAAGTGATCTATAGATTCAATGCAATCCCTATCAAAATTCCAATGGTGTTTTTCACAGAAATAGAAAAACAATCCTAAAATTTGCAAAAGAGCCCAAATAGCTAATCTTTTTTTTTTAAAGTGCCTTTTTTTTTTTTTTTAAGATTTTATTTATTTATTTGAGAGAGAGAGAATGAGAGAGAAAGAACAATGAGAGGGGATAGGGTCAGAGGGCGAAGCAGACTCCCTGCTGAGCAGGGAGTCCGATGCAGGACTCGATCCAGGGACTCCAGGATCATGACCTGAGCCGAAGGCAGTCGCTTAACCAACGGAGCCACCCAGGCACCCTGCCAAATAGCTAATCTTGAGCGGGAAGAAAAAAGCTGCAGGCATCATACTTCCTGACTTCAAACTACATTATAAAACTATAGTAGTAAAAACCACATGGTGCTGGCATGAAAACAGACACATATACCAACAAGAACAGAACAGAAGAGAGAGCCCGGAAACACACATATATAGTTAACTCATTTTTGACAAACGTGCCAAGAATATGCACTAGAGAAAGGACAGTCTCTTCAGTAAATGGTGTTGGGGAAACTGGACAGCCACATGCAAAAGAATGAAATTAGACTCGTATATAATACACAATTAATGGATTACATACTTAAATGAAAGGACTGAAACCATTAAACTCCTAGAACAAAGCACAGGATAAAACGCCCTTGACATTGGTTTTGGCAAGGATTTTTCGGAATAGATGCCGAAAGCACAGGAAACAAAAGCAAAAATAAACAAGCGGGACTACATCAAACTAAACAGATTCTACACAGCAAAGGAAACAATCAACAAAATTAAAAGGCCACCTAGGAAATGGGAGAAAGATATTTGTAACCCATCTATCTGATAAGGGGTTAATATTAAAAAATATAAGGAACTCCTAATTCAATGGCAACAAAAAACCAAATGAAAAACCTGATTAAAAAATGGGCCAAGGACCTGAACAGACATTTTTCCAAAGCAGACATACAAATGGCCAGCAGGAATATGAAAAGGTGCTCAACATCACTCATCCTCAGGGCAATGCAAATCAAAACCACCTCACACCTGTTAGGATTGTTATAATCAAAGCCTCAAAAAATTCACCTATATGTGGAATATAAGAAACAGGACAGAGGATCATAGGGGAAGGGAGGGAAAACTGAAGGGGAAGTCATCAGAGAGGCAGAAAAACCATGAGACTCTTAACTGTAGGAAACAAACTGAGGGTTGCTGGAGGGGAGAGGGGTGGTGGAGGGACGGGGTAACTGGGGGATGGGCATTAAGGAGGGCACGTGATGTGAAGAGCCCTGGGTGTTATATGCAACTGATGAATTGTTGAACTCTACATCTGAAACTAATGATGTATGATATGTTGGCTAATTGAATTTAAATTAAAAAAAAGACTCAAAAGATAACAAGGGTTGGTGAGGATGCGGAGAAAGGGGAACATTTGTGCACTGTTGGTGGGAATGCAAACTGGTGCAGCCCCTGTAGAAAACAGGATGGAGATTCCTCAAAAAGTTAGGAATAGAATTACCATGTGATCTAGCAATCTTTCTTCTGGGTATAGATCTGAGGGGAATAGAATCACTATCTCAAAGAGGCATCTTCACTCCCATGTTCACTGCAGCATCATTCAGAGTAGCCAAGACTTGGAAACAACCTAAGAGCCCATGGGCAGATGAATGGATAAAGAAGATGTGGTGCACACCCACAATGGACTATCAGCCTCAAAAAAAGCAGTAAATCAGGAGCACCTGGGTGGCTCAGTCAGTTAAGCGTCTGCCTTCTTGGGTTGTGATCCCAGAGTCCTGGGATTGAGCCCTGCATCGGGCTCCCTGGTCAGTGGGGAGCCCGCTTCTCCCTCTGCCTCTGCCCCCCAACCCCGTGTGCGTGTTCTCTCTCAAATAAATAAATAAATAAAATCTTTTTTAAAAAGCAGTAAATCCTGCCATTTACAACAGGGATGAAACTGAAGGACAAAGTGAAATCAGACACAGAAAAACAAATGTTTTAGGAGCTCACTTATCTGTGGAATCTAAAAAAAAAACAAAACAAAAGCTGAACTCACAGTAACAGAGGAGAATGGTGGTTAGCAGAGGATTGGAGTTGGCGGAGGAGAGGGAGACTTTGATCAAAGGGCACAGACTTCCAGTTTTAAGCTGAATACATTCTGGAATCTAATGTAAAGCGTGGTGACTGTAGTTAGTAATAATGTCCTATACATTTGAAATTCTCTAAGAGTAGATATCAAGTGTTCTCATCACATACACACAAAAAAGCAACATGGAAGGAGATGGATATGTTAATTAGTTTGACTGTGGAAATCATTTCATGACATATACATACATCAAAACATATTGTATACCTTAAATACATATAATTTTTATTTGCCCAAAAATAAAAAATATTAAAAAAAATAGAGATACAGGGATAAATACCTATAAATACCTTTATAGGGTCTAAATCGCACTTCATAGGCTCTGGCATCTACCGTTTCCTTAGGCTTACATTTTATTTAAAACAATTTTTAAAGATGTATTTATTCATTTGAAAGAGAGAGAGAGCAGGGGGAGGGGCGAAAAGGGAGGGAGAGAGAGAATCCCAAGCAGATGCCCTGCTGAGCACAGAGCCTGACGCGGGGCTTGATCCCATGACCCTGAGATCATGACCTGGGGGGAAATCAAGAGTCAGCTGCTTAACCGACTGAGCCACCCAGGCACCCCAGGCTTACGTTTTAAAAGCTAAACTTTGGAAAATGTACAATGGAGCCGGCCAAGGAGGCTCCACCCACCAACCCTACTGGCCAATTCCAGCGAGCTTACTTTTACCGACCAAACACAATTTCTTCTTAGAGGATAACTAAGATAACTGGAATCTGACAAGGTATGGGGCTTGTTGCCACAAGATTGTTTTCAGAGGGGGCCACGATCACACACACACACACACACACACACACACACACACACACACACACAC
>NC_058411.1:140120386-140155663 GCF_002201575.2 Neomonachus schauinslandi
CACACACACACACACACACACACACACACACACACACACACACACACGGAGCACTTACTTTGGGCTGGGTGAAGAAAGAGGTCGCCCTCAACCCCTACCATTCTCTTTAATGGGGAGTGCCGGGGAGGGGGGGCCCGGTGTGAACCCTACCCTGACCAGCGTCCTAGCCCGAGGCACTCAACTCCAGGAAACACGTCCTCTTTTCAGCTAGCCCTGGAGCTGGAGGACATGGATGGGTCACCAGGGGAATTTCCAAACACAGTTGTCTGGGTCCCACAGGACTCAAGACTAGCGCTCAGCGGCAATCGCAATGACCAGAACATTCCAGCAGAGGGCACTGTTCCCCAACAATCCGAAATGGGAAGCAGTGTCGAGGAGCTGCGAGAGCCAAGAAACTTCTTTAAAAAAATGTCTTCCCCCCCCCCCACCAATATTCCCAGCTCTCTGCAAAGAATATATAGAAAGTACATTCAGGGGCGCCTGGGTGGCTCAGCCGCTAATTGTCTGCCTTCGGCTCGGGTCATGATCCCAGGGTCCTGGGATCGAGCCCCGCATCGGGCTCCCTGCTCCGCGGGAAGCCTGCTTCTCCGTCTCCCACTCCCCCTGCTTGTGTTCCCTCTCTCGCTGTGTCTCTCTCTGTCAAATAAATAAATACAATATCTTTAAAAAATACTTATAAAAAAAAGAAAGTACAACATTCAGACTAAGTAGAGCTTACCAATCACACAGATTCCTAGGGTGTAGCTTTAAAACATCAGGTGACCAGTAGACATTCAGTTCTTTATGTAGTTTGCCTCAAGCCACTGTTAAAATTTCTTGGAAAATCTGCTTTTTATGAATAGACAAAGCCTACCTTGCAAAGCAGGAGCTCCGGACGAGGAGGGGAGGGTGACAGGGACACCTGGTGTTCAGAGGTTCAGACGTTTCCACTCACCATTGCCAGGGAGGCGGGAACACGGTATCATTTCCCCAGATGAGGAAATCCTGGTTCAAGGGGGTTGCCCCACGGGGTCTCAGGCTCCTCTGTAATGCCCCAGGATCTGGGAGGAGAGGCTGAGAGAGGATGCCCAAGCTAGGGCTCAAGTCTGCTCTCCCCATGAATGGGACGAGAGACAGGACCCCTCCCTTTTAGGAATGTTCTAAACCAGTGGTTCTCAACCGGGGGCTCTTTGGTCACCCACCCCACTGGGGGGGGGGGTATTTGGCAATGTATGAAGACATAATTAGCTGTCACAATTTTGGGGGTGCTCCTGGAATCTAGTGGGGGGGGGTCTGAGAAGCAGCTGAACATCTTACAATACACAGCACAGCTCCCTGCCCCACCCAGGACAGAATTATCTGGCTCAGAACGTTAACAGTGCCTAGTTCGAGAGACCCTAGTCTAGATTCTAGATCTGGGATTCTCTTTTTTTTTTTTTTTTAAAGATTTTATTTATTTATTCATGAGAGACAGAGAGAGAGAAGCAGAAGGAGAAGCAGGCTCCCAAGGAGCAGGGAGCCCGATCTGGGACTCGATCATGACCTGAGCCGAAGGCAGTCGCTTAACCATCTGAGCCACCCAGGTGCCCTAGATCTGGGATTCTCAAAGTGTGGTTCCCAGACCAAGGGCATCAGCAGCACCTGGGGACTTGTGACAGGTGCCCTGCGTCAGACCTACTAAATCACAAGCTCCAGGGGCAGCCCATGCTTTAATGAGCCTTTCAGATGATGTAATGCATGCTCAAGTTTGAGAGCCACTTACTTGCAGACTCTACTGCTCGAGATAAGTAGTCTAACACTGTGCTTCTAAGATATTAGCGTGCTTACAGTCACCGTGGGATGGTGACAAAGCAGAGTCTGATTTAGCTATCGTGAGAATTTGCATTTTTTACAAGCTCCACCTGCTGCCGCCGCTGCTGGTGACCGCCCACATTTTGAGAAGAATCCAAGATACTGGTTCCAAAACTTGCCAGATCATTAGACCCCAAGTGTCTGTTGAAATTTCAGATTCCCAGGCTTCCCCGCCCCGAGGCCCACTAAGTACTTAGGACATCTCCAGGGGGAGGGGTCTGGGAATCTGAATCTTAAAAGAGTACCCCAAGAAGATTCTCATGATCAAGCAGGTCTGAAAAAACTGACTTCAGAGGGCAAGTTCAGGAGTCATTGATTAATGATGTCATCTGTGAGTCCCCTTTGTCTATGAGTAGAAATTCTCAGCCTGGGCTGGGAGGAACCCCCGGGGAGCTTCAAAACTCTCCGTACATGGTCACAGAGCAGACCGATTATATCAGACCCTCTGAGGGTACGACTAGGAAGCAGTACTTTATTTTTAATTTTTTTTTAAGATTTTATTTATTTATTTGACACAGAGAGACACAGCGAGAGAGGGAACACAAGCAGGGGGAGTGGGAGAGGGAGAAGCAGGCTCTCCGCCGAGCAGGGAGCCCGATGCGGGGCTCGATCCCAGGACCCTGGGACCATGACCTGAGCCGAAGGCAGACGCTTAACGACTGAGCCACCCAGGCGCCCCCTGATGTGGGACTCAATCCCAGGACCCTGGGATCATGACCTGAGCTGAAGGCAGACGCTTAACCAAGTGAGCCACCCAGGTGCCCCGGAAGCAGTACTTTAAAAAGATGCCTCGGGGATTCCAACGTACAACTGTGCTTAAGAATCAGTGACCTTCGAAGAGTCTGGAATCAAACAGAATTACCGTATGACCCAACAATTCCACTCTTACATACCCGTGTGAACAGAAAACGTATGTCCACAACACCAAAACTTGTTCACCAATGTCCACAGCGGCATTATTCATGATTGGCCCCAAAGTGGAAACAACCCACCTGGCCATCAACTGATGAGTAGAAAGACAAATTAATATGGATGTGGTATATCCACACCGTGGATTATTACTGAGCCCCAAGAAGGACTGATGGATGTTACATGGTGGACGAACCTTGAGAACATCCGGCTGAATGAAAGAAGACCGCATGGTGTGCAATTCCATTTATAGGACATATGCAGAATAAGCAAATCCATGGAGGCGGAAGGTAGATTAGTTAGCAGACTAATGGGGAGTGACTGTGACCGGGGATGGGGTTTTATTTTGGGGCGATCGAAATGTTCTGAACTGGACAGAGGCGCACACAGCGAAGTGTGTGAAATGCTACTGAGTTGTACACTTTAAATAAGCTTTATGCTGTGTGAATTTTATCTCCGTGAAAAAAGGAAAGAAAGAAAATGAATCAGGGATGCATAAACTTTCCTAATAGAGGGGGATTTTGAGAAATCAGACAAAATCTGGGTGTGAGTCGATTAGCCACTTAGGAAAAACACCCTACGCTAGACCAAAAAGCCACGGATGTGCCCCCTCTGTGGTCTTTGAGTCAACTCTGCTAGGTTAGGGAGTAAAGGGTGTTTGAGAGCTTGCTATCAGATCCCTGTGATTAGGACGAAAAAGCCAGTTTTCAGCTGTCAGCTGAACTTGTGTTGATTTGCAAGTATGCGCTCAGCATCGGGGAGGCTCATGCCTTTCTCTTGTTCAGAGGTTGATGGAGAAAGCGATCACGGAGGTCAGTTTTCTTAAGAGCGGGGGTGGGGGGTGGGGAGGGGGAAGTTTCAGATTATTTAATGTGAATATAAACAGAAGGATGACCCCACAAGGCTGAAGGTTTAGCAATGTGCTGGCAATCGGCAGTTAAGTTACGTTTATGTAGCCACCCGGCCCGAAGGGAGACCCAGAGTGCCCAACCTTGAGGTGGAGAGGTCATGGGGAGGTCACGACCCTGTGCCCTCAGGCCTGACCAGGAGGGGTGCTAGCAAGAGAAATCGGAGATAGAGACCTCTTTCTTCTGGAAATTAAGCTTCTATAATTTTTATTTATTTAAGTTTATTTATTTATATATTTATTTAGGTTTAATACCTGCCCCCCTTTATTTATTTATTATTTATTTAGGTTTAATACCTGCCCTCCTTTATTTATTATTTATTTAGATTTAATACCTGCCCCCCTTTATTTATTTATTATTTAGGTTTAATACCTGCCCTCCTTTATTTATTTATTATTTATTTAGGTTTAATACCTGCCCCCCTTTATTTATTATTTATTTATTTAGGTTTAATACCTGCCCCCTTTATTTATTTATTATTTATTTAGGTTTAATACCTGCCCCCTTTATTTATTTATTATTTATTTAGGTTTAATACCTGCCCTCCTTGCTCTAAATGCCATAGGGGCACGCACCGTGTCTACTGCATTCAGCGTGATATGCTCAGCAGCGCCTAGTGCATAGTAGGTGGGTTCTGGATCAATCTGTTGACTGGCAGCTGGAGGCCCCTTGGTGAGGGGTGAATGCTGACAGCAGAGCTGCTAAATGAGGGCTGGGGGTGGGGTCAAGCACATCTGTGAGCAAAGCCCCGATAGCACATGGGTGGCCAGAAGGACTCGCTTCACTCCTCGCTGAGAGAGGAGAGGGAGGTCACCAGGGGCTTCCTGGAAGGGAGGGCCCGTGACCTGGGTCTCAGAGGAGGACGGAGGGTTAGAGGTCAGAGACTGGAGAGGTGGCTCCTGGAGAGAAAGCGACAGATGCAGAGCCTTGGGGACACACAAGCCCGGGCCTGTGGGGCAACCGCAGGGGTCAGCTGGGCTGAGGCCAGCCTAGCGGGGTCCCACCCTCACGGGGGCAGCAGGAAGCGCCTGGAGGGCGGGGGGCAGTCCGCCCTGTGCCGTGATGGAGCCCCCTGGGGCTGCTGTGGGGCGGGTGGGTCTGAGGGATCATGGACAGCGGGAGGCTGCTACACCGCTCTCGGGGAAGGGGGACGTAGAGGACCTTCCTTGTTGGACAGACACCGGCCGCTAGCATGGAAAAGGGGGAGGATCTGAGGATTGGATCACCAGGGGCTTGGATCTGAGGATCTGAGGATTTGCCGGCAGGCGGACTCGTTGGAGTTTGGTGACTGGTGGTTGCTGCTAGGAGTGGGATGAAGGAAAAGTCCAGGGTCGTGGTGGTGATGATGATGAAGATGATGATGGTGAAGGTGCTTACAGCCAGCGTGTGGTGAGCGCTTACGTGCCAGGCACTGTGCTGGGCGCTTTTCATGCACCGTGCCCTTTGAGCCTCGGTGTGGGTCGGCCAGGTAATGGCACCGCTCCCTCGAACCTCAATCCAAGGAAACAAAAGGAGGAAAATGATTGGTGGGGAGATGACAAATTGGGTTCAGCCCCAGTGGAGCTGGACAGGGGTGTTGTGGATAATTCTGTGATATCCAGTGGGCACCTGCTGGTCAAGAGGGCAGCTCCGGAGGTGCAGCCTACAGATGGTTGGAGTCGTGGGGATGAATGAGACGTCCCAGAGAGCATGAGTGTGAGGAGGGACCAGGGTGCACCCAGGGCCACGCGTGTCCTGTGGATAAGGCCTATCTGGGGAGAGGTAAATCTACTATCCTAAGGACCTCAGCTATCCACAGAGAAGGGAAGAAGAGTCACCAGAAGGGGCATGGGGTCCAGAGAGCTATTTTTTCTTTCTTTCAATCATTAAGACGAGAGAGACTTGCAAGAGTCACAGGCTAGAGATGGAAGTGGTAAAAAGGATGGGGGAGGGGAGAGGGGGTGGGACGCCATCCTTGAGGCAGCCGGCGGGGTAGCCGGCGGGGTGAGTGAGGGCATCAGCCTTCAGAAAGAGCAGGAACACTACTTTTGAGTCCAGAGAAAAATACAGGTTTGAATGCACCTTGAACAGAACGCGGGGACTTCAGTAAGGTAGGATTTGGCCCAGGGCTCCAGGTACTGTGCTCCTGCAGGCTGCTCACAGCCAGACTGAGTGTGGCAGGGGTTAATTCCCAGGGAACCCACTCCGGGGAGATGGGGGGCTGCTCTGACGGCTGACCCCGGTCACAGCCTCCGCAGGGCCCCTGCTGACCCCTCCGCAGACTATATGGCAGCCTTGGATTCTTTCACCCAACCTTCCCTCCCTCTGTCCTTCCCTCGGGGGTCAGACCTGCCCTGCGTCTGCCAGCTCCCTTCCTGTTTCCAATAGTATTTTCTCTCTTAATAAAACCCTTGCACGTTGAGTCCTTTTGGCATCCACTTCTTGGGGGATTCAGACGAACGCAGCCACCCACAGGCACAAGTCCGTGGCATCAGAAGGGCTGAGCTAGGGGACCCAGATGCCTCAGGGAGCAGTGTGCAGCCTAAGGAGACCCCGGGGGGGGGGGGTCGGACAGCAGAGTCGGGCCAGAGGAGACCCCAGGAGGACAGGCGTGAAGACAGACAAATCGACAGGGGGGTGGTGTCCAGTGGGGGAGACCCTGAAGGGTTCCCAGCCAATTCTGAGAGCAGGAAGTGAGTCAGCTCCTGTAGCTGCCACGAGGGAAGAGAAAGCCCACAGAGGTTGTCATGAAAGGCGAGCGGGCAAGAGGAGGGAAAAGTCACAGGGGCAGGAGGGCGGTGTACGACCTCGTTGACCTTGAGAGTCTCTGGATTTTATCCTAACTGCTAACGGCAGCCACTGCGGGGCTCTGAGCTGGGGCACCACGTGACCTGGTTACATCTTAGAAGGTCCACTCCGGCTGCTCTAGGAGGCGAGCATGGGCACGACAGACCAGTTAGGAGGCTACAGTGGCCATACAGGCAGGAGGCGGCCTGGCCTAGAAGACCGGGTGGGCACACATGCTGGAGGGTGAGAACGTCCCCCTCTGGTCGCCTCTTCCTCTCAACCCACCAAGAAGCAGGGACATGGGCCTCCCCTGACAGGGGGGCTGGAGGGTAGAGGGGATTATGCTTTTTCTGTTTTTTAATTATTTAAATTCAATTTAATTAACATATACTGTATTACTAGTTTCAGAGGTAGAGTTCAGGGATTCATCAGTTACATATCCAGTGCTCATCCCATCACGTGCCCTCCTTAACACCCATCCCCCAGTGAGCCCATCCCCCCACTGACCCCCCCCTCCCCTCCAGCGACCCCCGCTTTGCTCCCTAGAGTTAAGAGTCTCTTATGGTGTGTCTCCCTCTCTGTTTTCCTCTTATTTTATTTTTCCTTCAAGGGAACCATGCTTTTATCTGTGTATTGGAAGGGCAGGTAAAAGAGGTGAGGAAGTTAAAAGATCAATTATAAAAACTGGCTTAAAAAAAAACCCCTGCAACTGGGCACCTGGGTGGCTCAGTCAGTTACTTAATCTGCCTTCGGCTCAGGTCATGATCTCAGGGTCCTGGGGTCGAGTTCCGCATCAGGGTCCCCACTCATCGGGGAGCCTGCTTCTCCCTCTCCCTCCACCCCTCCCCATGCTCATGTGCTCTCCCTCACTCTCTCTCTCAAATAAATACAATAAAATCTTTTAAAAAAAAAACCCAAACCCTGCACGTTTAAGAATGAAAGCAGCAGAAATCGCTCACTGCATTCGACTTCCAGCACCGCCTGGAAGACTTATCTTTGACAGCACAGTATTTTTTCAACAATCACTTTGTTTTGTATTTTTCTTAATAATAAATTGATGGCCAGCCCCTCCTCCCCATCAAGTAGCCACTCCCCACCTCTGGAACATATTAAAACCTGCCCTCCCTGTTTCCACGTGGCCATCCTTACCGATGCTGTTCTGTGCCCACCCGCCCACCCTGGGTTTCCAGCTCCGTAAATTCACGCGAGCGCGTTTGTGTGCGTGTGAATGACCGCGGTGTGCTCACACCACGCCGTGCATCCGACAAAACCGGTCTTCCGAATGTTTGCCTCTTTAAACAAAAAAGTGTGGCATACATTTTTATTAAATCATAGAAAACTCATTTGTATACAAATCGTTCCACTTTGGGCAAACTGGAATAATAAACAGCTGGGTAACAAAACAGTGGAAAGATACATCTTTACTTTAAGCCAAGACCAAGTGTCGTCACATTTATTAAAAAAAACAAAACAAAACGCTGAAACAATCCATAACAGGTTGTTGGCTTTTTTCACCCTTGGGCCGGAGGAATCATCTCTTATAACCCCCAATTCTCTTTGAGGATGTTTTTCATTACTTAAATCCACTGTAAGTTTAAAAGACGGTTCACCTGAAGTCTTAACGAGAAGTCAACTTCTCCCTCCCGAGTACCGTAAATGCCAAATTTCAAGAGATGGTCTCTTTTCACAGGACCGATGAAACTTCCCTTTTTACAACAGCAAATGTGTACCATGGTGTGGAATATATTTCAGAATAAGTTAAATATTAAGATGTATGGTATGGCAGTCCTGCCCTACTTTTCTTCTACCGTGTACATTGGAATGTTCCTAACCTTACGCATTTATAAAAGGATGAGGGCTGAGGGACCCAGTGATACTGAAGATCAGAACCGCATTCTCTAAACGCTTCGGCCGAGTATTTACAGATGGTCCTGCACTCCTTCCACAGGGGACCGAAATGACCAGACTCCGAGGTTCACCGAATGGAAACGGGCAGCCGCTCTCAAGTTGAGGCCGGCCCTCACTCTGCCCTTGAGCAGAGACCCAGAGGTCACATTGTGGCACGTCTGCACTCACCCCAATGACTCACGTAACAAACACAAATTAAATATTACCAAAGTCATTTTAAATTAAATTGAAGACCACTATGTTTCCTGAATGCTTGCCGCACAGCGAGCACAGACATCCTCGTAACATCTTTGTTCCTGCGTGCTGGAAACCCACCTGCCTCCTCTGGGGGCTCCTTGAAGGTCCATGAGACCCCCGAAGGGGAAGACACAAAGTAAAAGCAACTCTCCTCTCCAAACGGAGGCATAGTCTCAAAAAGCCACACTCCCAACCCCGAGTCTGGATTTCAGACTCATTAAAAGCAGGAACTGAAAAAATGTGATCTTGGGGCCTGGCTCCTCACCCGCGGTGGCCGTCTGCTTCCCCGGGACACTCAGCTGACCCTTCACTTCAAGCTGCCCCAAGGTCCTGGGCCCCCTGGTCAATTTGCAGACCTGGCACGCTCCCGGGGAATGTGTAAACAAATGTGGGAAAAAACCGTGTTTCTGCCAGTGTTTGTTCTGTCAGGGAAAAACCCCTGGGGCTAAGAAAAAAAATAGGAAGGGCTGCCCCCTAAAGTTGACTTCCTACGAGGCTTGTCTTTTGCTCATCCCACCGCACAAGACGAGAAAGTCAACTCCAAGACCTTTTGCCCGGCTTGCCTCAAACGTTATTAAACAAAATGAGAGCCCTTATTATTCCTAAATTAGGGTAAACGCTTCTCCTCACGGACTCGGTCCGCCCTCTTGTTACTATAGATGACCGGGAGAGGAGGCCAGGCTTTTATGCAGGTTGGGATTCTGGCTGTGTCTGTTCCGGCTGCGGACAGATGAGAACGTGGTGTTGCAGCCCGGGATCTTGCATTTGTGGGGCTGCCGGAGGTGCACGGTTTTGTAGTGAGCCCTGAAGGTCCCTTTATTACTGTACGTCTTTTGGCAGAGGTGACACGTGATGGGCAACCCAGAAGGCAGGCTGGCGAGGCTCTGGTCGGCCTTCTCCATCAGGACACAGATGGGGTACTCATCTTCCCCAGGGACAATGTTCGGCCCGTCACAGTTCCCATCGCTGTCCTCCATGAGCACGGTGCCCTCCTCGCTGGCCCCGTCTGAGTCCCAAGAGGAATGGTTGCTGCTCTCCGACTTCATGCTCGAGGTAGTGCTCAGATCCAAGACGGTGCCCTCGCTTGGCGGACCGGAGTTGTAGCTCTCCAGGCCGGCACTGTGGACTTGGGTTATCGGGTAAACCAGGCTGCCCATCCGACTCGCTCCCTTGAAGATGACAGACGTCTGGGAGGCTTGCTGCGTGAAAGCCACGTCCTGGAAGGTCTCCTTCGCCACGTCCTTCAGAAGGTAAGCTGCATGGAAATGGTCTTCGGGGCTCTCGAGTGCTTTCTGGGTCAACACTTTTTGGTGGAGGTTTAGGTTTGAACTGTGTCTATAAGAGTGAAAACATGGTTAGCGGTGGGTTGGGCTGTTGTTGTAAAAACAGTCATCATTCCGAGTGGAGACACTAGGTAGATACCAGAAAAATCTTGTGGCGTGGAAGGAGTGACCATGGGGGGATGGGATGAAATGTGTCTGGTGGACACTGGCCCAGGGCTGTTCACTGCCTGTCGGAAGTTAGCACTGGCCAGGAAAGCCGGCCGTCTGGAAGCTGGGGATATGTAGTTCTTCTTAATTTCTACCATGTGACGGACATGTAACTTCCCGCACCTCATCTACTGAGGACGGCCAGCCTACTCCAATTAGGTCAATTCCCCTGGGACCCTGGAACCAGGGGATCCCAGAGAACACTTGTCCCCATAAGTTAAGCAGAGGACTTAATTGCAATGAAACCAAGAAATACCTTCTAGAGCGGCACTCTCCAGTAGGATAGCTACTCCCACAGGACGAGTGAGCACCTGAAACGCGGCTGCATCATACACAGAAATGATAATATCTGGATAGACTGACTAAAACAAAAGACTTATTTCACCTGTGTCTTTTTATACTTCTTTAATGTGGTTCCTAGAAAATTTAAAATTTTCTACGTGGCATCAGGGTCTACAGCATTCACACTCACATGACCACAGAAGTGCTACAGGGGAGAAAATCTGATTGGCTAGACATTGTTTGTATGTGTGTGTGTGTGTGTGTGTGTGTGTGTGTGTGTGTGAGAGAGAGAGAGAGAGAGAATTTAAGTTCAGTTCATATTTGCCACGTTTCACAATAAACCAGACAGGAGTTTTGCAAATGCAGCACTGAACCCACCACCAATCTTCTACCCACTGATTATTCCTGAAGGGCAGATAATGAGTATCCATTACGACACATTCTTGCTCACACAATATCATTTGGATGTAACTTGTCAATCACTGTTGGCCGTGCTCAGAGATCCCCTGCTGACTTCGGACTGGCAAAAATAGCCCTAACTGCAAGGGTATGAGCTTAAAGGTGATAGGAAAGTGATTCCAAACAGAGAAAATACCTCCCCCACCACCCGTACAGATCAGAATGCCTGCCAGGACCACCAGGTGAAAAACACCCCCACCAAAATAACTAAGAATTGAGTTTTCTCTTTGAAACCTCCAAAGACACAGTGGGGGTGGGGTGGGGTGTGGTGGGGGAAAATTCAGTCTTATTTCATAAAACGTATCAAATCTGCTATTCCACGGCTCTCTTCTATCCCTTACACATTCTTTCTCTGGACATAATCAGAGCCGTGCTCCCAGATCACCCACTCTGCAAACAACTCTTATCAACGGCAGCTCCGCCCTGTGATTATGTCGGCGTTCTGGGTAGAAGGGGCAGGTATGTGTCGGCAGAAAACCAGACACCGGATTGACACACAGGTCCCGGCACATAAGTGGTAGAAAAAAAAGTCAGACACGTTTACCGGAACCTTGCACAGGAAGGTCCCTGAGACAACAAAGCAAAGCTCTGGGCCTGAGTCCCCCAGGAACACCAGAAGTGAACCTGTGGGATCCTCCAACCTTCTCCTTAAGCCCTGGAGGGTTAGGTGCATTTCCCGAGGTGCCACGTCTCCTAAAACCAGTGACAACCACAAATGCAAAACCCTCTGGGCCACGTGCCAGGCTTCCTGTTGCTATCAGGACTGCTGATGCCGAGCATCCCCATCCCCACCCCCTCCTCCTCCTCCGTTTTGGCCTCGTCAGGCCAGTGGTTCTCAAAGTAGGGTCTGGGCACCCCTCGTGGTCCCTGAGCTTTTTTCAGGGGTGCCCTGAAGTCAAAACTCATCTCATCATCGTGATACTCAGACATGATCTTTTCCACTGTCGTTCCTTCATGAGCCTACCGTGGTTTTCCAGAGGCTACGTGACATGTGGTATTGGAACAGGCTGAAGGCAGAAGCCAATGTGAGAAACCAACTGTTTTCTGCTAAGCCAGACGTTACAGTGATTGGCAAAAATGTAAGACAAAGCCACTCTTCTCACGGAGTTTTTGTGCTGGAAAACGGGGTTATTTTTCACGACATGTTATGTACGGTTTTTTTTCCCCTGGTTTTTCATGTTATGTATGTTAACATATAATAGGTTTATTATTTTAAGTGATGAAATAAATATTAATTTTCTTCTGTTTTGGTTTCTAATGCAATAAACATCGATAACTTATAAACCCAAATAGACAAGTTCTTGAGGGCCCTGAAGTTCTAAGAATTTGTAAAAGGGGTTCTGAGACCAAAACGTCTGAGAGCTGCTGGTTTAGTCATGCCTCTTCCTCCAGGAAGCCCTCCCTAACTTCTCAGAAGAGTCTCGTCAGGGGCCCCCACTACGTGCCCACAGCAGCCTCTCTCTCCCATTATAGCGGCTGCTGCAATCAACCGTCAATGCCTATTTACTGCTGTCTCCCCCACTGGCCTTTGTGAGCAGGGACTGTGTCCACAGCACCTAACAGAAGGTTTTTAAATATTTTTTGGCTAAATAAGCATCCGCGGCATTGTCCCAGTCCCTTCCTGCGGGCTCCTACTGACTACTGTTGGCATCAGATTCAAGAGGGGAAGACACCTGTCCTGACAACACAGTTCTCATCGCTGGCCCGGAGAAAGGGTGGTGGCCCCCGGCCTGCCCACAATGCTCTTTTTAAAATGGTGCCATTTTGGGGCACCTGCGCAGCTCAGTGGGTTAAGCGCCTGCCTTCGGCTTGGGTTGTGATCCCAGGGTCCTGCGGTCGAGCCCCGCATCGGGCTCCCTGCTCCACGGGGACTCTGCTTCTCCCTCTGCCTGAGCTCCCCCTGCTTGTGTGCTCTGTCAAAATAAATAAATAAAATCTTCAAAATATATAAAATAAAATAAAATGGTGCCATTTTAATCAGGTTCTGGGTAAAATGAATTCCAAGTTCTAGACCACCAGAATTAGTAGTCTAAATTTAGAATTCAAGATGCTTTCCTGTGGTGGGGGAGAAGACCTGTGTCTACAAAAAGCTCAGAATATAAGAAAATATTAAATATATGAAAAAATAAATATAAAACAAAGGCGAATGTTAAATTCAATATGCCTTCTAATTTAGCGCACACTGTAGGCCAGAATGGTATCGTAAATATCAAGGATGATCTGATTGATGGGACTGTCTCTTCTTCCAACATAGAGCTCGTTCATGAACAAACTCTCCTCTTGGAGGACGAAGGAGAAGGACAGCTTTGCTAATCTGGGGACCCTGGTGGTCTGGTTCAACATGCCAGCAACAGAAACAGAAGTTTTAACTAATATCACCCATGCTCTATCCTCTTAGCTCAATGGGAGGATGTTCTTGCCCAAGTGCTTCAAGTCAAGCTCCTTTGAGCAAATGTAACATTTTACTATTCTGCAAACCATTTGGTATATTTCACGTTGCATTTCTTGGGAGAGCTAGTCCTTCCCCTAAAGCCTCCGGGGGTCACCTCTGGGTTATACGTGTCCTCCCCTTCCCAGGCTGGGGTGATGGGACTTGAGTTCATGAAGAAAAGCACAAGACAGTTGGGCCGGTGCTGTGTCCCTGAGTGATGACCGACTCCCTCTGCCTGGGCGCTCGGCAAACAGCGAGACGCTGTGTGGGGCTCATGAATGCCCCCCGCCCCCCCCCCGCCAAAGACTTCTCAAGCTTTCAACCAACATCACAACCCCCGAAGTAACCTGCTAATGAGTGCCTCTCTTCTCTGGTATCTTAATAATGAAACATTCTCCAACCACACAGTTGTTCTTCCCTTCGAATATAGCTGGTTAACTGGACGTAAGAGAAAACGTTTCATTTGATGGGCTTCGTATCATAAAATGGAAAAGTAGACAAGTTTTGTTGTCTTTGGTGATGCTTTAACCCCCCCTTCATGTGAGACTAGTTCATAATTCCTTATCCCAAACCATCTGCGCCAGACACGTTTCCGAATTCAGGGTTTCTCAGACTTTAGAAAGAGTGACGCATAAACTCTACTATTTTGTTCATGTCCCCGTAATAAATCCACGAGTATTTCTGCACTGAATGTATAATTTAAAAAATCCACACAAAGGGAGACTTTAAAAAAAAAAAAAACAACAAAAAACAAGACAACCCATAGCCTCATGTGCTTTCAGGTCAGGTTCTGTGGTCAAATGCATTTAGATCTGGAACTGAAAATTCCAGCATGCGGATGTAGAGAGCAGTGTTTCTCAAGCCGTGGTCCCTGGGATGGCAGGAGAGTATCACCTGGGAACTCAGAAACGCAAACCCTCAGGCCTCATCCCATACCCGCGGAAGCAGAAATTCTACGGGCAGGGCTCAGAAGGATGTGTTTTCAGCAACCCTCCCGGAGATTCGGGTGCATGCTGGAGTTTCGGCATCACAGCTCTGGAAGAAATGATGGCCAAGACGCGTCTTACCTGTCTCTGCTCCTGCGTGAGGGGAAGGTGGCTCTGCAGCCCTCCACCGTGCACACGTGCGTTTCTTTAGCGTGCATGTTCTTGTGGTGCATTTTCACACCGCAAGCGTTTTTGAAGGTCTTCTTGCAGATGTCACACTGGAAGCGAGTGTCTTCCTTCTGCCTCCCTAACGCGTGCTGACCCACGGGTTCCTGCTCCCTGGCGTCCTCGAAACAAGGAAAAGCCATTCCTCCGCCGGACAGAGCGCTGAAGAGCCCGCCAGCCAGCAGGCGCTGCTGCAGGTGGATGTAGTCAGGGAAGGGGACACAGGGCTCTGTCCCGGCTGTGAGGCGAGGCTCGCGGCCACCAGCCTCTGGCTCCCTTGGCACCGCGGTCAGGGCCGGCTTCTGCTCAGCCGCCCTCTCTGAGGGCTGTGCGGCCCGCTCGGGGGTCCTGCTCATGGCTCCACTCGACTCTGTCCCTGAGTCTAGACGGCAGACCCTCTCCCCCTCCGGGAGGGGCGCCCCGGGGCCCCCGGACTGTGCGTGCCGCGCCCCAGGCGCTCTGTCCGACGACCGGGGGCTGCAGGCCTCGGGCTCGTCATCCCCGGCCACCTGCAGGGGCGCGTCTTCGTCTGAGCTGAGAGTGTGCCTCTTGTCACTGGCTACCCCCGCGGCCTCCTTCTCTATTTTGATGGGCATACTGGACTTGCGGGATTTCTTCTTGGGAAGGGCATCGAACGGGCCTTCGTTTGAAACCAGCTGCTCTGGGATGGAAGAGGACAGGAGAGGGAGAGAAGGGAGCACGCCGGGGGTGTTCGCCAACTCGGCTGGGGTGGCCGGACTGCGGTAGAAAGGAAGGACCGGCTGGACCGTCTTCAGGTTGGGGAAAAGCACCCCATTTTGCCCCACGCTCGGGAAGGCCGGCTGGCCCCCCGGGTCGTCCCCGGATGCCGCGTAGCCAGGCAGGGGCCTGCAGTCTGGGGCCGGGAAGCCCGGGCACTCGTAGCCCCCCGAGGCGGCCAGGTGCAGGCCGTTCCTCAGGTCTCTGTCCCTGTTGTTTCTGTTCATGGGCATGTGCAGCCGGGGGTTGGGGTTGGCACTGTGGCGGTTCCGGCTCCTCAGGGAGCTAAAGACCATGTTGCACCCTTCGATGGTGCACTTGTGCTTGATCTTCAGGTGGACGGCATTGTAGTGGATCTTGAGCGTGCCTTTGTCGTAGAAGGTCTTCTCACACGCCGTGCAGAACACGCGGCCCTTCTTGGCGCCCAGGCTGTGCCTCTCGGGCCTCGCTTTGGCCTCAGGGGACAACTGTGTCCTTTCAAGCTTAGTGACAATGTTGTAGGGGCTGGAATCACTCAAAGGGGCGCCGTCTTCCTTTTTGGGAACCGTGTCCGGGCAGTTTAGACACGGCTCTTTTTCCGCCTGAAATGACGCGGGACTGGAGGTTAAGAAGCCGCCGCCGGGGAAGGGTCCGTGCATCTCCTGTTTGGGCTCCTGACTCTGGTCCTGCCCCGGCTCCAGCATGTACTGTTCGGGCAGTGACCCTATCAGCGTGGGGGGCACGGGGTTGAAGAACTGGAAGGGCAGCATGAAAGTCATGTTGTTTATGAGGTTCTCAAAGGGGTGCAGGCTGCTGGGGGTCCCCTTGTCCGCAGGGGCAGGGAGGCTGGTGCTCCTGTGGTTGCAGCTCTCGATGAATGCCCTGATGTCCACGTTCGCCGCGGCCGGCGGGAGGATGACGGACTGCTCCTCTTTCTCTTGGATCGCCATGAGCTCCACGATGGACTTGGTCTCCCCAAAGCGAAGGAACTGCTGCAGGGTGGCCACCTCTTCCTCACTGGTCATGATGCTCCAGTGATCCAGCACCTTTCCTGACGCATCCTAAACCAGAATCGTGAAGCGCAATTAATTTCCTACTCCGCACCCTCTCCTCTAGAAGGGGTCACGCGGTCGGGGCCTCCGCTAGCACACGTGAATATCAGAAGGTGACACCCCCTCTGGCCAGCCCCCCACTCACGCTACTCTCCTGGGCCAGAAACCCTACACGGAAAACCAACTGCACGAATGTAAACAGTGCTCTAAAAGAGAGCAGTAAAATGCTAGGACTCCGGCTGAAGGGAAATTGAGTGATTATTTTCCATCTTACTTCAAACCAATTGGTTGTCTTGCATCCGGTGTCATACCTTTCCCCACTATAAAATGAACATCTGTATCGTTTGAACAATAGTCACTTCTAGATCTCAGAAGGAGGGAGGGAGCAGTCAGACCTAGACAGAGCTCAAGTATTTATTTGCGGCAAGGTTAATAATCTTCCCCAGCAACTAACATCAGAAAACAAATGAACCCGTATCGATCTACTGCCCGTGTTCACAAAGCAGAGCTGTAATTACACTGGCGTGTTGGAGATCTTTCAAACTCTAGCAAGGCCTAACTTTTCCCAAAACTACAATAAATATTTTATCACAGAACATGTATTTGATGGCCTACTGAGATTTTTCACAATGCATGGAAGAGTTTTGAAGATGATGAGGGATGTAACGTCATAAATTTTTGATGCACTAGAGGTTCAAGGTAATTGATTCCATATTTTTAATCCTAACACTAGAAAGCAAGATTATTAGGATCATTAAATATTGATCTATGTCATAATGTAAGATCATAATGCTACCCTACATAAAAGGTTGCTTCTAGCCTGCTGGGGGTCCTGCACCCGAGGTGAGCAAACGCGCCTCCATGGATCATCATGGGCTTCAGAGTTAAAAAGAAACAGGTTCGAATCCTGGGTCTGCCACTTACGACCTGAATGCCATTGGCCAAGATTCAGAAGCACTCTGAGCCTCTGGCTTGTTCAACTGGAAAATGGGGATAATTCACCTGCCCTGAGAAATTTTACTGGAAGAGGGTCCAGGCTGATAAAAGACTAAGTGCTTGTGTTGATGATGACATGGCCTACCTGGGGTAAGACTCAAGTGCATGTTAGTCTTGGAAGTATATTCATCCCCCCATTTCATTGAAATTTTGACATTTTCTAGTGGAGTGTCAAGGGGTAAAAAAAAAAAAAAGCTGTCGTTGCTCCCTACGTCAGAGAAATGATATAATTCGTCCCAGGAAATTATGTTCTTTGCCTGTGGATATGAAACACGAGGGCCTACCTCCATGACAAGGTCTAGAAGGACGTAAGACTACTCTGCAAGGGAACAGAGAGGGAGAAGGGGCTAAAGGCACAAGGGAGGGATGCAGAGAACACGTGAAGAGGCCAAAGGGGAATCGAGGGGAGAGAGAACAAGCAGGAGCCAGAACACAGAAGCATCACAGGGTGATGGAGCCCGGGAAGGAAGGCCAGCTTCTGCAATGTGCTTCTGGAACATACGCTCCTCTCACCCCCAAACCCTCAGTCTTGTGTCCGTAGGTGGCCTGCGGATAGTAACCCGGGGCCAAGGCTTCACCGTAGGACAGTCGGCTTAGTGATACCCAGATCACAGAACATGTCCATGCTCCCGTGTCTGGAAGTTTCACCGGTATCGAGGAAAGCACCAGATTCTTCCCAGGACATCAGGTGGGGGTTCAAGCCATGATGAAAGGATGCCCGCCCACGGCTGGAGCAACCGGGTTACACCAGTTACACGCACGTGGATTGGAGAAGACATTCCAGGAGAACCGTGCCCATGCTCCCCATACCTGAAGCACGTATCCCCGGATGTAATCCTGGAGGGTCCAGTCCAATGCGTGCAGGATCTGCAGCACCTCATCTTGCTTCAGCACACTGAAGAGCCGGTCCAATAGGATTTTCAGGCGAACAGGGATGGCCTGGGTCCCATAGAGCATGAGGCTGCTAATATCAAACACCACATTGGACTGGACAATTTCCACCTGGCTTGTGGGATACACGGGGGGGATCCTCAGCTTGCTCAGAGCTGAAAAATCAAATCGAAGAAACACCCTTCATAAAGATTTTTACTTCTCAGAGAAACACTGCGCGGGGGTGGGCTAGCCCTATGTTTTCCGACAGGAATATGCAAATGGTTCACAATCCTAACAGCTACCAGGCTCTACGTTATTCACAGGAATTTCTAAAATAAAATGAACTGGCCTGAGACTTCTCTTCTCCCGTCCCTGTCCCTAAGGGGTGAAAAACAGCCCCATGTAGGGCAGGTGCAAGGAAGAGGGATAAAGACAAAGGTGGCAGGCACATTAATCAAAAGGCTGAAAAATCGGGCAGAACAGGGTCTGCTGGTGAAGAGCTGGGGCTTGGGGATCAGATGGATCTGGGTTCGTCCCCTCGTCTGCCACGTCCTAGCTGTCAGGCTTGGCCAGTTAAGCCGCCAAAATCTACGCCGTCCCACGCGACAGTCCTCAGTTGCACACAGCTATGTAGATTTAGGAAATTTTTAATTTTATGGAATTATTTTTACTTTCTTAAATTATTTTATTTCTTAAATTAAATAAAATCAGAAATTCAGTTCTTCAGAGTCCCACTGGTCACATTTCAAGTATTCAGCAGCCACATGGGGCTAAGTGTGGGATCAGCAAATAAAAATACGGGGACAAACTGAGGGTTCTAGAGGGGAGGGGGGTAGGGGGACGGGTTAGCCTGGTGATGGGTATTAAAGAGGGCATGTATTGAATGGAGCACTGAGTGTTATACGAAAATAATGAATCATGGAACACTACATCCAAAAGCAATGATGTCATGTATGGTGATTAACATAACAAAATAAAATTAAAAAAAAAAAAGAACTAATCAAACCTAAAAAAAAAAAAAAAAAAGATATTTCTCTAGGCTGGAATTTAAAGTGTATCTTATTTAACCATTACAAAAAAAAAAAAATACAGGATGCCCGGTGAAATGTGAACATGAATTTCACATAAACAGGGAGTAAGTGGGATAGGTTTATCCTAAAAATATTCACCGGGACATACGTAGGCTAAAATAATCATTTTACCCGGCAATCCTGGAGGCTGCTGCATTAGACAACGCAGGACATTTCTGTTGCTGCAGAAGGACCAACCCGAAGCCCCTGTTTCTCTGTCTGCAGAGCGGGGCTAAGACAAGACCCCACCCACCATGCAGCGTCATTAAGCTTCAAAAAGGGACCATACAGAAAGCTCTCAGCCTGTCGGCTGGCAAGAGCGGGGACACCCACGCGTTGGCTGTCCTTCTCAGGCATGAGCTCCATTCGCGATTTACTCTAAGTCATTCAGAGGGGACACGAGAGGCCGAGGGAGGAGGAGGAAAAATAAGGTTACCATGGGCCACCCATCCGTGTCTGCACTGCTCACATTGGCGGTGGTTTATCTTCCCGGGTTTGAAACTCTGGCAGCTACAGTCCAGGGTGCAGCCGATGGCCTGCAAGAGAGAACGCGGACCGTGAGCACGGGAGTGGTGCGCAGAGGCCCGGCCGCGCTCGCAACACCGGCCGTGGGCCGCGGCCCGGTAACGTCCACGGGGCAGCGTGCGCCCACGCTGTGCCCGGCGCAGGCGGGAGGCCCCGGACCCCGGACCCAAGAGTGACTGGCGAACACATCCCACAGCGGCTCTGCGCGCGACAGGGGGCTAGGGAACATCAGCACGCTCTGTGGGAATATTCTGGACAGAGGTATCTTGCTTGTTAATTTTTTTTTAAAGATTTTATTCATTTATTAAAGAGAGAGAGAGAGAGAGAGAGAGAGAGAGGGACGCCTGTGTGGCTCAGTCGGTTAAGCGTCTGTCTTCAGCTCAGGTCAGGATCTCAAGGTCCTGGGATCAAGCCCTGCATCGGGCTCCTCGCTCTGCAGCGAGTTTGCTTCTCCCTCTGCCTGCCGCTCCCCCTGCTTGTGCGCGTGCTCTCTCCTCCTATCTGACAAATAAGTAAGAATCTTTAAAAAAGTGAAATATCTATAGAAAAAATAAAGCACACGAGTGGGGGGAGAAGGAGAGGGAGAAGCAGACTCCCTGCTGAGAAGGGAGCCTGACTCCCGGCTCGATCCCAGAACTCTGGGATCACGACCTGAGCCGAAGGCAGATGCTCAACCGACTGAGCCCCCCAGGTGCCCCCTTGCTTGTTATTAAGAGCACAGAAAGGGTGAACAGTCACATTTTCACCAATCCCTAAGTTGACCAAAGCAGTCGCCCCCGAAAGTTACACGGGGACTGTCCTGGAACAAGAGAGAGAGAATGATCTGAATGGAGAATCATCCAAATGTGGACACAGTTATTTCCCCACGTGGGCCGAGGCTAAAAGTCCACATGGACAGAGGACATGCCGAGGCCGACCACACTGAGGACGACTCCCGGGTTCCACCCCCTGGGCTGCGTGGCTGCCGAGGCCCGGCCAGGCGGGTGGACCCGTGTGCGCGCCCAGCTGCACGTTCACGTTCACTCGGCCGAAAGAGGGTACACGAAGGTACGTGTCGGCTAAGTTCTGGTATTGAGAACAAAGCTTCCCATGCATTTTTAAGACGAGTTCCTCCAAAGGGGATGGAGGTCTGAGGAATGTGATGTATTATTGAGAAAAAGCTCCCCCGGGAGCTGCATCAGTGAAGCTCCCAGAAGAGCCTCCCTGAGCTGGGGTGTGCGTGTTTGGGGGGGACCTCCATCTGTCAATTAAGGGACTCTGTGGCCTCGTGTGGGGACAGGAAAGGGTACACTCTGTCCCAGGACTTGGGAAACTCACTTTAAGGAGAACGTGACTAGTCTTCACTTAAAAATCAGTTGCCGGTGGGAACGTAAAATGGCACACCGACTTTGGAAAACCAGTCGGCAGTACCTCAAAAAGTTAAACGTGAGGTTACCGTGTGGCCCTGCAATTCCGCCCTGGGTATGCGCCCCAAAGAAATGAAAACACAGGCCCACGTAGCGGCTTGTACCCGAATGAGCACAGCTACATCATTTATAGTCAAAAAGTGAAAACCACCCCAGTGTCCACCAACTGATGAATGGCTAAACAAAATGGGGCGTGTATCCATGCAATGGACTACTCAGCCATAAAAAGGAATGAAGTACTGACATATACTACAGCATGTATGAACCTTGAAAGCACGCTCAGTGAAATAAACCAAGGAAGAAAGTCACAGGTGGTAGGATTCCATTCACATGAAATGTCAAGAGGAGGTCAATCGACTGAGGCCGGAAGCAGCCTAGCGGTGACCAGGGCTGCGTGGAGTGGGCAGGAGTGAGGGGGGACGGTTAATGGGTGGCATTGGGGGAAGGAATATTGTTATTTTTGTTTGTTTTCATCTTTTAAAAAATAGCTTTAAATTGAGATACAATTCAGATATCACACAATTCACCCACTTAAAGTATCCAACTCAATGAGTTTTAGTATATTCACAGAGTTGTGCAAACATCACGATCTGATTTTAGAACACTTCCATCACCTGCAGAAGGAGGCCTGTGGGACCCAGTTCCGTTCCTTGCTGCCGTGGTCTCTGGGCCGCCGGGGTCGGTGAAGGATCTCAAGATGGCTGCGCGAAAACTTGCTCTAAAATCCATTGACTGGGTAGCTTTTGGGGAGATCATACCCCGAAACCAGAAGGCCATTGCTAGCTCCCTGAAATCCTGCAATGGGACCCTTACCTCCAGGTTGGCTACTCTCCCTGAGAAACCACCTGCTATCGACTGGGCTTACTACAAGGCCAATGTGGCGAAGGCTGGTTTGGTAGATGACTTTGAGAAGAAGTTTAATGCCCTGAAGGTTCCTGTGCCAGAGGATAAATATACCGTTCAGGTGGATGCTGAAGAAAAAGAAGATGTGAAAAGTTGTGCCGAGTTTTTGTCTCTCTCAGAGGCCAGGATTGAGGAATATGAAAAAGAGCTAGAGAAGATGAGGAACATAATTCCATTTGATCAGATGACCACTGAGGACCTGAATGAAGTCTTTCCAGAAACCAAATTAGATAAGAAGAAGTATCCCTATTGGCCTCACAAGCCAATTGAGAATTTATAAACTTGAGTTGGGGAGAAAGCTCTGGCCCTCGTATTGTAAATGCTGGACATTAAAAATAATGATACGGTGAAAAAAAAAAAAAAAAGAAGGAGCCCTGTGTACATGTTTATGATGGGCATAGGTATTCATTTCTAGGTCTTCCTAGGAATGGAACTGCTGGATTGTATAGTAATTCTGTTTAACGTGAGAATCCATCAAATGGTTTTTCCAAAGCGGCGCACTCTTCTGCATCCACATCAGCAATGTAGGATCGTTCCAATTTCTCCATGTCCTTCCCAACACTGTTGTTGTCTGTCTTGAAAGAGCTAGCCTAGTGGGTACGAAGTGGTATCTTACTGTGGTTTTGATGTGCATTTCCTCAATAATGGCGATCAGCATCTTTTCATGAGCTCATTGGCCATTCATTTGTAGGTCTTCCCTGGGGACACGTCTGTTCGGATGCTTTGCTCATTTTTAATTGGGCTGTTTGTCTTTTAGCTTTGAGTTGTAAGAGTTCTTTATATATTCTTAGTATAAGTCCCTTAACAGATAATTTGCAAATGTTTTCTCCTGCCCTTGGATTATCTTTTCACTTCCTTCATGGTGTCCTTTGAAGCACAGATATTTTAAATTTTGACCAGAGTTGCTTTTTAAGGTGAGGATGTTCTAAAATTACACAGTAGTGATGGTTGCACAACTCTGTGAATATAGTGAAACCACTCAGTTATAGACTTTATAAGGGTGTATTTTATAGTCAGTAAATTATATCTCAATAGAAATATTACTGGAAAAAAAAAAAAAAGCCAGTCCTCTACACACCTATTAGAATGGCCAAAGTCCAGAACCCTGACAACACCAAATGCTCATCAGGAGAGCAACGGAGACTCTCATTCACTACTAGTGGGAATGCAAAATGGTGCAGCCACTCTGGAAGACAGTTTGGTGGTTTCTTATAAAACTAAACATATTCTTACCATACAACCCAGCCATCACATTCCTTGGTATTTACCAAAAGGAGCTGAAAACGTATGTCCACACGAAAACCTGCATGCACATATTTATAGCAGCAGCTTTATTCATGATTGCCAAAACTTGGAAGCAACCAAGATGCCCTTCAGTGGGTGAATAGGTAAGTACACTGTGGTCCATCTAGGCAATGGAATATTACCCAGCACTAAAAAGACATGAGCCACCAAGCCATGAAGAGACACGGAGGAAACTTCAGTACATATTACTAAGTGGAAGAAGTCAATCTGAAAAGTCTACACACTATATGACTGCAGCATTGGAAAAAGCAAAACTATGGAGGCAGTAAAAAGAACAGTGCTTGCCAGGGGTCAGGGAGAGCACAGAGGATTTTTAGGGCAGTGAAAATACTCCGTATGATACTATAATGACGGAGACATGTCATCATACATTTGTCCAAACCCATAGGATGTACAACACCAAGAGTGAATTCTAAGGTAAACCATGGACTTTGGGTGATGATGACATGTCCATGTAGGTTCATCAGTAGTCACAAATGTGACAACTCTCTGGTGGGGGATGTGGATAATAGGGTGGCTATGCATGTGTGAGGACACGGGTGTATGGGAAATCTTTACTTTCAATTTTGCTGTGAATCTGAAAGTGTTCTAAAAAATAAAGTCCCCCACCCCAATCAGTGACTTTGCTTTAATACAGGCTAAAATCTCCCTGATGTGACGGTTATTTATGATTCCTTTTGGGTTACCATGGGCCTGAACAGAGCAACTAGATGAGATTTTCAGGTGAAGGAACAGGGCTGCTCATAACTGAGGTATGCAGCAGAGAGTAATGGTGTTTCCTGATCCCTTCCAGAAGGATCACAACACAGAAAAGAGAAAACACGTATCAGAAAACAGAAAACGTGTTTGCTCTTTGTAAAGCCATGCAATATCCTACAAAGAACTCCCTGTGATCACAACCACCTCTTGCTGTAATAATGCATGCACTCTTATCAGGGGTGATATCATTCCAGTGGGGTGAAAACTAGTTCTTGGGGGGAGGTAAAAAAAATAATCACTTTACGTACAAAACACAGATACATATACATGAACAGAAACACAGTATATGGTATACTAAAATTTCACTGGGGGAGGCACAATTAGGAAAAAAAAAAAAAAGAATCCAGTCTCCTAATGAAGAAAAGATTGAGAAATACTGTGCCAGAAATTATTTTGCCTTTCGGTTATAGAGATTCTACTCCTCTGTACTGAACACATACATCTAGATTCCTATGCACATGATGACATAATATCCTTTGACTGGAAAGATAAAAACGAGTACTGGTTTAAGTTCTATTACACGCGGTCCCAACAAGAACGGCCCATTGTTGGTTGCATACCTAACGTGCTGTCCAGATTCTCAAACAACCCTGTGACTCTCAACACCAGCTCACCCAGGAACCAGCCATCTGTATTCTCAACAGCTCCCAGCATACTCTGTACCAAGCCTCTGGAATATTTCACAACCTACATTTTGATAAATATGACTGCTTTAAAGGAAATTTTTAAAAGGACAAAAAAAAATCCTTATTTTGGACCCTGTCCCTCAAGATGCCATTCGCTGTTTGCAAGCAAGATGCTGGAACAACACAGAGTAAACTCACAATCATTTATTCAGAGAATAGGACCCGCTTCACGCACAGAAAGATGTCCTGGAGCACACACTTCTTGCTTTCCTGAAGATTTTGCTTAAAAGGCTCTCGCTCGGGCAAAGCCCCAGGAAGCTCTGGGTGAGTCCATCTCAGGCCCAGCACAACAAAACTACAGAGGGAACAAGCCCAAGCATTTCATCGCCTAAGATTGAAACTCACTTCTTCTGTATCTCTTTGACACCTGACTCAGGGTTCTTCAACTCCAGGATGACTGACATCTTGAGTCACGTAACTCTTTGCGGTGGCCTTCCTGGGCATTGTACGATGACCAGCAGCATCCCTGGTCTCTACCCATCAGACATCACAGAAACGCCTCTCCCTCTTCCAGTTGTGAAAACCAAAAACCTCCCCAGACATTGCCAAATGCCCGTGGGGCAAAACTGCCTCCAGTTGAGACCCACTGGCCAAACCTGACTATTCAGTTTTCGCAGCTTTTAGTTTGGCGACAGAATTTTAAGCAGCTTTATGTATAAATTCAATGTATGAATGCTGTTTTATTAGAAATATTCATGTGGCTCTATATGAACCTATTTGAATAAGGCTTAATAAAGCTCATTAAACATCCATGGAAATAAATCTCAGAGGAATTATTTATGAGCTAAAAAAAGCTAATTACGGTGCCTCAGAAAACTTCCAGTATTAAGGCCCTTGAGTTTTTATACCCATATCAGAATTCCACGGTGTGGTAAAAATTATAGCACCATTATCTAAAGACAAATTAAAACTTCTAAAATGAAATCAAACCAAAAAAAATTCTAATTACAGGACGAAAAGTCCTCATGCAAATCAATATGGAAAACTCTTAAGACTTACATCCTTTCCCCTGGAATCCTAACACTTGTTCCATTCTTCAGAAACATAAAGCAGATGTTTACAACATTCTGAACTCATCAAGACATGATTATTGCTTTTTATGCACTCATTTTAATCAGACTATTTCCGAATTGTTATTAGTCACTTTGATGTGCTACGAATCAACATTCAAAATTCTGGTTTGCTTTTTTTGTAGCTATCATCTGCTCCTTCATTCATCCAGAAGTTACTGACACACCTAGTATGTTACGGATGCATCCGTGATTTGCAGTCTGTGGGATGGAAAGTTATGACCTCATTTTTAGGTAAGCTCGAGGGTCCCACTTCCTTCTGCAGACACCCCTGGTCTACCCTCCGTCTGGGGAGATACTGACAGCCGCCGGCGCAGACACACAGCGGGGTCAATGCCTAGACATCCGTGGCTGGATGGTGCAAGGCCTCTGACCGGATCTGAATGCTTGAGCTTGAGAGTAAAAACTGTCCACTTTAAAGCTGATTTCATCTTTAGCGCATGCAGATATTTTCCTATCCCTGAGGATAAACTCAGGGGGATAGTCTTAGGGATAGAATGCAAGAGGAAGAAGAAAAATTAGAGGCCCTGGGATCATGACCTGAGCTGAAGGCCGATGTTCAACCGGCTGAGCCACCCAGGCGCCCAGCCTATTTAAACTTAAATTAATAAAAATGAAACAATGAAAAGTTCAATTCTTTGGTCACACCAGCCACATTTCAAGTGCTCAGCAGACACACTTGGTTTCGTGGCCACCATACTGGACGGTGGACATACAGGGCACTCCCACCATCACAGAAAGTTCTCCTCGACACTGTGAGTCCAATGGTGAGACTGGATGTTCTTACAGCACCTGGCCTTTCATGTGGTGGCAAGCCTTCACAGCTGTCCTCATTCGACCCTCACTACGCGGCTGTGAGGAGGGCATTCTTCTCAGGAAACTTATATTTACGGAAGATTCGTAATTTTCCCAAAGTCACAGTTGGTGAGCTTTCCTGAGCATTTCACTGCGTGTGAGGTACTGCACTAAGCAGGCCCCTGTACGGTCTCATTTCTTCATCACCACCTCCCGGGAGGCAGGTATGACTGTCCCCATTTTATGGATGAGGAAGCTGAGGAACTCACGGGCTGTCAGGGTGGTCTCTAATCTGGATACTGGAGGTAGGTTCTATCTTGAAATATCAGTATTTGGCACTAACATTTATGGTTTCATTTAATTCCTACAGCAACTCTGGGAGTCAGGCATTATCATCCACATTCTGCAGATAAGGACAGTGAAGTTTCACACCGCAAAGGAACTTCACTTATAATACATGAATACACAGTTACTGAACGTTAATGAGCCAGGCACTGTTCTAAACTCTGGGGTTAAAGTGTTGAACAAGACCAACGAGGTCCCTGCCCTCCAGGGACTTACAATCTAGAGGAAGACAGAAAATAAACAATAAACAGTACCAGTTCAGAGTAACGTAGTGCTATGAATAAACTAAACCGAAAGCTATGCTAGCAATTTTACTGGGTGGCATGGAGGGGTAGGGGTATAAGTAAGTGCCCCTTAGATAAGGTCATCGTTGGAGACTTTTGAAGAGGCGAGAGCTGAACTGAATCCAAGGGACACCAAGGAGCCAGTGAAGAAGTGGAGAGGGAAGAAGTGTTTTAGGGCAGAGGGCATAGTCAGTGCAAAGGCTCTGAGGCACGAAGAGGCTGAGTGCTTAGGGAACAGAAAAGGAGTCTGTAGATGGAGTGAGTTAGTAAGGTTAACCGTAGAAAACGTGGGTCAGAGAAGTGGGAGAGAGCACTCTGCATAGGATCTTGTGGGACAGGCAAAGGAGTCTGGATTTTGTTCTAAGTAATCTTTTTAAAAAATTAATTTATTTGACAGAGCGCGCGAGAGAGCACAAGCAGGGGGAGTGGCAGAGGGAGAAGCAGGCTCTCCACTGAGCAGGGAGCCCGATGTGGGACTCATTCCCAGGCCCCTGGGATCATGACCTGAGCTGAAGGCAGATGCTTAACCGACTGAGCCACCCAGGCGTCCCCTAAGTAATCCTTTATAAAAAAATACGAACTGAGTTTGCTCTGCCTGTGTTAAAAAGAATCCCTCTGGATGCAGAGGTGGGGAGCCTGCGCTCCCTGCCCCTCACTGAGCATCTTCCACTGGGAGGCAGTAAAACCTACAACTGGCTTCAGCTGACTTAGGTCTTCTTTTCCATTAAGCCACAGAACCTTCAGCTCCATGCCTTGGAGCCTTTGCCTACAAAGGGCTGGGGATCTGTTTCTGCCGACCTCAGAGGCCTATTAGCCATATTAATGAGGATATACAGCTAAGAGCTGAAAAGAACTATCCATACGATGGGAGTGTTGCTGGACAAGGCCCACACCAAGGTTCTTGGGTCCTCTGGGCTCTGGTGGCCTGACTCAACACAGACAGAGCTACCAAAAATACCTATTATAAAATCCTCCATAAACGTTGCGACACAATGAATCACTCCTAAAAGAGGCAAGGAACCCATGAACCCTAACCTAGCACCCAGCAGCTAGCAGGGGGCCTGATACTCTGTAGGCCCTCCACTGGGACTAGCTCAGAGAAGAATGAGTGAAAGAATGAGGCAGTGGCGCTGTGCTCACTAATTATAGATGCCCACCCAACAGCCTTTCGCGGGATCTTCCTTTCTGAGTCTCTGTGGGTGGCCGGGTGACTAAGCATTGGCCAGTGGTATGCATGTGGAAGTTGCTAGGTGGAGCTTTACAGAAAGCTCCTTGTAAATGGGAGCTGACTCAGTGGAGAGACTTCTTTGCTTCTCCTCATTCTTCCTTCTTGGAACAAGAATATGATGGCTGGACTGTAGATGCCATTTTGTGACCATTAGGCAACTCTGAGGTCATGCCCTAAGGAAGGTTGCACGGAAAGGATGGTGACGGTTAGGAGCTTATACTAGCAGCAGGATGTAGTTCCTAATTTACACACCGACTGTCCTGCTGGCCATGGAGAGGGCCACATAAAAAATCATGTGGAAAGTGGCTAATGAGGAGAAATCACCGAGGCCAAGTTTAGAGTCTGTAGTCATGTCTTAAGCATGAGATTCTAAGACTGTGCCAGACTCTCAGTGGTAAGAATCATAATTCCCTAACTTAAAATCAAAGGAGCCAATCTGCTAAATCACAAATAACTTTTTAAGTCACCAACCTTTAGCATAAAGCTGCTTCAGGTTTTTCCAAGTTATATTTGTAAGTGTTGATACAGACAATCATTAATATGTTTGCGTCTTGGAAGGCTACAGTGCAGATCAAAAACTGCCAGTCAGGATTTATACTACACAATGTCTTCTAAGGACCACCCTCAGCTTGTGGGGTGAGGACCTGGTTTCTCCCACAGTGAAATCATCACCCCATTCTCACTGTGGCTGCAGGGCTAGGCGTCGTGGTTCAGGACACTGCATCATGCAAGGGAGGGAGGTCTCTACCAAACTGCTCTTTGGGCCGCTCGGCATCTACCTCTTACACACATTTTGTAACTTCTTAGGTCTTTTGTGAGAATTGGATTTTTTTGCTCCCTGCCTCCTGTTCTCTCATTTTTCTGTGCCTTCTTTCAATTTTTTAAGTTTTCCTTACATATACAAACCCACAGAAGCACAACCAGGATTCTGAAAATAGTATCCCCATTTGCCAGATGGGCAACAAGGACAACGGGGAAGAAGAGAGGAGAGAAGCCATGAGGGCCTTTCGGGGGAGGCTGCAGTTGGCACTGGACTGAAGGCGGCCTAGAGAGAGACACAAGACCAGACGTTAGTCTCATGCCATCTTCCTCCATGAGAAGTTCAACAAAACGGTACCAATTTATTTAACAAATTGCTTTTGTTGTTGCTGGTGGTTTTTGTTTTTAAAGCATCTACTATGCACTGGTAATTGTAGGGAGCCTCCTGGGGATAAAAAGACGAGGCTCTCTCAGCGTCTGCCCTAAGGGAGCTCATGTCTTCACCGGAGGAAGAAAGCCATACAACTCGACTGGTCAAGAATCGCAGAGCAGAGAATATGGCTCGTCAAAAATTGGCGTGAGTCATTCACTACATTAGAATCTAGCAATTCAAAAGATACTAAAGACAAAAGAAAGGCTCATTGGCCGCCTTTAGGAAACCAATGAATTGTTCCCCAAACTGGTAAACAGAGGGAAAGAATCAAGTATATATCTTTTTTATACAACTGTATTTCCGGGTAACCAAACCTCTGATGAGACAGAGATTCCCTTTAGAGAAGTGTCCAGTGAATAAATGAATGAAGAATTAGAATTCCATAAGTCCTAATGTAAAAGATGACGACCAGGCCATTTGCCCCTGGATGGAAAGATACGTACTACTGTGGACGGTGTGCTCTTGTGGAAAACATTCAAATCTGAATCAGATCAAGCCCCTTGGTCAACTCCGGTGACCAGAAAACACAGGGACAGAGGAATAACCACAATGTAAACAATACCATGAGGAAGTAATCGCTAATCCAGACTGGGGAGCATCCTACAGAACAAATGGACCAGCTTTTCCCACAGAGAAACTGCGAGGAAAAAAGTCTAAACCGACACATGAAGAGAGACACTGTAGGGATCTTCTCTGGATCTTGATTTGGACCCATCAATGGTTAAATAAGGTTTGCCAGATAATCAAGGGCATTTGAACACAGACTGGGAATTTAATGACATTAAAGAGTTACGGTTAATTTTTTTTTAGGCGCTCTATGAGGCCGGAGGAGGTGTGCTCTCCTCACTGTGTGCAGGAAATGCCACGGTCCTAGGCTTATCCTGTCCCCATGTGTCAAGGCCAGGAGGCCCGGCCACAGACCAGAGGTCTCTGCCCTGGGCCAGGGGAACACACCTCGAGAGGCAATGGGGTGAGATGGGCGTGGGCTGTCCAGATGGGCAGCCAGGCATCTCTCTGTTGGCTTCATGGAACCATCTGGATTCCCAACAACTAGGGGACACCCTTTACCATGAGCACAGTTGAAAAAAGGGCCCTGAGAAGCCTCCCAAACCAGGTAGGCATTATTTGCAATACAAAAACAACAGAGTATGCTCTCTCACTGCAAGCACGGGGCTGAGAAGAGAGGCCAAGGAAGAAAGAGAGCATGGAGAAGGGTCTGGCAGAGGAGGGGCAGAGGGGAGATAGAACCCAGGGCACAGATGTTGGGCCAAGTCTACCTGTGAGTAGAAAGTATGCGGGACACCCTTGCCTTGTTCTCTTGTTGCTTAGTTCAAAGAGGATGGTGGGGGAAAATACTTGTTCTTTTGATCTCTATAAACCAAAGTATAAACTGTGCCAAAATAATTGAACAGCTGTGCCCTTTTTTCTTAAAATTATTAGTTCTGAAAACAGAAAACACAAAAACTAGAAAAACATCCAAATGTTACCTTACGAACCAAACCAAATATTTCTTCATTAAAAAAAAAATAAGGCAACCTAACAATAACAAAAAACTATATGAAAATATAAATGACAATGGACACATTTTTTTCTCCCTCCTTTATAACCCAAATTTGGGAGGACCTCAGAGGCAGTCTTCAGAAACCTTTGATAACAAAAAACGGAGGGATGTTAACTGACTGTGCAGGAACTTCTGAACGAAACAGAGTCAGGGGGAGTAAAAAACAAAAACCAACACACAAAAAAAGACATTTATATTTTAGGATAATTTAGGATAAGGTGGCCAGTCACACAGGCGATGCAACTTTGCGTATGGTGCCCACTGTGGCAAGATAATGAAATTGTGAACATTTCTAAGGAAAATTCTGCAGATGTTTCTTTTAAGGACTTAATGAGAACTAGAGTTTAAGAACGAAGGGGGAAAAATAAATAAATAAAAGCAACCCTAGATTTTCAAAATGAAATTTTTAAAGAGAAAAGACCAGAGTTAGCGAGTTATGCCGTCCTGATCACTGCCTTAAAATCCAGCATGCTGTTTCATGAAATGTTCGAGAGGTCCGTATAAAAATTTTACCTTTGTAATGAATAATGCAAGAAACAGTCAGAGGGCTACAGGACCAGGACAAGGCTTCTGGAAGCTGGTGGAGGGCTGGAAAATAATTGTGATGTTTGTTTGAGTGTGTGGAAGGATCATACAAGTAATCTGTAAGAGGAGACAGCAAATATAACCATATGCAAGAAAAAGTTAGTAGCCTGAATTAAAGTTTTCCTTAACTGAGACAACCATTCCCCTCCACGTTAGCGGAGTGAAATTATCATCCCCCCAAGGCAAATTTCTCCTATGATGGGTTAGGCTGGTTTATAGTAATGAACCCAAGCGTGGATGAGAATGGCGAGAGCCCTTTTGCCTGCCTCACCTATATGAAGTTTGAGAAGGCCCCAAATCGGACTGAGGCAAAACAGGTCTGCTCTTTGTTTTGATTCACCCTTTTTGGGATAAAATAGGCATGTGTCTATGCAGAGGAAGGGGGCTACACCGGAAACTGAGAATTTTCAGAATTAAGAAAAAGGGCTTCAAAGAATGGCAAGATAAGAGGAAATAAGGTTTTCAGGTGGAAACCAATTTAAAAGAAAAACACACACACACACACACAAAACTTTCCAGATGTCTCTTCTGCACCGAACCCAGTTATCTTTTAACATCTCTCAGATAAGGCATCAAAAATAAAAGAGGTAAATAAATAAATACAATTTTAAAAATCTGCAGTAGGATATTTGGAGTAAGGTAATTAAAAAAATTTATTGGTTCTCTAAATCTTGATTTTAGATATATAAAAAAAATGGGTGGCTCAGCAATTGAGATTTCATCTTACTTGGGGTACTTCTAGTTCTTTTTAAACAGGGCTGTTTCTGACAAAAGTAACTCACTCTAAGTGACATTTGTAGAGGTGAAAATTCACCCTGGGGTAAAACATGCTCCTCCTGCAAGTAATTTACCTGTGGAACCTTAGGGGCAACTTTTTTAATGGCCACTGTCAAAATAACTTCTAAAGCCATATACAAAGACTAAAAGACACTTCTGCCCGTCACCCCGTATGCTGCGGTTTAATTTTACCGACAAACTGAACTTTTAAAATGTTTATATTTATCCCTAGACATTCATAAATGATAACAGTATGCTTAAAGGACAATTATTATTTGTTCCACGGGGAAACTTGTATGGGTTTTCTCACCCACTGGGGTGGATCCTTCTTCTTTCCAAGCTGATGGTTCTGAGATACGGAATATGGGCCTGGGATGCAGGCCTAACCATTTCAGGACAGAGATGTTAAAAATGAACGAATAAATAAAAATCACGCTCTGTGCAAACCTTATGCTTCCACGGGAATTATTTCATGTTGGTTAATATTTCTAATGTGAATTATAACTAGAGCAGACAGAGAGGTCTGCTCACCCCAGCGAATATCAAGGGCTATATAACCCCTCCCGGCTAACCACTTTCTGACTGAAGGAGGGGTGTGTGGTTCAATCCTTACTATTCTGAATGCAATAGCATTTACAGGTACAGATGATTTTCCAAATTAAACTACGCAGATGTCTGAACATAATTATCAGTTCCCAAAGCACGAGCCGTGCCGGCGCTCACTGAAGAGCTCACCACCCTTCCTCGGCATTGAACTGCAACACCAACACGTTCAAACCAACAGCTGAGTTGAAATCCTCATGCTTTCTTGGTGAAATTCAAGCTAGCAAACCTATCAGATGAGAAATCAAATGATGACTCACATCTCACTCTTTTAGGTCTGCCAGAAAGGATAAAGTTATTTATCAAGACTTATCATAGCAGACGTGGTGGTTATCTTTCCACACCCATTGAAAGCAAAAATCAAATCCTGGACAACTGGTCGTGTTTGCGAAGTCATGTTGTTTTACACGCCACACGAAAATGCTATTCTGACTTATTAACACTGCAAATGAGGCTTTCATAATATATATCAACGGATTTGGGAAGGGACAACTGAGAAGCCAGGATATTTACCACTGAACAAAAGTTTTAACACATAAGCACGCATTTGCAAGCGAAGAGTCTAAGAGATCATTCGAAAAGGCTCCATGAACTCTGCAAATTAAAACGATAAACTGGGAATGAAAAGGCGCCAGAAAGAAAGGAATAAGGTGATCTGCCAAATGCTGGTTTTCAATTCACTTTCAAGCCGAAATCTTTGTCACTTTGATGAGAATATATTAAAAAAAATTGCTGCT
Source organism: Neomonachus schauinslandi (assembly GCF_002201575.2). Taxonomy (NCBI): domain Eukaryota; kingdom Metazoa; phylum Chordata; class Mammalia; order Carnivora; family Phocidae; genus Neomonachus; species Neomonachus schauinslandi. The sequence goes on from NC_058411.1 coordinate 140,154,227, forward strand.
AGCTCTGCTGTGTCAGCCCAAAGCTGCAGGAACACATGTCTTCCCCTGCACACACACGCGCACACACACTCTCACACTCACTCACTGACAGGGATTCCCAGGACACCGGGCCTCTTCTAGGCCCCTTAAGTGTTAACAGCAGAGGCCTGGCTGCGACCAGGCGTCTGGCCCGATTTAAATGCCCTGTCTTCAGAGAACTGCGGTGAGCATGGCCATAAAACTAGGGGACATAACTGAACCTTAGAGTGTCTAACCGCCCCCCCCCCAACACACACAATTTTACTCCTACAATTAAGGCTGCTCGTTGGCATTCCATTTAACTGTCAAACTACGACCGGTGGCAGCCCCACAGCCACAAGGGATGCCTTAAATGAGAAGAGCATGTTCCTACACCGCATTTGAGAAAGTTTGGCTCCGAGCTATGCACTGATTAATATCAGATCTCCTCCTTCCCTCGCCTCTCCGCAATCTTGTCACATCTGGCTGACAAATCCGTAGAGGCTGATGCAAAGCCAGGCGGTCGGCGGGGCCGGGGTTTGGCGGGGGGCGCCCGAGGGGGCAGGGGACAGGAGGCGCCCCCATCTCACTCCCCTAGCCCCCAAGCCCCGGCCCTTGGAGCCGACCCGACGCGGCCGCCTTCCCGGCCCGAGTTCCAGCCCCGAGCGCGTAGGCCCGGGGGACCCCGCGCCCCGGGCGGCGCCGGGCACTCGCAGGTAAATGAGCACCACGGAGGGGCCGGCCGCGGGCGGGGCCGGCTTCCATCCGCGCGCTCGGCGGCTGCAGCGCTGGCACCCATGGGGCCGCGCACCCTCCGCGCCCTCGCGTCTCGGGGGGCTTTCGGGGCGACCCGTCCGCACCGCGCTCCGCAGCGCTTCACAAAAGATCCGGCGCGCCGGGCCCCACCACGCGCCGGTCCCCGCATCTCTCAGACCGGAGGTTACCGCGCGCTCAGTTCTCCAGAAACAAAATCCGGGGAGAAAGACGGCCAGTTGTGAACAGCAGCTGTTCAAGCCCGTGCGAACGACCTCGGACTTTCACCGGAGGCGCCGAGGGGCAGGAAGGGGTGCGGGGGAGGCGCGCTCGCCGTGGCCGCCCGAGCCCGGAGTCCCGGCGGGAGGGCGCCCCGAGGCTCGCCCGGACCCCGCGCCTCGGACGCGCCCAGGCCGTACCGGGGGCGCCCGGAACTCGCCTGGTCCGCGCGCGCGCCTGCGGCTCAGGGACGTCGGGCGGCGACGGGTCCCAGCGCCCCAGGCCGCAGCGCCGCGCAGGTGGCCTCGGGAGGTTGGCCCGGGACGCGCCCCCAGCTGCCGACCGAGCCCGGCCCGAGCTGCGCCCCCGACCACCCCCCGCCCCACCACGCGCGCAGAGGGGGCCCCCAGCGCCGGGGTCTGAGAGCCGCGCTTACCTCGGCCATCCTGCGGCCGCTGGAGCGCCGGC
>NC_058411.1:140156063-140272245 GCF_002201575.2 Neomonachus schauinslandi
CGGGCGCTGCTGCGCCGCCCGGGAAGTGCCTCCCGCTCAGGCGGCCGGCGAACGCACTAAATCGGCGCAGCTGATGCGAGGCCGTGCCCCCGCAGACAGCGGAGACCTCGCCGGCGGCCGGCGCGGAGGTGTCTGCCCCCGCCGGGCTTGAAGGCACTTGTCGGCAAAGACACAGACGTGTCCGTGTTTGCCTCTCCCGGGGAAGGGCGAAACGCTCTGAAGTTCCCTGGCTCGGGTCTCGGGGGATGATTCTGCCGCCCTACCTACCCTGGGGGCGCCGCGGGGTCCCACCGCGGCCAAGGAGAGGGCTGCGCCACCCTCGCCCCCAGAAAGTTTATTTCCAGAGGAAGTGTGGGCACGTGTCCCAGGAGGTGGAGAAAGGGGGTCCCCAGGAGGCTCTAAGAACTCAGAAAGCACCCCCCCTTCCCTTTGTGCTGGGAGTTCCAGTCCCAGGACAAGTGACTTCGCTGAGCCTCAGTTGCTTCCGCTGTAAAATGGGATTCTATTTTTACCCCTCCTATAGGGCGCTAAGGATAAAGGGAAATTAAATGTCCTGGAAAAACCGAACAGGAGCTTGGCCCCCAGGAGCAGATGGGGCGGAGCCTTTGGGAGAACCGGCTTCCTGGGCCTGAGAACCCACGAGGCTTCACCCCGCCGAGGAGCTGGCAGAGATCGCCCACAGCTGCTGAGGCAGGACGCAGCTCTTCTAACGCCCCTGGGCGGGCAGACACGGAACCCGAGCAGAATCAGGCCTTCTCTCCCCTCCCTTTTCAGTTCCCTAAAAAGATTGTCTGAAGGCCGGATTGGGTGGGGAAGGGGGGGGGGGCCCTGTTTCCTCGTGTTGCAGTTTATTCTACCTACCTTGCTGCGGGTGTCGATCCTGGGGCAGGAAACAAAACCCGTCCTTAATCTCAGGCTCGGGGAGAAGATGTGAGTTGGAAGGAAGAAACGCATTGCAGTCAGGCAGACAGCGGCGCCTGGTTCTGGCTCTGAAAGGCGCAGAGCTCTGAGGGGAAGGGGAGGGAAAGGGGCCAACGGGGTGTACGTGCAAGAAAGTGTGGTCCGCCGGCTCCTTGGGGTCCAGAGGGCCCTGCTGCCTCTCCCAAGGCTGGACACACATTCCTGGCCTTCTGGCCATCTAAGTATCCTGGTCTGCAGTGTGGGGCCCTTCGTTGTAGGTGTGAGGCTGCCTGTCTTACAGGTGTTGGGAGGATTCATGTTTTTGCACATGGAAACTTTATGATGAAGCTTTGCTTTGTGAATTCCAAACCTCAACTCCTCACCTTCCGTTTTTCTGTGCACTTCCCCCTCCCTTCCGGGGTTCAGCCTTGAGGCCTTTGTGCTCCTCTCTTCTCTGCCCATTGTGACACAAAGTATCCTTCAAGGTCTTTCTCAAATGTCACCGCCTCTCAGAAGTCTCCCCGGCCCCACCAACCGCTTGCTCCTCTCAGTGGCTTCCGTGCTCTGAGCCACTGTAGTAGACAAAGCTCAGGGTTTGGAGTTAGAATGACCCAGGTGTAGCCAGTTCCCAGCAATTGGAAACTGGCCGAGGAAGTCGGCTTTCTTGGCTCGCTGTCCTCGTCTACAAAAGTAGGCATGAAACTGTGTCCCTGGCCAGACTGGTGGGGCTAAGTAGGATCGTCTCTGTTCTACAAAGGCTGCTCTCTTCCCCTCCTTTCTGCTGGACAGAATTTGAATTAATTTAAGTTTGTTACAGAGGAGTTCTTGGCTGCAGTATTATTGAATGGCCATATATGCTTATTAGAAATATACCAAAATGTTCTAAGTCCCAGGCAGTGGTCCACTTTTAGTACCTTGAGTATGTCCAATAGAAGAGTGTTGGTCAGCATCTTCGTGTCGGTTGCAACTGAATAATTATATTTGCTTTAGCAAAATTTTCCACTAGCAACAAATATTAAGATGAACCTGTTTAACTCTATTCCTGGTTAAAAACACAAGGAAGATTTTGGCAATATATAATTTGAAAAACATCCAAACAGGCTGCCTCTCCCAACACACACCATCAGGATCAACAGACACATTTCTTCAAATATGACAATTTTGACCCACATCTAGGGAATCAGTAGGTCTAGATGAAAATTGCTAATTAATTTTCTGCAGGTTCATTTAGAATCCTGTATCTGATGTTACCGTGCGACTTGTGAAATCAATCCTCACATTTATTTCCAGATCTGGTGGGCTTCTCTGCCATTCCTTGGAAACACAGAAGCAGAAGCTGGGACAGAGAAACCACCCCTCCGTGTAAAAAGAATATGTCACCGGCTGGGTAAAGACTGTTCAGATCAAGCTTCTGTTCTCCTGCCGCTCAGTAGTGGGACCTGGGCATGGCTTTCACCTTCTCTAGGCCTCAGCCTCTTCATCTGGCCAACGGGGGCCTCCCCGAGTGCCCATCCTGCTCTCAAAGTCCTCACTTGTTGCTTTCTGTGCTCCAGCTTGTCATTTTCCTTTTGTGTTCAATTCCTTGTTGTAGCACTAAAAACAGAATGTTTCCCCGAACTTTACATTACCAGGGATTTAAAAAAAAAAAAATCTTTATTAAAAAGAGGAAAAGCTGAGAAGACACAAAATCAGAAAAACTGTGGGAGCTGTTCTTTGGCGGCGTGAAGCAGCTCTTCTTAACTGAGAGACCAGGTTGGGTTGCTCTGTGTCTGAGTGAGGCCTTTCACGGGGTGGGTGGATGGGTGTGCCTTGACTGCCCACCCTGACATACGCTGCAAGATGCTGAGGGTCTGGGCAGGTTAAGTCGGAGGGAAGCAGGGCAGATGGGGGCTGTGTGAACCGAGCGCTTGCGCCTGTCTGAAGTGGGCAGTTGTTAGCCAGGAATGTGAGCTCGGTTTTGCCAGATTTCCTGAGTTTTCAAGAGAAGCTGGAAATATTCTGATATTTAGAAGTTGGCAACTAATTCAAATTTTTGATAGATATGGTGCGAGACAAACAAAATATGGTTGCAGGCTGAATCTGGCCAATGCGCTGTTCATTTGCACCTTCTGCTACGTACAGGGTCGTCTTCTTGAGGCCTGGGCTTAGTACATAGTAAGTGTGCAGTGAACTTTTGTAGAGTGTCTATTAAGTCTTGACGGCAAACGGCTCACAGCCTGCCTGAGCTTAAAACGGAATTCTCAGAAGCCACACAGAGATGAGTAACGACCTTCTTGTGCTGCATCGGAAGTCCACTAATGGGCTGGTAAGCTTTTCCAATATTTACACTTGGGGAAGACTTTTGCTAGTCATTAATAATTCTGTTAAATACAGAATAGCTTCTCCTTGGGAAGTGTGAAATTTTTCCCCAGTGGGGACAAATGAATTTCAAAAAAGATTTTTTTAACAACAACAACAAAGGCATTTTTAATCATGGGAGCATTGTATAAAAAAGAAAAGAAACACCTTTAGCTTGGGAGGTTTGGGCAGTAGTGATGAAAGCCGTGTATTGGAGCAGAGCAGGTGGGCAGCTGCCTCCCACCTGAGCCTCCCTGTGGCTCGGGGAGGAGCCGGCCCTGGGGCTGTGGGCAGCACTGTGTGAGGGTCAAAGGGACAGGATGGGCCGAGGCTTTGGACGTGGCAGGGTGGCCAGAGAGCTATGGCTGTGTCAGAGGCCGTCAAAGATGGCCTTGCCTGAGTCTTCCACATTCCTCCGGGGACAGTGTTGGGAAACAGCAGGAGGCAAGAGTCTCATTTGTGCCGTCACCTCCCGGCCCAGACGCAGACACCTGGTGGTGGCAGGTCTGGGCACATCTGCAGCTCAGCTCAGCATGGGAGCCTGACTAAGCAGCGTTCGGGCCAAGCTACCCTCCCCCCGCCCCAGCCCCAGCTGCCTGCTGGGGGGCAGGCCGGCCTGCCTCAGGTCTGCTCAGGTGTGCAAGTTCTTCCCTCTGGCCCCAGGGCTGCTCCCTATTGAGAGAGAGATGAAGCCATTCCAGAGGTGGTGCAGGACTTTGGCGGCAGAGGACTGTTCCTGCTCCTTCATCTTCCACACAGCGGAAGGGGTCGAAGGGACCAAAGTGGCCTGCGCGTCCTGCTGCAATACAGAGAGGAATGCACCGCGCGTTGCACTGTGGCTTAGGGTAGCCCAGCCGGCCAGATCTCCAGGAGGGGATGTCAGTGAGGAAGTGATACCTACAATGTCAATTCCAAGCTAAAAACAAACCCAAGCCTGATTCTACCAAGGGGCTTCCCTGAATGCCAGTGCCCGGGATGCAGGTGGGGCGCCCTCTGTAACCAGGAAAGAATACTCATTTCCCGCCTGGACAAGGTGAAAGCTCATGATGCTTCTTCCAAGTGGAAGGCTTGGGGGAAAGCATTGCAAGTTTGGCTACCGTTGTTTTGGTATGTCTGGGGTGTAGGGAGTCTGTCTTCCGTGGCCTTTCCACACTCAAGGCTGTGATCTTCCCTCTAAATAGCTCATTCTCTCCTCACCAAGGTGGTGGGAGGAAACGGTCACAGGCGGACTCCTCCCTGGACACTTTAGTGACTACTCCAATTACATCTCTGAACTTAAGGGGCTCTATTTCCAACTGAAGCCTAGAACAAATATTGTTGAACATCCCTGCAACTGGCACTTGGCATGTGGAGCTGATGAATTTGGGGGGAGTTTTATGAGGACAGGACAGGCGCTGCTTTGATAAGTTTTGGGAGGCTGGTGAACATGCATCAGAAGGAAAGTTTTCAGGTTCATCATACCTTGGAATGTGGCGCCTCCTGCACCTTTAATGACCCATTATCTAAACCTTTGGAGAAAATATTTGGGTTTCTGTAACAGAGAATTCCAACTTGGTTTCATGTTGCTTTTGGAAATTGGGAAGAAAGGGCTAGGGAAGGTGGGCTATAGGACAGATTTTAAATCATCCTCAATTACTAACTTACATCAAACTTCAAAAACATTTCTTTGGGGTTTTCAGTGTATTCTTCAGGGAAGGAGAACTATGAGAAAACAAACAGAGTTAACCCATTTTGCTATGTTTTTGAAAAAGTAAAGCCATCTTTAAATATCTGACTTGGCAAGTTTATAGAGGAACTGGATTTCTCTTTACAGAGCTTGTATCTGATAGTGAATAAAAATCAATTAGTGATCCAGACTCTGTGTATAAAAAAGGACTGTAGCAGACACTACGCTGGGATTGCCTCCTCAAACCTCTGTTCTATTCCTTCCCTAGCAGGTAGCAGCCACATCCTCTGGGGAGGTACCCAACCTCAATCCCACAGGTGATTGGTGTAGGTAACCCGTGCGTAAACGAATCAGCACCCAGATAGTTTTCTGGCCACAGAGATTGGCTCCAGAGTGGCCCAATCAGCTCAAAGCTCAGGACTTTTGTTTGGTGGTCATGAGAAGCCAAGTTGTTCTTTTCCTACAGTTGTGAAGAAAAATCCATGTGATCCCTATTGTTCCTGGCAGCATCCTGTGATAATAAAGGAAAATCAGAAAGGGAATGGAACTGACACATGGAGTTGAGTAGAGTTGAGAGAATTGCGGGTAAAGTCACCTGAAGCCCTGATCAAACCGTGCCTGAAGCCTTTGGCCTTTTAAATTTGTGAACAATTAAATCATTTTTATCATTTAAGCCAATGTGAGATTTTTTGTTGTTGTTCATTTTGTGAGTAGAAAGGTCCTCAACTGATACAGAAACTTACATTCAGTTTTACTGGAAGATTATTTTGGGATGAAGGATAAATGAAGTACTAAGTGTCCTCTGGCATAACAGTCTTTGTTCTTTCACTTTTAGATGACACTGGTGATCAAGAGGGTCAGGAGACACTCTTCTGATACAGGCCCTCAATCCACAAACCCTGGGCCAAGTGAGGAGGTTCTTCCAATCAGAGCACGTTGATGCTGGAGTCATGATTTTCTCCTTGATCTTAAGTATTTTCCAGAAATGCACTGACTACATATTTTAATTTTTGAAGAGACTTTTCTTCCTTGGCTTTTGAGATTTTGGAGAGTAAGATCTGTTGCTTTTCACGGTAGCTAGCACAGTGTTCTTTACCAGTAGGTGCTTCATAAATATGGGCTTTCCCTATAAATGTATAAATGAAGAGATTTAAAAACACATTCCTGACTTGTAGCTTCTTAAAAGTACTTTCTTGTAAATGGCATAATTGAGGACTTCTACAAATGTAATTGCTAACTGCACTTGGAAATCCACTTTGTCAAACTGTGGCTTCTAACACCTTGTCTTCCACACCGAATCAGCTTTGATACTGATGTTTCCCAGAGGTGTGGCTTTTAATCCTCAAATTACAACACAAGTTTCAACAGGCCGGGGTTTTTTTTTTTCTCCCCTGTCACCAGGAGTTTAGTCATTAACAAAAGGCCCCAGCACTAATAGTTTATCAAAAGGCCAGCAAGCACGGAAGAGCCATTCCACAAGAAACAGACCTGGTCCGCTCAGTGAAGGAACGTATTTAAGGAGCCCCCTTGTTCCACGGGACGCTCCATTCAGGCCCAGTCACTGAAGTTCAACGGCAGGCCGCGAAAAGGAGGCCAAAAGCAAGCCCTGGGCAATGATCCTCGATTTGAACAAAATCCAGTGACTTTCTTCATGCCCATTCTGGAGTTACACACCTTCCCATCATGTTCACAGCCATGGGTATTTTGCAACAGGCTTTGCTACACACGCTTTAATAAAAGCTAGTGGTTTCCTTGGGAGTCTGAAGCAAGGTGTGTAACAGCCAGTGAGTAACCCGCAAGTAATGCCCCTGGTGACAATTTTGCTTTGTTCTGCTGCAGTGCAAGAAGCCGAGTCAGGACACGGGTCGTTCTTCATGAGTGTTGGGAAAGGAAAGTCTGCGTGTTCCAAGGGGAATGTTCTCTTTATCTGAGGTGACTGCCAAGTCTTAAACACTAAAACATGTAGGTGTACTTGAGTAAAGAGAAGGCACTGACATTTCAAAGATAACTTGAGAGGAGGAGAGAAAAAAGAGGAACTGGGGTATTTGGCAGAGATGTGAGTTTACCCCTGGGAAGGTAACGTTTTGTAGAAGCCCGGGGTCTTCAGATCCTGACGGCTGGGTCCACACACATCTTCATGCTCGTGTTTCTACAGAGCAGGCTTTCTGCTTGAACCTCTCCTCTCACTTTCTCTCTTCGGGACACCCCTAATGGATTGCAGATGTCCCATTTGGCTAGAAGCACGTTCCAGATACATCTGCCCTTCTTGCTTTTATGCAAAAAAACACCTGCAAATCTTTATCTTTGGTTAGATTTACCACACATTTGAAGCTTTGAAATTTTGGTCCAGTGGGAAAGAGGAGCATGTCACCACCCTCCTTCTTAAGTTGGATTCCATAACGGACAATAGCCTTTGGGGAGATGTTTTCATTTTTCTTTAAGGATGATAGGAAGGCTTGAACAGCCTCAGATCTGCTTGGCTGAAGGCTAATTAATTTCTTTAATCCTACAGAGTCTGTGGAAAAAGCTATGGTGACTATGGGTGGACAGCTCTCATGTGTGTATGTATTTCTTCCTGATTTTCTGAGTCTTAACAAAGAAGATGAGACCATGACCGCAGAAGAAGAGAGAATAATGAAATGTTGGCCAACTGGCAAGGATATGGTTACAGGACCAGCTTCCTTGGATATGCCTGGAAAAGACATGTGATATATTTCCAATAAGTGAGTAAATCCCTCTAGGCCTCAAGGAAGATTTTTTTTTTATAAAACCACTCCCTGTATTCATTCAACTTCGGGATAGTCCATCCCAGTGCCCAAGGAATGACAAATGCCATTTAAATAGTTTTGAGATAATAAAATCATGAGCTGCCTCTTGGAGGGTTGAGAAGGAAATCCACAGTGTGGTTTGGTAAGGAGGTAGGACGCTCTGGCTGGCTGAACCCTAGCGGTGTAACTTGGAGCAACACATTCAACCTTCGGGAGCCCCGGTTTTCTTATCCATAAATTGAGGATAAGAGTCATTTGTTTATTCCACAAATAACTCTTAGTACTGAGTGCTTCTAGGTGCCAGGCACTGTTCCGGTGCCTGAGGATACAACAGACCCAGTCTCTGCCTTCACGAACAGCCCCTCAGCAGGACTGTCCCTTCCTGTCACCCCCTTCACTCATTGCTGACACTGGGGACTGGCTTAGAGCTTGGCGCCCCACTGGGGCCTTCGTTAATTCCTGGATATCCATGTTCACATGGTCTGCCCATCCCATAATCCAGACCTACAACCCTTGGCCCTCCTTGGGCTTCACCTTCTCTTCTCTTTCTCACGTCTTCCCTCATACCTGAGTGTATTTTGAATCTAGAGAGACCTCCAGTTTCCTGGCTCTATCCTCTATCAGTTCTCTCCTGGCTTCTCTTTCTGACCAACGGACTCAGAACCCTGTTTCTATGATTCAGATAACTCTCTCCAGTAACCCACAATTCCCTGGCACCACTATCCTCCTGCAGCATCCAACAACCAAGTTCTATACCCAGATCAATACTATAATCAGCCTCCTTGGCTTCAACATGCAGACTGAGTGTTGATGGAGAAGCAAGATGGCGGTGGAGTTGGTGTTCCCACATGTCAAATCTCTACCCCAGTGCCGCATTTCCATGGACACCCCCCACCCTTTTCCTCCCCTCAGCAATTTAACCAAAACACATCCCCAACCCCTTTTTATCTTTTTTTTAAAGATTTTATTTATTTATTTGAGACAGAGAGAATGAGAGACAGAGAGCATGAGAGGGAGGAGGGTCAGAGGGAGAAGCAGACTCCCTGCCGAGCAGGGAGCCCGATGCGGGACTCGATCCCGGGACTCCAGGACCGTGACCTGAGCCGAAGGCAGTCGCTTAACCGACTGAGCCACCCAGGCGCCCCATGATTTTATTTATTTAAGAGAGAGCACGAGAGGGGGGAGGGTCAGAGGGAGAAGCAGACTCCCCGCCGAGCAGGGAGCCTGATCCTGATCCGGGACTCCAGGATCATGAGCTGAGCCGAAGGCAGTCGCCCAACCGACTGAGCCACCCAGGCGCCCCCCCCAACCCCTTTTTAATCTCTCTTCTCCCAGCCTCAGAGGATGGTGTTCCTCTCTGTCCTCCCACCAAGCACATCCTCAGGGACCCTATTAGTAAGAATCTCTTTTGATTGCATCTTCAATGCCTCCCTTTCAATTAGTCTGGGTTCCACCTATAAACATTTTTAACTCTCTCCCATATTAAGGGAAAAAAACCACCCTGATAATGGACTATTGTATCCATAGATCTCCCCTCCCCGTTCTCCCTGTGTGCACACCCTTGAGTAGTCCCCTTCCAGGTGGACTCTAGGCTTGATCATGTAATTCGTTTTGGGTAAAAGGTCGTTTAGCAGGTGTGGTGCAAGCAGAACCTTGGCAAGTGTGTGCATACTGAGCTTATCTCTCTTGGATTATTCCCTTTGGGAGCCCGGCCACCATATCTAAGAAAGTCTATAGACTGTCCTGCTAGAGAGAATGGCCATGTGGCAGAGACCCTGGAGCGTGAGTGACCACTCTGGGAGAGAGGATCTGAGACCACTCTCTGCAGACAGAGAAGCCTAGTGTCCCCACCTTCCCAAGCAGGTGACCCACCAGCTGTATACAGCCCCGAGAGTGACCACAGGGGAGACCAGTGGAAGAGCTGCCGTGTTCATTCACAGAATCCTGAGAAATAAAAAATCCTTGATTTAAGTCCTAAGTTTTAGAGCGGTTTGGTATGCAGCAGCAAATATGTGAAACAACCTTGAAAGCCAAACCCAGAACATTCCCTTGATCTCACACCGCGTCCACTTTCTCTTCTTGTTGCCCCAGCTTTTCAAACTCGTCTGCACTTCCCATCTCGATCCTTGATTTCTAATCTAACAGGCCTTCCTCAGTTGCTCGCACTCTCCCCCGTACTGGTCTCTGTGGACCACCGTCTCCCTGCTTGCCATGGCCTCCTGTACTCCTGGTTTTGTTTGTTCCTCTCACTATTATTCCATGTCCTTCATGGGCTCCTCTTCCTCCACCTGCCCTTTTCATGTTTCTCAAGTTCTGTCCACAGCCACCTGCTTTGTTTATGCTTCATGCTCTGCCACTTTTGGTTTAGACCCGATGAAATCAACGTGAGAAACGGGAGGCATAGACCGTCGAGGTGCATAGATTGTTCTAAGAATGCCTGTCCCCCGTGCCTGGGATAGCCTCACGCACTGAGGTAGAGCATCACTCCCCGCACCTCCCTTTTGGCTAATTTCTACTCTTCCTTGAGACTTAGCTCAAGCACACCGTCCTCTGGGGAAATCTTTACCGGGAGCCCCCTGTTTAACCTTTCCTTGCTGGGCTAGATGGCCCCACTCCACGCTACACTCTGAGAATGATTTCATTTGCATGTAACACATTTTAATTATTGTTGTTGTTGTTGTTTTTAATGTGTCTCCTCTCCATGAGACCATGAGCTCCTGGATGGCAAGGACCGTATCTTACTGACGTAGGATTTCCCAGGGTTTAGCATGGTGTTGGAGTACCCCCTGTGCCCAGCAATAGGTACCCAATAAATGATGTAGGACTGTATAGTCCACGTCCCATGGCATTCCATCCATTTTAGGTTTTTGTATTTATATAAAGGAAATTGGCTTGTAGTAGGTGTATATGAAGTCAGAGAAGTCTGGACTCCTTAGACATGTTTATTTTGTACAATCAGTTGGTAGCTGCCCATTTTCCCCAGTGCCATGGAAAAGTTTTTCTAACATGGAAATGATCTGCTTCTGTAAGATTTGACAGCATCCACCTTTCTACTCACTTCTTCCTGATACCTGGCGACAGGGGTAGAAGTTTTGTTTTTACAACTGTTTTTTCTTTTTTTCTTTTTTTTTTTAAAGATTTTATTTATTTATTTGACACAGAAAGAGTGAGAGAGAGAGGGAGCATAAGCGGGGGAGTGGCAGGCAGGCAGAGGGAGAGGCAGGCTCTGTGCTGAGCAAAGAGCCCGATGTGGGGCTCGATCCCAGGACCCTGGGATCATGACCTGAGCCGAAGGCAGACGCTTAACGACTGAGCCACCCAGGCGCCCACAACTGTTTTTTCAACTCGTTTTCTTCTTTCTGAGTTTCCTGCTTCTTCTACTTCAATTATTTATTTACTTCTAGGGAGCAATGTCCACCTAATTGCTATTTTAAAATCCCATAGCACATAGTTATGTACAATCACGTAGTAACTTTAAAATACATTGTCGCTCGCCTTATGTCAATTGTCTCAATTCTGGTTGTGTTTCCTTTTTTTCCTCTTAAGGGATTGGCCACTATCTTGTCCATGTTAATTGTTTCTTCAGAGTCAGCTTCTTTCATCTTTATTATTTCCTTCCTCTTATTTTCCTTAGGAGTTCTTTTTCATTCTATTTCTAGCAGCTTACATTGAATGCTAAATTCTTTCAAAAAATAATTTCATTCTGTTAGTTCAACGCTGGTATATCATTAGTCACATTTCCTATGTCTTCTTGTGTAATATTTCCATAACCTTTTTTTCTAAACCCTCTCTTCTTATGTTATTTTCCTGTGAGCCAGATATTACATAAGGCTTTCCAATTGATTGATGGCTTTTTTTTTTTTTGTCTTTAGCTTATGATTTCTTACTTTACGACATTATGACCAGAGATTATGGCTGATGTAATTTCTACTTGTGTGAATTTATTCACAGGGCTTTGTCAAAAATAACTTGTGTTTCTGCTTATAAAATATCATCTCCTAATTCTACCTTAAAGTTGTATTACCCATATTCTCTATTCTTGAATTCTTTTTTTGTGTGCAAACTCTATTTAATCACAACCTAATAACAGTGAATTAAAAGTTTTCATTGCAGTCCTGTGTGTGTGTGTGTGTGTTAGGGTTAGGGCTTGGGAATCTTGAAGGCTACTTGGAGGAGGGCGCTGAGCTGTGGATAGTCCCAAACTGAAAGGGTTAACAATACCAAGGTAGAAAGAGTCCCATCAATCAGCTTTCTTATGTTCTGTACTTTTCTGGTTGTTGCACTTACTATTCCGTGTTGCAATTGCTTATTTGTATTCACCATCAGATAGAAATCTGCCCAGCTCACCAGGTATCCCAGAAGGCGCTCAATAGATGCTTGTTTATGGAATAAGTCTATATTGTTGCATTCTCTTTTTTAAACGAACTTGAGTATCCTGGCTCTCTAAAATAGCACCTGATCTAAGCGCTACCCTTGTTCTGACTTGAAAGATTTCTTCCTGATGTGCTTCCTTTAGTCTTTCTCTCTGTTTCTGTGCTGACATATGAAAGGAACCCTGTTTACTTTTGGCTACTTGGAAGCCCCTCACCATATTGTTCACCCAGTAACAATTTTCTTGAAACATTTTGTAAACTTCTGTTCTGTACTCAACCAAAGCTGGTATCTTCTGACTCCCCTTCATGGAAAAAAGAAATATTATGCCCTTCTGAGCCTCCTTCTTCTTTCCTTACCTTTCCTGTTCTTCTGAAGTTGAAAATCTAATCAGATTATAGCTATATATTGCCATGTAACAAATTATCCTAAAATGTGGTGGCTCAAGACAACTATTTAAGTCTCGGGACCATGGCTTAGCTGGGGGTCCTCTGGCTCAGTCTCCAGTAAGACTGCAGTCAACTGGGGGAGCATTTGCTTCCAAGCTCACCCATGTGGCTATTGGCAGGCCTCAAAAGATCCACTTCCAAGCTCACTCATGTGGCTGTTGGCAGGCGTCAGATCCTGGCTGGCTGTTTGCCAGAGTTATAGTTTCTTGCCACGTGGGTCTATCCATGGGGGCAGCTCAACATGGTGGTGCTTTGCTCAGAGCGAGCAAGGGAGAAAGCAAGAGAGAACAAGACATGGTGAGCAAGATGGAAGCCAGAGTCTTTCTGGAACCTAATCTCAGAGGTGACATTCCATCCCTTCTGCTCCACTCTGTTAGAAGAGTGTCCAGCTCACATGGCAGCGTAGGGAGATTTCACAAAGACCTGAACACCCTGGGGGAGAGGCTCTATGGAGTCCTCTTCGGAGCTGCACACTGCAATATAAAACATCCTCTTTTTATTCTTTTAAAAGAATTTTCCTTCTGTTCCAATATCTGTATCAGTTATTTAGATAACAGTATCACTTTCCCCCTGTTCATTGTAAAAACCTAACGTAGATTTTTATACTTAAGTCCATAACTTGATTTCAGTAACAATCACTATTTTTTTTTGTAATCATAACTTCCCAATTAATAGTTCCTTCACTAATTCTGACCAATGACTTGAACACTCTTGAAGAATATCTGCATACACAGTACTAAGCTTATTGATACTTTTGAGTCTCTGCAAATCTTAAAATGTCTTTCAATTTCCCTTATATATGAACAACCCATGACTAGAAATGAAATCCTCGTGGGTCACGTCTACATCTTATTGGACTATAGGCGTTTCTTCTATTTGAACGTTGGCTATTTCAGAAGAGACATATAAAGCAAGCTTGATTTTTAACCCTTTTGAGTATTTTTTCCCCTTGAGGTTAAAGAATACATGAGGATATGTCTTAATATTATTTCCTTTTTATTGCTCTTATCTGGGATAAGGCAAGTCCTCCTGATTTCCAAAGTCAATTTTTTCCCTGCCAAATTCTGGGAACTTTTATAACCTATTCTTTTTTTAAATTTTATTTTAAAGTAGGCTCCATGCCCAACCTGGGGCTTGAACTCACAACCCTGAGATTAAGAGTCACACGCCCATGGACCGAGCCAGCCAGGAGTCTCTAATCTATTCTTAATCAGCTGTTCCTTCTTTATCAGGAAAGTTTTTTTGTTTTTGTTTTTTAAAGATTTTATTTATTTATTTGACAGAGAGAGACACAGTGAGAGAGGGAACACAAGCAGGGGGAGTGGGAGAGGGAGAAGCAGGCTTCCCGTGGAGCAGGGAGCCTGATGCGGGGCTCGATCCCAGGACCCTGGGATCATGACCTGAGCCGAAGGCAGACTCTTAACGACTGAGCCACCCAGGCGCTCCTATCAGGAAAGTTTTATTCACAGTTTGGTGGTCAGGTCAGTGTCCTATTCTTCATATATATTGTCTTCTTTTGCTTCATTTAAAATATTTTGTATTGATTTATCCAGCTTTTGGTATATAATGCTTGGTATTATCATCTATTTGGATGAAGAGCTTCTCTGCAGTTTTCATTCTCTCTTACTGCTTTTAATGAAGACCCAATCTCAGCTATTATGGGAATAATTTTGTGGCATTCTCTTTTTGTGCTGACCTGTTTATTGGTATAATGAATTCCTTTATCTCATTGGAAATAGAAAGCAGCTTTATCTTCATGTTAACCTATGTGAAGAGGAAGATTTTCCTTTGGGGTCTTCCATATTCTTCAGTTGCTGCGGAATTTTTTCATAGGTCCCATGTTCCTTTGAGTTTTTCTGAAAGTCTTTAGTGTGTTTGTCTGGAAGCCTAGAGGGACTGGATTTCTAAAAAAAAAAAAAAAAAACCCACATCCCATGATTCATTTGAACATGGAGAGCTCTCCCTGGGAGTAGTGCCAAAGGTTCAACCAAAAGGCTGCCAACGACTCCCTTAGGAAGTTCCTGGATCTGAAAATGAAGACCAGGAATAGCTGCAGGTTAGCTAACCTAAATCTTTCTTGGAATAAGACTGGAGTATAATCAATCAATAGGTGCAGGTTACTCAGCCCACTTCTGGTGGATGGCTGAACAGAGCAAATCTAGTGCAGACCAAGTGTTTTCTTATTCTTGCTGGTGAATTATTTCTTTGCGTTGGCTCATGTTACAACATTTCCTTCTTATCTTAAACATCTTCAGATAACTTCTACCCAAATTTACAGTCCACAGTTCATCTATCATTATATCTTCCCCCTCATTTGGGCTTTCTTTTTTCATACTCCATCCCATCCCTTTGGGTTCACTTTTCTTCTTGCTGAATTAAGTCCTTTGGTAGTCTTTTCAGTGAGGATCTGTGAAGGGCAAGTGCCCTTTGACTTTGCAAATCTGAAAAAGCTTTTCTTTTGCTCTTACTTGTGAATGATACTTTAGAATTCTGAACAGATTCTTTTTTTCTTTTAGCACATCGACCACATTATTCCATTGTAAGTCTTCTGGCTTCTGATACTGCTCGTGAGTGGTCCACTCTTGGTCTAATACCCCGTTGCAGAATCTGTCTTGCCTCTAATGTCACTTTGATGTTTTTTTTTCCTTTTTATCCTTGATTTTTTGCAGCTTCATATGATGTATCTAGGAATGATTTACTTGCATGCTCTGTATTCGGTGTGTTTATTCTTTCACTGTGAGGAAAAAATCTCAGCCAACATTTTTCAACTGTTGTTCTCATCTTCACCATCCTCTTACTTCAGACTATTATTAGATCTATGCTAGAACTTGCTGGAACCTCTCTATCCATCCCCTGTGTTGTGAACTCTCTTTGTAATCTATCTTTATTGTGCTGGGTAAATTCCTGGTACTATCTCTCAATCTGCTACTTTTCTTTTTGTGTCCAATACAGAGGAATACTTTTTTTGCCTTAGTGAATATATTTTTCAGTTCTAAGATTTATTATACATTCTTTTTCATATTCTCCTGTTCTTGCTTTGTTTCTGCCCATTTTGTTTCATAGCTTTTTTATCCTTTTATGGATGTTATTCATTCACTTATCCCTCTGAAGACCCTAAAATTGTCATCTTATAGTCATTTTCAGGCAGCTGTATTCTTGTCATGTCAGCTGGAATGAATTCACCTACTCACTGTTGATTTAAAACTTAATGCAAGAGTCGTAATCAGATCTAGGATCACTATATACAATTGAGATTGAAGTGGGACTCCCTGACCCATTAAGGAAGCCTGGAAGAAAAATATGGCCTTTCTGGTAACGACCTCCCCACAAGACCATGCCCCTTGTGAAGGACCTCCTCCACCCATCCCTGGAAGAAAAGAGGAAGCCCAAGAAGAAGGGCCTGGTACAGAGCCCCAATTCCTACCTCATGGATGTGAAGTGCCCAGGATGCTATAAAATCATCACCATCTGTAGCCATGCACAAACAGCGGTTGTGTGGGTTGGCTGCCCCCCTGTCCTTTGCCAGCCTACAGGAGGGAAAGCAAGGCTTACAGAAGGGTGCTTCTTCGTAAGGAAGCAGCACTAAAAGCACCCCGAATCAAGGCGAGTGGGAAATCATTCCAATAATCACATTTTGGCTAAAAATATGCTAAGACTATCACCTGGACCTCTGGCTCTTAAGAAGCCACCTACCTAGGGATGTGGGAGAAGCTCCACCTGGTATCCTGGGCTGGAGAGAAGCCACCAGTGTTTGAATCTGGGCTGTTTTGTAACGATCCTGGCTTTGGTCTCCTGTCTCTCATGGGGTACTTTTGAACCCATCAACTTTGCTCACCACTTGTCAGCTAGTATTTCTGAATAATTTAGAGTCCTTGGAATTATTTGTTTTCTTTTTGAGCTTGGCTATGCATTTGTCGTGTTTCGTTTTTACATTTTATCTATCATTGTCACCTGTCGAGGTAAAGAGGAACTCAAAGTATGACCTTAACCCTATTTTGACTGGAGTCCTGCTTCTAAATGTATAATTTATATTGGAAGTTCAGTATCAATTCATGTCTTTGGTGTCTCTACATCTCAGTAAGGTGTTCTGAGTTCCCAGAGCAATTTTAAAGTTCACCTACAACAAGCAAGTGTCAGATATGGTTCTTTAATTTTGAATTTCTATGTTATCACCTATATTGAAAATTAGCATAATCATATTACACATAAGCATCCCAACCGCAGCTTTTATCTACACCTAAATGCCTTATGGATCTTTGAATTGTAGATGTATCTCAAGGGATGTGACTATTATGTTAACCAACTACCAGTGTTATTTCCAGCTCACAGTTCTTGTTTATACAGATTTGGTTGGTTTTCTCAGGCAGGGGTATTTATTAATGACTCTGTTCCCGGTCCAGTGCAGTCCTGGGGCCTGCGGGCAATCAAGGGCGCCAGACATAGGTCAACAGAGGACCTCGCTGCATCCATGGAGGCCCCGGACCTCAGTGCACACTTACATCATTCCACATCTGTGTAACAGCCAGAACAAAGGGAAAATATGGTGGAGGTGGTGGTGATGTCTCTGCCGATGGCTAGGGAAAAGATTTGAGGTGATGGTTACCCCCATATCCTCTCCTTACCATCCCAGTCACCAAGGTATGATTGCAACCTCTCCCCTTTGCTTCTGTGGCCCCAGGGTATGCGTGCATTTGTGTGTGTGTGTGTTTGTGTGTGTGTACATACACGTGTGTGTGTGTGTGTGTCCCTCCTTATACTTTGTGGCTGCAAGGTATAAACCTTTCAGACAACTGTCCAGCTCTTAAGGAAGGACTCCTGTCCAGGGTTTAATATGCGGTGCGAGGGGGCGCCTGGGTGGCTCAGTTGGTTAAGCGTCTGCCTTTGGCTCAGGTCATGATCCCAGGGTCCTGGGATCGAGCCCCGCATCGGGCTCCCTGCTCAGCGGGGAGTCTGCTTCTCCCTCTGACCCTCCCCCCTCTCATGTGCTTGCTCTCTCTCATTCTCTCTCTCTCAAAATAAATAAATAAAATCTTTAAAAAAAAAATATGCGGTGCGAGGAGCATAAAATGGAAGACGCCGAGAGGCAAAAGGCTCATGGCTCCTAAATTGGGCCTCCAGTGGCCAGGGAAGCTGAGTAGCAGAAGACTACATTCTGATTCGGTGAGCGCCTCTAGGATCACGCAGGTAGGAGGACTGGTTCCAGTCAGCCAGCCCATGCATATTGCCACACAGAGAGTGCCACAGGGTGGAAAATGCCTGCAAAAATGTGGCCCGGAGAAGTAGCACTTTGTCACTCCTCTTTTGCTCATTTTGGTGGTTTGAGATGAGAAAAGTCATCCATACCCCCCCTGCATGCTTGCGCTGTTACACAAGAGAGAGGAGGGAGTTTTCATGTTCCTAAATTTTGTTTCCCACCTTGCCAACCTTGTTATATAGGCGTTCTGATAAGGGGCTCTCAACTCAATACATACCCTTATTACAAGAATGCACTCTCCTATTTTTATTCTGTTCTGTTTTATTCTATCAGAGTCCATTTTATTTAAAAATAAAAAGTCTGCCAATTTTCATGAATGGGTGAATGGGTAAACAAAATATGATCTATCTATCTATCTATATCTATCTATCTATCGTGGATATTTACGGAATGGAATATTATTTCACCTTACAAAGGATGGAAATCCTGTCACATGCTATCATACGGATGAACCTTGAGGACATTACACTAAGTGAAGTAGCCAAACACTGGCTAGACTAAAAGACAAGTACTGTATGATTCCACTTGTTATATGAGGTACCTAAGGGTAGTTAAATTCACAGAGACAGAAAGCAGAAGGGTGGTGGCCAGGGGCTGGGGGAGAGGGAAAAGGGGAGCTGTAGATGGATACGGAATTTCAGTTTTGCAAGATAAATGAGTTCCTGAGATGGATGGTGGTGCTTCGTGCACAAAATGGTGATTTTACTTAACATGACTGAGCTGTATATTTAAATAGTGAAGATGGTAAATTTTATGTTAGGTGGTGTTTGTCGTTGTTGTTTTAACCACACACAAAACACAATGAGGTCATTGGGACAAAGCAAGGGGGCTTTGGGGAACCCTGCCTAAGGTGGGGTCAGTCAGGGAGGTCTCCCCAGAAGAAGTGGCATGTAAGCCAAGACCTGAGGGATGAATGAAGGTCACCATGGAAGGGTGTGGAGGCTCCGGGGTTGAAGAAGGCTCTCGACTGTGAACAGGTTAAGCAGGCCTTATCAAATCATGTGTGGGTTCCTATCATCAACCGGCTTCCTGCTCTCAGTCTCTTTCCACCTACACACTGATGCCAGATTAATTTTCTAGAACACCGCCTGGATCATGCCAGTCTCCCACCTTCCTGGCTAATCCTTCCAGAACATTTTTCTTTTTGCCTGCTGAATAACCCCTCTGCCTGGCACTCAAGACCCTCTTCTCCCAGACCCCTCACCGCCCCCCCCATATGCGAACCCTTGCACCAGACATCCCTCTGCCACAGTCCCTGAACACACCTCTGCTCTTCTGTCAGGTATGCTCTCCTTTCCAGCCCCCATGTCCCCGTTGCTTTTGTGCCTTTGGACACCCTCTCCACTCCCTTTCCGGATTCTGTAGCATGGAGTTTAGCGTTTGCTTTCCTATCTTTTAACTTGCCCCCCTCCTTCCCTGCCTCCACACACACACACATTCCCCGGGGAACGGAGCCTTCCTCGTGGTCGAGACCCTAGTGCTCAGCGCCACGTCCGGGAAAGCCTAACAACACTTCTCAGTACCTAACAGTCACGGTGATCCCGAGTCCTGAAGGTCAGCAGCAATCACCAGCCCAGGGTGCTGGCCGACCCGAGGCTGCGTGCACCAGGAAACAGCCTGTTTACCCTCGGCCCGAGCCGGGAGTCCGGCTCCGGCACCCTTCCATCTCCTCCTGACATTCTTGAGCTGAGCATCTCCTGACCAGGCCCTTCCAGATGCTTCGCAGGATTATCTGCCTGACAGCACAGCCCTCCCAGGCCAGTGACTGTGTCCAGGGAGAAGCCAGGGCAGTGACAAGCACAAAGGCACATTCTCCCAGAGGCCAGAGGACACGCTCTGGGGCTGGGGCAGGGGGTGATGGCCGGGGGGGAGGGGGGTGGAGGACTCAGGTGGCCGCCCCGCCTCGGGCCTGCTCTCCTAGAAGCCGAGCCAGAAGCCCGGGCTTGCACGGGGATCTCTGCAACCGGCAAAGGCCGAGGGGCTGTGGGTCGGAGAGGAGTGGTGGGGGCGGAGTGAGGAGGCGCGGGGGTTGGGAAATCCACCTGGATGCCATCAGTCTTGCCAGAGTAAACAGAGCTGACAGGAGTGCTTGCCGACAGCCTGGTACAGGTTAGGGGGGGTCAGCGGAGCGGCCTGGTGACCCGCCTGCCTGAAGGTAGAGACGCTCTGGAATCTGTCACAAAGGACAGAGCTGAAAGCTCATTCCTCGTGGAATGAACCCGTTTCCTGGCATTCCACACAACGGGGAGTGCGGACGCTTTTAAAAATGTCTTAAATGTAAATCTGAGCTGGGTTCAAATACACACATTTAAAGCAAAACAAACAAAAAAGATCCACCCTCACCAACCTCAAAGTAGGATCCGTAGTCTACATGTCACTAGGCATAAAAAAAAATACCTTTTTCAAAGCTCTTTCTCCATTTTCTTGAAGCTTGAGGGTTTAGAAAGTATAGCTGGACTTAGCAGGAGAACCTACCACTTAATTATCTAGAACTCTCCAAAACAACAGCAGAGCCTGCCTTGAGCGAAGGTCTTTTATTAATATCCTATAATATGGGGCATGGAAATCTCTGTCTGTCTCTTCCTAAGAGCAAAACCCTGCACTCACTCACTTCTGCTTAGTGTGATATGAAAGTAACAGTGGTGGCATATTTAGCATCCTTCGCAGGACTCTCCCATAAGCTAGACCAAGTGGGACAGAAATTGTGGAAAAAAAGAGTCTGAGTAACTCACAAGGCATTTTGAATCATCGGAAGCACCAGCAAGATGATTGTTAGTCTCTCCCTTCAGCAGGCACCGAGGGTCTGTTAAGTGCCTGGAACGTGCCGGAGTACCAGGTGGGGGGGGGCCACCCACACACTGAAAGCCATGGCCACGGTGACTTTAGCTCAAAAAGACACTCAAGTGGTTTCTTCAGGAGAAAACCAGTCACCACCTAAACCTGCCTGAGCCCTGCAAGATGTCCGGCTGATCTGTTTTGTGACCTTGGGCAAGTCACTTCACCAGCCTGGGTCTTGTTTCTTCACCTATAAAACAAAGATAGTAAAACCAGGGTAACTTCGGGGTATTCCTGGCACTAATGAAGGCTTGTAAAGCGCTTTGAGATCCTTAGAATGAAAGTCTCTCCAGAACAGTAAAGCCTGGTTATTACGCTTCGAACATGACATTCCCATGAAAACCCTGGCCAGGCTCTTACCCCACCTCTCCATGAAGATTTAATAGCAGAGAGTTGTAATAAGTTCGTAAAGGACAGAGACCTCCATTACTGATACAAAATACGCTATGGCGGACTAGTATATTAAGGGCTATTATCATGAATAATTAAGGCCAGGTTCTACTTACAGATTAATGAACCAAGTATATGTTGTGATGTAGTGGATTTTCATTGTGGCTTCCTCAACCAGCTCATGTCATGAAACTTATTTATCTTCCGCGGGTCCTCCAGCTTGCGTGGATTAGCAGGTTTACCCCACAAAGTAGATTGGCAAAGTATACTTCTGAAGGATGCTTTCATGCCTACTTTAAGAAATAAACCCAATTAGAGGTCTCTCAGTACAGATGAAGAAGGTTCATTAATGATAATGAAGGGCTGACCTACCCTAGGCCCCTAAGTTTGTAATTAAGCTTGCATATATTGAAGAATATCAAAGTCATGTACATTGCTCCGGGCTAACACACATGCACGTGGAAAGGAGAAGTGCAGGATCATGCACAGACATTTCGGCTGATCTCGGACAAGGCGATGCTACTTCTGAGGATGCATTCACTTAAGAAGGTGGAGCCATAATCAGATCAAATAAAAGCCTTTAGATAACTCACAGGGCTTGAATATAAAAATCCGTAATTTCTGAATTCAACAGCATTGAAAAAAATCTTTTTTTCCAGGGGAAGCGACAGAGTGTGGATTTTAAGAGACATGGACAAGAGGAATGACAGACATTCATGTGAGTGTATTGATCAGTGGAATGACTTAGGCTCTGTCCCAAGACGAGTTTAAGCAAATATCCCGAGTATTAGTGTTTACATTATGTGCTCCTTTTTCTGGGATTTCCATCTTTTTCCTGTGATTTTTTAAAAATTATGCTGCCATTGGAATTAGCCAACGTAAGGTAATTAGCAACGCCAGTGGGGCTAATTATGTGTGTGTGTGTGTACATATATATATATATATATATATATGTATACAGTGAGAGAGGAAAAGAGATTACTTTCTGCTGGAGATAAGGGTCCCTTTTAGATTTCTGGAATGCTATTTGAAAAGGAGGGGTGCTGGGTAACAGAAGAGAGATGCTGTGGCCGTGAGCTCCATCTTTGCAGCTGGGAAACTCATCTGCAACTCACCTCGATGGGCCACATACTGAAAAAAATTATCGAGGCCATTCAGAACCATTAGGTTTATAGGTAAGCAGGATAAAGTGACGTTCAAGGGAATCTGGGATTCTTTTCCTGACTCAAAGCCAAGTTTTCCAAACATGCTGGGCCGTGGGGCACCTCGATGCCTTTGCTTAGCAGGTTACCTCCACCCACTCTCCCCCTCCTCTGCCTGGGAAACTCCTACTCATCTTTCAAGATGCCGGTCTAAATATCTCTTGCTCTGTGAGCCTTCCTTGGTGTCTGCAGGTCGAAGTACATGCTGCCCTCTTGATGGTCTCACACACTCAGCTTACACCCTCTTCGATTGTGCAACATACCCCGTTGTGAGTGCGGCAGCATCCACTTCCCCCTCGAGGCATGAGCCTTGGAGCGTGGCGGCCGCACCTTGTTCACCTTTGTTGTGGATCTAGCAACAGCAGTGATCGGACAAAGTGCCTGGTGCCTAATATATGTCCGTTAATTCTAAGGGCGAACGTTTACCAACCAGTGTGGCACAGTCACTGACCCATCAGCGTACATTCTGGCTGTAAGCAATCGTTAGGGCTGTTCTGGAACAGAGCCCTCTGCAGACTGCATTAACAGACACTGAGTGTTTATTAAAATAAATTCAACTGCAGCCAGAGTTACCAAGTAGGGTTTTTATGGCCCCAGGGCTAGGTATCCCCATTTTCCCACCTGTAAAATGGGAGAGTAATACCTTCATGATGTTGTTATAGATCTAAGATGAGGAGTCAAATGAGAAAGTGCTTCATGCCTAATATAGGCTGATTGATTCTGAATGTGCCTGTGGTTAAAGTCACCAACTATTAAAAGCTCTAGAAAAGTGGCCCTAAAGTCATCATTTCAAAAGGGATCATTATCTTCCAAGGCATTAGGGATCCTCTGGGGAGTTTGGCCTGGACCCCTTTCAGAGAAGGTCAGATTCAAGGGTCTGGGTGAGGTGGTGCTTCTACGACCAGGTGGCGCAGCCTTAGGTCGAGAGAACTGGTCGATCCGGAGACAAGCAGTGCCTGATGGAAAGCAGCCTGGATCAGGGCTCTGTCAAGGGCGGTGGCTCCTCCAATTTTACTGCACATTAGAATAACCTGGGGAGAATTTAAGACTGCTGTCCAGGCTGTACTCCAGGTAGATTAAATCAGATTCTCTAGGGGTGAGACCCAGACACGGGTATTTTCTAAAGCTCCCTCGGAATATTCCAGCAGGCAGCCAGGGTTGAGAGTCCTGAGCACAGTGGTCACAGACCTGGATGCCCACAGAGGAGGCCCCCGCAGGTCACATGACCAGCCTGTTGTAAGACATTCGGGAGGAGTGAGGACTGCGGTTGCCTGGAAAGCACGTGTCCTATTAGCAGATTTTCAACTTTAAAAAAAGAACATGCCACTCGAGCCAAATGAAACACAGCTGTGAGCTGGATCTGGCCCATGGGGTATGGGTTTGCGAATGCTCCCGGAGAGGCCACGGAAGGTTCTGAGCATTGGTGAAAGCTGGGCCTCAGGAAGGGCCGCAAAAGCCATCAGCTGGGTGCTTCCCAAGGGCCCCCGCTCCATCTCCTTCTCCGCCCCACCCAGGGCTCTCTCCCCAGATGCGACTGTTAATTGGCTTTTATTTATTTTACATGCTTTGACATTTCAGGTGCCTCGAAAAATGTATTTTAACATGCCGTCCCAGCACAGTCCCGTGGAGGTTGAATTTCATCTTGGCAGGAAGTTCTTCGCACGGATTCCTGCTGACACCGCTCCGGTGGGAGCCACCACGCGGGTTCCTCTGCGCGGAGGGAAGGAAGCAGACCGGGCGGCCGGGCGCCCCTTCCGCAGACCTGTGCGGTGTTCTGCGGGACCCCTCCCCTTTGCAGACCGTCCTGGCGGCCGGGGGTGCTGCCGTCCTGGAAGAGGGATGGCTCGTGCTTTGCTGCAGAAGCGGGTTGGCAGTTTTATTTTGAAGCCCTAGGTCCAAGCTCCACTGTGTTCCTTTCCGTTCTCGGGGTTCAGAAGTCATTGACTAAACTGGGTGTGGCCCGGACAAGGCTGAACGCGTCCCGTCGCATTTCCCTCCCGGCTCCTCCCCACCCGTGGTTGGGAAGTCGCCCCTGTCCTTCACCGAGGCCCCAGCGAAGCCCTGATCAGCACCGGCCTCGGTGGGGCGGCCGGGACACAGACTGCAGGAACCGCGTCCGCTTCCCTCTGGCACGTCTGCATTTCCTTCCAGAAACGTCTGCACTTGGCCCTGAGTCGCTATTGCTCTATGAGCTTTGCCACTGAATGTCTTCCATAAATGAAATCCCTCAGATCAATGACAGTAAAGAGACGGAGCGCCTTACCGTAATGATCATTGCATAAGAATAAATAAACCAGCTTCCGTGGAATGAATGAATGGATAATGCCTCACCCTGGACCCTAGTAATCACCGACTGAGAGCGGACACGTTTCATGCGGGGAAAGATGGAGACAGCGTGGGATTCTGTTTTGGGGGTCACTGAACATTTTCTGAGCATCTGCTCGGTGTCAGTCCCCCCGGTTAGAACGTGGGGAACAAAGATGAACAAGTCAGTGCCTGCCCTCAGGGAGCTCCCTACAGAGTGGGGTGATCTGGGGGCTCCAGTGTGCCCAGTGCCCTAACAAAGGGGTGTACAAAAGAGTGCTGTGGAGCTGGAGAAGGAAGTGACTAACTTTGCCTTGGGGCACAGGGAATGTCTTGCAGAAGCTGGGATATCAGGGCTGGGTCTCCAAGGCACTCCCTGTCCCCAGCAGAAGGCTGACTCCAAGTTGGGGACAATGTCTGTCCTCAGGGCAGAGTCGGGAGTTGGGCCTCATGCCTGGTTTCCCAGCTCCTGTTTCCCAGACAGCCTTCACTGGGGAGGAGAGGTAGACATAGCATTTAAAGGCAAGTCCAACCCCTCCCTCCCTCCCATCACCCAGCTCCCTCACCCATCCTCCTCCCCCACCCCCTGGGGTACCAAGAACCCAGTGAGGGTTAATGACTCACAAATAAAATAGCAGACCCTAAGAAAAGCTACGAATGAAAGCTGTAGTATGCCAAGGTGTGTGTGTGGAGTGGGTGGGGGGGGTGGTGTCCGTGGGAGAGGTCCAGTCCACCAGATCGCGGTCTTTTATCACTGACATTGTTTAGAATGTTTGGTGCATGGAGATGATAAAAAACAGACTTTGTGGGGCGCCTGGGTGGCTCAGTTGTTAAGCGTCTGCCTTCGGCTCAGGTCATGATCCCGGCGTCCTGGGATCGAGCCCCGCATCAGGCTCCTGGCTCGGCGGGGAGTCTGCTTCTCCCTCTGACCCTATCCCCTCTCATGCTGTTTCTCTCTCTCTCTCTCTCTAATAAATAAAATCTTAAAAAAACACACAAAAAACCAGACTTTGTGTCAATTCAAAGGCAAACAAATAAGCAGATAGACCTAGTTTAGTTATTGTTTTAAAATTCTCTACAGACAACATGCTCCCTTTTTCCATGCATCCCAGGTGGACTCCTCCCCTGCTCCCTGCCCCATTTGTAACTAAATAACTTCCTGAAAATTCAAGAGCACTGTTCATGCCTCGGGGTTTCGAACAGGATCTGGATCTCCGTGTGCCCGGCGTGCTGCCGCCAGCATAAGGAACTGGGACATGACTTGCAAACCCTAACCCCCCTGAGGATATGGTGCTATGAGGATCCATCATGCCAACAACGCAGTGGTTGCCCACCCCTATCTTGCTCTCCAGATGTGAACTCAAGAGGCAATGGGGTTGGGAAACAGGGAAGCAGATCTAGGGGGTCCAAGGAACCCTGTGTCTTCAGGATCAGGAGTGGCAAGAAATCTCTAGGGCTACTCAGACCCTCTTGGGAAGAGTGATCATAGCCTGATGAGAAGGTAAAGAAACTTTCCCAAATGACAATAGCAAGATGTTTGTTCGGACCCAGAAGTATAAAGTTATTGTTAAAGAGACTCTAAAAAGTCTTATAGGACTTTATAGCCAGAGGGGCACCTGGGTCGCTCAGTGGGTTAAGTGTCTGCCTTTGGCTCAGATCATGATCTCAGGGTCCTGGGATGGAGCCCCACATCGGGCTCCCTGCTCAGTGGGGACTCTGCTTCTCCCTCTCCCTCTGCTCCTTGCTTGCATGCTCTCTCTCTCTCTCTCACTCAAATAAATACAATCTTAAAAAAAAGACTTCATAGCCAGAATGTTTAGATTTGAATATTGTGAGCTTGGGAAGTGGCTTAATCTCTCTGTGCCTCAGTTTCTCATTCTAAAGTGGGGATAATAATAGTACCTAGCATATTGGGTTGCCGTTAGGATTAAGTAAGTTAATACAGGGAACACACTTGGCGTGGAGCCTGCAGATAGCTATTCTTGCTAGTGAAGACGGCCCCCACTAAGGTGTTCAAGTCTGATGTCCTTACCTGCTCAGTGATGTGGGGTCTCTGAATTCTCTCCCAGATAAAATATTTAGGGAAATAAAAATTTCTCTAAGAACGTATGATGTTCTTCAAGAAGTACCTTCTCCTTGAAGTTACCGAGTTTCCTCAAGAGCAGAGTGCCTGTGGTTAGCAGAATCGTGTACTTTTACGGTATGAATGCAGCAGAGGGAATATTATTGCAAGAATATGGCAGAAAGAGTGGAGCCCCTAGGCATCTCTGCCTCATTCTGCAGTTTACGCTTTGCTCCTGGTTTCCATTTCCTGTACATCAGAGTGTCATCGCAGAAAATGGAGTGTCCCCTTGAATTTTACATTACATTCCTTTAGAAAGGTGCAAATTGTTTCCTTATTACAAAAGCACTGCATAGTACTTTCAGGAAAAAACAGCTTAAAAGAAAAAAACAACCCATCTTACTCTCATCACCCAGAGACATTCTGTAACCCCAGGTGTATGGCTTTCTGGATCTTTTATATCACAGACACAGCTTAAAAAAACACTTGGCTTACTAGATATATAATTTTGTAACCTGTGTTTTCCATTTGACTGTATATCATGAGCATCTTTCCATGGCAGTAAATATTAATTCTACAACATCATTTTTAATGGCTGAGGACCATTTCATCTGATAGTCGGACCATCTTTCAATACAACTCTCACTGTTTCACACACAGCTCCTTTCTGATGTCGGAAATCTTAAACGGGGTGTTGATCAACCACCTGAAGGAGAGTTGCTTGGATGCACTCTTAACTATTTCTTTCTTTCTTTTTTCTTTAGAGGGGCGTAGGGGCAGAGGGAGAGAGAGAATCTCAAGCAGGCTTCACGCTCAGTGCGGAGCCAACACAAGGCTCGATCTCACAATCCTGAGATCATGACCTGAGCCAAAATCAAGAGTCAGACGCTTAACTGAGACACCCAGGTGCCCCTTAACTATTTCTTTAGTATAAAATCATGTAAGTGATGTTGCAGGATCAAAAGATACATAAGGGGCGCCTGGGTGGCTCAGATGGTTAAGCATCTGCCTTTGGCTCAGGTCATGATCCCAGGGTCCTGGGATCGAGTCCCGCATCGGGCTCCCTGCTCCTTGGGAGCCTGCTTCTCCCTCTGCCCCTCTCTCTCTCTGTCTCTTATGAATAAATAAAATCTTAAAAAAAAAAAAAGATACATAAGGATACATACACTTTAAAGGTTTGAGATGCACATTGCCAGATTGCCCCTCTCCGCTCCAGGAAATCTGGACTCTCACCTACCAAAGATTGTTTTTTAAAATTCTTTGCCAATTTTTTAGGCAAAAGAAGTACCTTAGTGATCTTAGTGTAACTTCTATTTTTGATAGGTAATTAGATTGACTATTTTAAGTACATTTTCCAGCCATGTGTATTTCAGCTTTTAAGAACTACAAGTTCTTTAGTCCACTTTTCTGTAGATGTTTGTCTTTTTCTTTTGTAATAATTTGTGAAGTCTGAAAGAGTAAGGTTGTTGATGCTATCATAGTTGTTGCAAATAGTGTTTTGAAGTTTACTATTTATCTTCAAGTTTGTTTTTTTTTTTAGACACATGGAGTCAAATCTATGATCTTTTCATTTTTAGTGTCTATCTTTACCCCAAGAATATGTAGAGAGCCACTTATATTTTCTTTTGGTAAGCTTTCTGGTTACATTTAAAAATTGATATCTAGTTTGTATACCATATAATTTACCATTTTAAAATGTAGAATTCAGTGTTTTTCAGCAAATTCATAAGGTCGTGCAACCATCATCACCATCTAATTCCTAAACATTTTCATCACCCCCCATAGAAACCCCACACCATTACCATCCCTCTGCATTCCTCCTTATCCCAACCTTTGAAAATCACTCATCTGCTTTCTGTCTCTACGGATTTGCCTATTCTGGATCTTTCATATAAACGAAACCATACACTATGTGGCCTTTCACTTAGCATCATGTTCCCAACGTCATCCATGTTGCAGGATGGATCAATATGTTGTTCCTTTTTTATAGTTTCCATTGTATGGACATACATTTTCTTTATCCATTCATCAATCATAGTAATTTTATAATACACTTTCTAGTACGTCATTGGGTCTTAAAGTGGAGTCCTAAGACCTTCAACATCACCTGGGAACTTGTTCAAAATGCCAATTTTCAGGTCTCACCCAGACCCACTGAATTATAACCTCTTGGGGGGGGTGGAGCTTAGCAAACTGTGTTTTAACAGGTTTTCCAGGTCATTCTGATGCATACTTGTTTGAGAACTGCTAGTAACACTGTAACACTTTCTTGACTTTTCTAGGTGTATGAATTCCTAGTGTTTTGAAACATATATATCCAGGTTCTAATTTCATAAACTGTTAGTCTTCCAAAATCTTCTTTCATCCACACTTCTTCCATTGTTAGTGTTGATAGCTGATATTTAAATATTCCTCTCCTCTGTTTCTCTTGTTTATAGATTCAGTCTGGGGGTTTTAGATGCAGATTCTTGTTCTTGTTCTTCAAAATGTAGATTCTCTTCAAGAAAAAGATGTTCACATTTGTATTTAATTGTACTTTATTGAGAAGTTCATCTCTTTTAGCTGGTGTTGGGGCTCATCGTAATTTCCCTGTGCTTGGGCTAGTTTCTTTTATACTCCGAATTGCTGTAGAACACAAAAACTATAATTCCCAGCATGCCCTGCTACCGAGGTTCTTTTGTCTCTACTGCATCGCTTGTGGGGACCACATCTCAGGATATCCAGTATCTGTGACCATTTGCCTGACCTCCTTCTGCCAGGGTGGCCCTTCTCCGTGTAGAGATGGTCATACTGGCTGGGGTGGGTGGGGCAGGCATAGTGCCCAAAAGATAGAGGGCTAGCTGCCTGGGTTTCTGGTGATGATAAGGAAGCTACAGATCTCTCCCCTTCTTTTCTTCTGCTGGTCTCTGTTTTGAGACGTGAAACCAGATCATTCCCTGAGCTAAAAAATGACAGTAAGTTTATGAAATTTTTTCCCTGTCCACCTTATTGTTTAATATCGGTTTCTCTGAGATTTTGTCTTTTTCTTGGGGCAAGGGGTGTCTTAGTTTTCAGCAATGTGAATTAAAAAATATATATTCCCCTAAGTTTTCATGGGCATGTTAGTGGCAGGTTGAGAGATTGTTGGGTGTGGTGGCCACACACCAGTTTGAAATAGAGGACCACATTCACTTCAGAGCCTGTGTTTCAGGAGAGAGGCTGTGTACCCCAGGTTCACTTTGGTTTAAAAAAATCACATTTGAGGCAGGGCGCCTGGCTGGCTCGATCAGTAGGTAGAGCATGTGACTCTTGATTTCAGGGTCGTGAGTTCAAGCCCCACGTTGGGCATGGAGCCTACTTAAAAAAAAAAAAAAGACAGAAAAATCACATTTAGTCTGAAATGTAACGAGATAGTACAACATGAAAAGAGGTCTTTGGACTCCCAGAATTCCATTGGCAAGGAGCAAACAAAATCATGCAGCTGCAAACACAGGTCACCTTTTGTGGAAAAGGAAGACATACTCAGAGGTAGAACCAAGAGCCATGAGAATCACTCCCGAGCAGATACAGGACTGAATCCTAGCCAGGGAACTTCCAACATTTGCCCAGCTGCATTTCAGGACCACTACCGGCCAGTGGCTTTGGGTGCCTCCTCTTTTACCCCCTTTCGAACAGGTACATCTATATGGTGGTTGCCCCGTGCCTGTCCCATCACTGTATGTTGGGTGTGTGTGTTGTGGGGGGGGGGGATGCTGCAGATAACTGGTATCTTTAGCTTAGAGTGAGAGGAAGTGTATTCAAGGACTATACCCGAGGAGCTTCATCTGCCCTTCATCTGAACTTGATTCAGATAACGAAATTCTGGGATTTGAGCTGATGCTCACACGGGCAAGAATTTTGGTGGCCTTGGAAGGGGATGGCTGTCTTTTACATATGGGAAGAATGTAAACAATTTGTGTTTTGGACATGGACTTTGATGGTTTTAAAAATATATCCACAAATTCTTTGATATTTCTCCTTCAAGAAGAGGTGGACGTTAATTCCCCTCCCCTTGAGTGTGGGCTGGACTTCATGACTCGTT
This sequence comes from Neomonachus schauinslandi, assembly GCF_002201575.2. Lineage (NCBI taxonomy): Eukaryota > Metazoa > Chordata > Mammalia > Carnivora > Phocidae > Neomonachus > Neomonachus schauinslandi. The sequence goes on from NC_058411.1 coordinate 140,186,662, forward strand.
TCTGATGAATAGAATATGGTAGGAAAGATGAAGTGGGACTTCTGAGACTAAGTGATAAAAAACACCAAGGCTGTTCCTTGCACTCCTTCTCACTTGCTCTGGGGGTCCCAGCTGCCATACTGTGAGGACACTCAAGCAATCCTGCAGAGGGAGCCACATGGTGAGGAGCTGAGGCCTCCCTCCCACAGGCATGCCACTAAGTCATACTGGAAGTGGAGCCTACAGACCCAGGTAAGCCTTCAGGTGACTGCAGCCCCTGCTGACATCTTGCCTGCAACCTCATGAGAGAATCCGAGTCGGACTGCTTGGCTAAGTTGCTTCTGGATTCCTGACCTGCAGAAGCTCCAAGATGATAAACGGTTGCTCTTTTAAAACCACTATGTTTTAAGGGTAATTTGTTACACAGCAGTAGATAACTAACTGTTATCTACTGTACACTGTCATGGTGGCAGAGCTTGATGCCTGATACCTTTTGTTTCTTTATTTATATTTTTAGAGAGTGAGAGTTCATGAGCAGCAGAGGGAGGGGGAGAGAGGGAATCTCAAGCAGGCTCCACGCCCAGCGTGGACCCTGACACAAGGCTCAATCTCACGACGCTGAGATCATGACCTGAGTTGTATCAAGAGTTGTATGCTCAACTAACTGAGCCACCCGGGTGCCCCAATTCCTGATACCTTTGCATCCTTGACATGGAAAGAAGGATCCAGGCTGAAGTCTCTCCAGAGACAGTGCAGGTCGCAGAGATATGCCCAGAGAGAGGTATCTGTGTCACAGGTAAAACATGCCGTAAATCTTTACAGACTGAAAACTTACACAGTTAGCACCCAAATCAAGAAGTGGCTTACTATCGGCACCCCAGAACCTCCCCTCATGCTCCCCTCCAGTCCTTACGCTTCCAAGGGAAGTCACGATCTCGACCTCTAATAGCAAACACTAGTGTTGCCTCTCATTGTACTTTACCTAAATGAGATTATACTCTTTTGCGCCTGGCTTCTTTTACTCAACATTGTGTTAATGAGAGATATCCAAATTGTTGCCTACAGTGGTAGATTGCTCATTATAATTGCCCTGTAGTATTCTGTTGTGTGAAATCCTACAATTTATTATCCATTCTGCTAGTGATGGGCATCTAGATGGTTTCCAGCTTTGGGCTATTATAAATAGTCCAACTAGGAACCCGCAAAGGTAAGTTTTATGATATATATGCGTAAAGATTGACAAGTGAATGTGCAGATTACTTTCCATAGCTTAATTTTTGGACATGCAAAAGAGGAAATAGAAGGTGGTAATAATCGAAATCCGTGTTCCCAAAAGTCAATCTGAATCACTTCTGAATCACAAAAGGGTTCCCATTGGAACCTTTCATTCCTGCATATTCACTGACTGCCTACCATGTGCAAAGCTCTTGATGATGTTATATATCAATTATACCTTAATTAAAAAAAAAAAATCTCTCGGGGGAGAGCCTGGTCCTATTCTCCAGGAGTTTTTCCAAAGAGCACAGAGTAAGAGGGTTGGGCGAGGATCCACATGGCTGGAATGCAGGGCAGAACTCTGTAGAAGCCACAGAGACTTTAATGAAGGGAGTCAGGGACATTAAGGGGGGCTTCTTGGAATGTGGGTCTTGGATAATAGACATAATTAGATACTCAAAGTTGTGGATGGGGTGGATAAAAGGACATCTCAGGGGGGAGGAAATGGGAGGAGGAGAGTAACAGAAGTTGACATTATTTATAGATAACCCACCTCATTAAAAATGATTTGAAGAATCTCAGGGGTGGGAAACACATCTTCATTCCAGCATCCCCATTGTTAAAATGCATGCATGGCAATTTTTTTTTTTTCTCCTGTAAGGAAACCTCACTTCAGATGCAGCTTTCTTTTGAACCCAAGCTTATTTTATCAAAGATGAGTATGTTGGAAATAGAGACGTGGTTTAAGTTCAAAGATGCCAAGTTCATCCATTCATGCATGGACCATCTCTTGCACATACAAGTCACTGTCCCACACCCCCGGGGACGTGGGTGGGCGAGGGACAGCCCCAGACAGAGCATTTTAATAATACAGCCGTCCCCACTGTGTGGCTGTGAAATAGTTAAGCAGCAAATTCCTGGAAAGGCCTTGCCACAGGAAGCTCGCTGAAACTGATGATGTCTGCACAGTGGGGCCGACATTTAAAAAGTTGTTCTCAGCCTGGAAATTGTTCCCTTTACTGAAAAACCCCTCTTGGCCATGGCGGCGGTCAGGGAGGTGGGCTGCTGAAGGGAAAGAGTTTCTGGGCGAGGTGTGCATGGCACAACACAGGGGGCATGGGCGGAACTGTGTGTGCACGGTCTGTGCAGTAGCCAGTGGGACAGGGCTACCCAGTGCTACATGAATTGTGTTGATGACGATGTGCTTCCAGTGTAGACTCTGAGCACCTGCGGGTACAGAGATACAGCCATCATTATTGCTGACAACAACACAAACGGGGGGGGGGGGACCTCCCCATACAATCTGTGTCGAATATGGCACGACACAGGATCCAGAAAAGGACACCTGGGTGAAGTAAATCCAAGGCGAGGACAAAAGAAGACGAGGTTCAAACAGCACGTGCGAGACTTTTCTCTCCCCCGTAGAGCTGAGGGCCTCAGCGTGCAGAAGGGGACACGGACATCAAAACGCCCCATGTTGTCGAGCATTCGCATTATAGGAACACACACACGCGCGCGTGCGCACAGCTGGCTGATTCTTCCGGAAGCTGCGATGAATTCAATTCTCAGTAATAGGAGGTGCCTGGATGAGACCAGCCCCATCGAGAAAAAGACCAAACACAGTAATTCTTCCTACTACCTTGACAGTCTTGAAAAAGAGCCTTCTCAGAACATTTCTGGACAAGGGGGAGAGCAGCCCAGTGACCTGAGCCCATTGTGCTGACCGGATGCCTGCAAGGGCTGATCGGTCTGACAGGGCGGGCCCCACGATGAGGCAACAAAGAAGCCCCCCCCCGGGTGTTCTCTCCTGGAATGTGCTCTAGTTCTGCCAAAACACCAGCTCCCCAAACACCATGAGTCTCTGTGACGTCCCTGTGCTCACAGTCGGACTCCACAGACAGTGAACTTGGCCACGAAGAAGGAAAGTCCACCCTCCTCACCTGGAAAAGCATCTTACCTCCCTCCTAGCGGGGGTTTTCAACGTTATCTACTGAGTCCCACCGTGTCCACGTCCTCCTGTGAGTGCAGGTGCGGTGACCTGTCGGACGTGCCCTTTGCCCCGAGCGCTCACGGAAGGAACCTCTTCTCTAGGATAGCTGAGGGGCCTCCTGTCGTCAGCACGGCCAGACACACCCAGGGCCCTCGGGGGGAGCATGAGGAAGTTCAGCTCCTTGTGCTACAGTCAGAGAAGCTAGGAAAGCACTCATTCAAAAGCCCACATTCCCAGCAGGCCTCCCCCACCTCTGCTCTAAGCAAAACAGCTCTGCCTCTAGTCCTTTTTTTTTTAAATCAATGGCCGGCTTCGTGCAGATGGGGAACGGAGGGCGGAGATGCTGTGGCCCGTCCAGGCCCCACTGACGGTCGGTGTCGTACCCAGGCAAAAATGGCTCTTGTTCTGGACTCTTCCATTAGCTTTCTTGTGCCTAGCGCCCCCTTCTCCTGCCCCCCCAAACGTGACGGAAGATCCTTCCACGTGACGGCTATTCCTGAGAGAGGGCAGCTGACCGGGCAAAGTCTACCGAGGACAGTTGCAGAACGGAGATATGGGGCACTGGAATACTCAGAAGGGTTTAATCCTCTCTCCTGCGGCCCTTTCTCGTGGTATTTCCTGAGGACAGTGTGGGGCCTGCAGTGACTAGCGCTGGGTCTGACTAAGCGTTTTCTCCCCAGAGGAGCAAGCTCCAACGAGGGCCTCATTCCTGGACGGGAGGGAGGCAGACCCGGGAGGGGCGCTGCAAGGAGGAGAGCCGGGGCTCTGGGCCCGAGGCCTGGGTGTCCTTCAGAGCGGGGAGAGCCTGAAGGCATGTGGCCTTCCGTTCACAGGTGCCCGAGTTCAGCCACCGGGCCCCAGTGGGGCTTCAGACGCGAGAACAAGCCGAGAGAATTCTCCCCCATCGCCAGAGACAAAGTTTCCCTCCGGGACCATTTCCTCCTCGATTGTGAAACAGCAGCTCTGGGTGCCGGGGCGTGTAGGTGTCACAAAATCCCTTAATCTGAACCTTGACTCGGGTCCCGTGTGCAAATTTGTGGCAGTTTACAAAATTGCTGCTGTTTGTATATGGTGTGTGTTTGTGAAGCAGCAAGACCCCAAAATAAAAATGCCTTTCCGACTGTTCGACCGTGATCGAGAGACCGGGACGGTGGGGACGTGCACGGTGGGCTGTTGACAGGGAGGGGGAGACAGGGAGCCTTCTGGAGAGCTGGGAGAGTCCTAACCCCTTGGTCTGGGTGGTGGCACTGTGGGGTTTGTCCATGTGTAAAAACTAAACAGTCAGCAAGGCGCACACTCAAGATTCGTGCATTTTACTCGATGCAAGTTATGCCTTTTGACACGAAAGAAAAATGAAAATTTTAAATGCCCTTTTCATTGCTTTGAAAAACCAGTAGTTTGGGAAGGGGGACTTTTATTTCCAGAAGCTCCAACTTACATAAGTAACTTCCATATTTCAAGCCATCTCTGGGCCCTGCTCCTACAGTACCTTCTGTGCCCCAGAGCTCTTACCTCATAGAACATGACCGGCTTTCAAGGGTCAGAGATGATTTTTCTCCATCTGTCATTCTTGTCCGTGGCAAATGTGGACATGTCATTCGGAATGTAGCACGGAGGCCCTGATGAAATTGGAAAAGCATGTGGAGATAAAAATCATTCTGGGATGAATCCAGACACTTCCTGCCACTCTCCAGATGTCACGGGGCTGGCAGCTACCCTCCCGGGGGGAAGTGATTCAGCCGGCCTCAGCCAGATGTGTAGGAAGCCTCCTCGGACCCGCATGCGAACACTGTCCTGATTGTGCACAGCATATGCTTTCAGTCAAGAGTGAAAAATGCAGGCAGGGGCACATGCCAGGAGGCTCTCAAGCATGGCCCACCCGTCAGCTCACAGCGCGAGGCACTGAGCCGTCCAGTCAGCAGATGTGTGTCACCGAGACACAGGCCGAGGCTGGTTAGGCAGCCACAGAGCTCAGTGACCTCATGCACACACTCAGCCCTTCCTGAGAACCGCATGGCGCAGGTCATGCCGTGGGATGTGTGTCAGCTCTGTGCCGAGGCTGCCTGCGACATCTGAACTTGAACGGCTCCGAGGGACGGGAACTCCCCGTCCCCGCCCGTGCGCCCCGTGGGTGCGCGAGTGCGCACGTCGAGCTCCGCGTCATTTGAGTCATTTTGAATGCAGCTGCATGCAAGCCGTTTGGGGAACCACATCTCGTCCCCGGGTTCTCTCTCTCCTGGTCTGGCTTCCCAGGGGCCCAGGCAGCCTGCAGCAGCGCCCCTCCCCCCGCCCCGAGGGCTCCCACCTGCTCCCCTCCCCCCCATTTATAGAACACCCCGAGTGTGGATTTTCTCCAAATGTTCTAAACTCACTGAGAAAGCCTTTGCAGGAATCCTGCCTGCTCTAATGGAAGCCGAGGAATGGGCATGCGTACTTGCTCACAGCCACGTGTGATGTCACTTGGAAAGAGATGGACGTAAGGCAAGGACAGAGACACGGTAGAGGAAGCCCGAAGGCCTCGCAAGAAAGCGTCTGCGTGCCCACGATCCCTCATTTGGCCAACAGCAGCTAATGCTGTTCTGAAGCAGAAGTCCTGGTATGTAGTTCTCGTGGGCGACGGAGAAACATTTCTCAACAGTTGTTCCCACCGAGTGCTTAGAAACCAGGCCTTGGAGAACTCTGCCCCCCTCCCCCCACCCCAGTGCTTTTCCCTGCAGACCTCCCAGCCTCCGAGGAATTCACAGATGGCACAAAAGGACTCTGTCTCCCCGGGGCGCCCATAGAACTCCTAGGCTGTCATTTTTGGCAAAGGCATGCACCTGTTCTCTTTCCACGCAGACACCAGGAAAGCCAAAATGACTTCAATCATCACTCAGACTCATCAAAAAACGATTGCCTTCCTGTCCACACAGAGATCTCCCTTTATAATCATGGCTCTGGTTGCTTCAAACCTGATCCTCAGAATGGCAAGCCCAGAGGGACCGCCTCGTCTGTAACATCCCCCTTCCCTTAGGTGTGAGCAGTACACACTTGGACTGTGCAAATCGACCTCTCTGCCAGTCCCTATGTCAGTACCAAGCACTAAAAGCCGTTGCTAAAAAGTTGGCTGAACATCACATCTGGGGAGCGGATCCTCTCCCCTCGCAGAGAGAATTCTCAGGGGGAGCAACAGTCGTGATAATACATACCTGTGGCTCATCACCAGTCATCCACTTGGCTGTAGAATTTGTTTTTGTGCTTACGCTGGAATATGGGTCTGCCGAAGGCTGTGGGAATTCACAGCACTTTAGATAAAAACTCAGCGTTCTTCCCCTTAAAGACCTGACTCAGGCGGAAGTAGACGTGGGTTAGTCTCCTGTTCTGCCTCCCTGCTCAGACCCAGACATCAAGAAGGCCCCCGAGTCTTTCCTAGGGCAGGAGGTGACGACCCTTCCCTGTCATGTCACCTGTCCCACGTTGCTGCCTCCTCCTGACATCTGGTCTCCCAAACAGCTTTTTACTTACCAGCATGGACTTTCGGGGGCCCCCGAAAGGGCAAAAAGAGGTGCCTGCCATTTTACCTACGGCTACCCTGAGTATCTCTGCTTATGGGGTGGACACGGTTCAGATGGTTCATTGTCTTTAGGGAAAAGGACTAGAGAGGTGAACATAAAGCCGGAAATTATGGGGGAAGAGTCAGTACGTGAGAAAGAATACCGTCCCTAGAATGTGGGCATCCCAAGGGCAGGGGGTTTGTCTCTTTCTCCAGCACCTAAAACGGCACTGGTACATCACACGTCGTCGTCAACAAACATTTGTCAAATGAATGAGGTGAATCAAGGACTCTAGAAATTCTGCAATGTAGTTTATGTAGTTTTCTTAAAAACAACAAACAAATGAGCACATGCGCATGCACACAGACCCGGAAAAACCCTCAAAGCATTAACTTTTGATTTTCTGAGGAAATGGTAAAGAAGGTCTACTCGGGTTTATGTGTTCATTCAGTACACATTTCTCACACCCCAGTCCTGTGCCAAGCCCTGGGCCCAGGACGTGTGGGGCTGGAGCTAACAGAAGACCACGAGCCCCCTGCCCACCAGCCTGCAGACGGGGCCTGGGGATCATCCGCACCCTGTGCTGAGTGCTCCCCAGTGCTGGAGACGGGCTCAGGAGCCAGGGAGGGAGTGACTAACTTCTGACTTTGCCTGGGGGCCTTGGGGAAGGCTGGGACTTGAAGCCTCAACAGGAGTTCACATGCCTGGCAAGGGGCAGAGAGAGGGAAGGAGTCCAAATTCTCATCTTGGACCGTGGTTCCATCAGATTACACATTTACCAGAGTTGCTGACAAGGAGCCAAACGGACAAGCAAAAGTTGGCTCTTCTTGCCTGTTCTCTCTTCTCCCGAGAGAGATGCTAATGAACAGCAGTGGCCAAAAGGCAGGTGAGGGTCAGGAGGACACGGGAGAAAGGGCCGCCTGGAGAGCCAGCCCCTCCGGATCTGATGTCAGCGACGCAGAATGAGGTCTGAGAGCCACACGGCTTTCCCCATCAGGCTGCGCTCTCCGAGGTCCCAGCGGCGACGTCCACGTGCTTATCACCCTGCAGAGAGCCAGCCGCTGGGGGCTGCTGAACCACGGCGACGGCAGCTCGATAGACAGGCAGTCATGAGACAAAGCGTGCTCTTAACAGAGTGGGTGCTCCTGAAAACCTCCTGCCCGTTAATTGCCAGGGAGTGGAATATGCCAAGGTATCTTAATTCAAATCTTACCTCACCGTCCTAGGGACCTTTTGTTGCTGTAAGTAAGGATGGTCCTCGGTTCCAAGAAGAAAATTAAAGGCTGCTCCTGAGATGAGCACAGTCATTTGGATGAAAGAAAACACATGGTTGCGTTGAGAGATCAGATCTCGACAAGACGGGGCACCACCTCGCCCAGAGAGGATTGGGCCATGGGATACAAAACTGGAACTCATGCGAGAATCCTTTGCCCCTATTATAGCTCCTCTAGCTGGGGATCTTGACACCCATTTCAGGCGCTAATTAGGTCTTACAGCCACTGTTATGCATGCATAGGGTACATGCCCATTTTCCTGATGGGAAAACTGACAAAGAGCACATGGACAGGAGAGATGTTCTTGGAGGGCAATGATACTGTATCTGCTTAACCGTGTTTGCCCTTGTCCCGGGAGAGCTGTGCCTTGCTGCTTTTGCCCGGGGGCGCCGTTTGCTGCTGAGCCCAGAGGCTCTGCCCTCCAGGGTGTGGGTCCACCATCTGTCCCCGAATTTGGACTAAAAGTGGCAAAGGAGTAGGTTGGAAGCTCACTGCTCATCGGAGTGCTGCTTTTGAAGAATAATGCCTTGGGTTTGGGGCCTGACCCCTGGAGCCAGCCTCCGCGGGTTTGAACTCAGGCTCTAGTAATTTCCAGCTGTGTGACTTTGCTAAGTTTCTCCGGCAGGAAATTATGCCCCCGTTTCCTCAGCCGTGACGCAGCCTTGACGGCCACAATAATCCTTTTCTCATAGGATCCATGAGGCTTCCTGGAGTATCTGTGAAGCTTTTGAAACAATACCTGACCCACAGTAAAAGGTAAGCATTCGGTTGGCCCATACGGTGGCCAGCATTTGACTGCATTGCATCTACAAAAACGGTGACTTCATATGGCGGCTTGTTCTCATGTGTTTAATGATAAAGAAAGGGTTTTATTTAAAGATCATGTACAAAATTATTATATTTATCATATTTTCATATCTTCCTGTTATTCTATTAGTTATTGCCACTTAAGTTTATTACTTTATTACTGTATTTATAATACTGGTTTGTAATATGCTTGTTTTTTGTTCACTCGCTTATTCAAATACACATTAAAAGCAATGTGTAACTCCTCCCCCCTTTATTTAAAATTAATAATCATGTATCATAGGACAGTGTGAGGTATCATGTACCCGAATTAGTAAAGCGAAGGGTGCAGCTAAGAAAGGAGGGGGATCAAGGGGCCTGCCTTCTAGGTCGGAGAACCGTGGCCTAGGGCTGCTGGGGAAAGCACTTTGGCAGAAAGTGTGGGTGTTGGCCCCTCCTCCCCCAGCCCCAACCCCCCAACACTGGCTATAAGGCCTGGAGGAGCACAGACCTGGCCTGTCGGGAGAGTAGGAGGTGGGGGTGCTTCCCTCTTTGAAACCAAGGAAAGGGGCCTCAGGGGGAAACCCCTGTCGAATTGGTGGGTGGGGGTTCTCACGCACACCTGGCTCACGCAGGGACCCATAAGCCCCTTGACCAGCTTGTCACAGCAGTGGCCACAGTGTGGTAGAACAGCCCCGGGGTGAGCTGCTTGGTGGGAGCCGTGGGTAGAGAGGGGGCAGGACCCACCTCCCCATCCCTTGGCCCCTGGCCTGGAGTTTCTGTCCCAGCTGCAGCATAAGATTGATTCTGCATGTGCCCGCGGGTCTAAGAGTTGGCCTGCTGAAGGTAGGTGCATTTGAGAGCCAGGGACCACACTGAGTGGGGCGTCAGATATGCACCAGAATGCTGTGAGCTGGGCAGGAAGATACAGGCCCAGAGTCGAAAGGGACCATCGATGGGGATGGGAGATGCCCAGGAGGGAGCCCTCCTCTGGGGCCTCCTGAAGGTAGCCCTGCGGGCATCAAGGCCACGCAGGGCATGTGATTGCTGGGTCGGAGTGATGTCTCCCTTGCCGGGAGACGGCTGTCTTCCACGTCTTCCTCTAGGCCCCAGCGCTGGCCTCGTGGAAAGATGGAAGGAGAAGGAAGGAGGATGACAGAGACCACCAGAACTGCAAGCAGACAAAACCACAGGTCTAGCCTTGCCCCCGGGGAGAGCAGGAGAGGAACTCTGAACTGGGTATAATAATAGCAAAACTTATATAATGCTTACTTTGCGTGCTTGGCTCTCTCCTAGCGCTTTAATTGTAGCAACACTCCTGTGAGTAGGCACCATCATTATCCCCATTTAACAGATGACAAAACTAGGGGCACAGAGAGGTTAAGTAACTTGCCCCTGGCTCTCAGCTAGTGAGTGCAGAGCTGGAATTCCAACCCAGGCAGTTGGCTCCAGCATCTGTCATTTTTCAGTGAACAAAACGGAGTCTTAAAAAATTGAAATAAGATTGTTTGAAGCAACAACAATAACAACAACAACAACAAAGGATGAACCAAAGAAATAGCTGAGAAGTTATAGAACCAGAGGGACATCCCCTCAAGGGCGCTACTGTCCAGCAGGAAAACGGGGTTTGACAGAACATGCCTAATGGCAAGTTTTCGGTAAATAAAACAATTCCTTGTTTACCCACCCCAGGGAGTTGAGATCCCCTGATAAACGGCCTTCCCACAGTCTTCTTTGTTCCTTCCTGCAAGCCTGTGAGGTAGGCACCGTCAGTAGTCTCGTTTTACAGATAAGGAAACCAGGGTTCAGAGAGGTTCAGCGAGTTCCCAGGGTCACCCAGCTACAAGGCGGGTGTTTGAAACTAGTCCTCATTGGCTTTAGAACCTGGGCTTTGAATGCCTTTGGTGTTGCAGCGGACACTGACCTGAAGCCAACTCGGGTTTTACCACGTTTGGGGTCTAGTGATGGGAGGGAGAAAGCAGAACTTTCTACTAGAATGGGAGGGAGCAAGGTGGGAAGACCCAGGAGGTGGTGGGAATGCCACACGGGACGTTTCAGTTGGGCGGAGGGAAAAGAAACTCAAAGCGACACCTCCTCAAAGGACTTAGAAATGCCAGGACTAAGGACATTGCAGGACAACGACAGGGATGGCCGACATTTCGGGCCCTTTCACTATACCAGACACAAAGAGAGCTCCGTATTGCTTCACGGTAAACGGAGGAGAGAGGGGGCATTATCACCTCTGTTCTGTGCATGAAAACCCCAGGCTCTGTCACAGGGCTTGTAAAGAGGCAAGCTCAGATGTGAACCAGGCCTGTCTGCTTCCAAGTCTAAACCCTTCCGTCCAGCACGTGGTGGTCTTCAAAGCAGCACCACGATTCCCCTCGTTTGATTCTCCGCGGGGACTGGAGGCGGGGGAGACACGGTTATTCCCACTGTACAGAGCTAGCAGAAGCTCTGCCCAGACCTCTCTCTGCAGCTCGGACCCGCATGTGCAATGGCCCGAGGGACCGTCCTGCCCCTGACATCCCCCAGCGGCCTTCAGCCCACCACATCCAAGACCAAACGCATCATCTTGTCCTCCTCCCCAACTATTCTCATTTTCCCACTCACTCATTGATCGAGTCAATAAATACTTCCCAGGCTCAGGAGTGAACAGGGAACATCTCAGTAGCTACAGCAATGCTTCCCACCGAGTTGTCTCAGCCAAAAACCTGGAGACTTTCTTGCACACACCCCCCAACCGTCCATGGCCAATGATTCATGAATTCTTCTATTGCTCCTACTAGACATTTCTGAGATCCATGCCCACCTCCCCAGGCTGTTATCCCCTCTCTCCCGGGCGCTTCCCACTCCAGTTTTGCTGCCCTTGTTTGGCTTCTGGAACTTTGTCACAGCACTCTTGCCCCCAGGGTCTCACACATCCTGCACACCCCTCCACCGACCGCCCCCCCGCCTCCCCGGGCAGAACACTCCTCTGACTTCTTCACCTGGCTGATACCTGTGCGCTCATCTGATTTCGGTTTAAATACCTCCTTCTCAGGGAGTCTCCCTGGACCCCGTGGATTAGGTGTTTTGTTCCCCATCCCCATACCCTGTATATCTCCTAGCCTAGCAGCCATCACGCGCTAATGTGTTAGCTTATTTAGCACATCTTCTCTGTGAAGACCATGCTGTCCCGCCCACCAGGGGATCCTTAATGATAGAATGAACATATGAACAAATGGATTGACGAGTGGATGGATGGAGGCCCAGGGTTATTAAAGACGATGGCAAAGTCAGGAAAGAGGCAGTATCTCTGGGGTGGGGGGGGGCTCCAGCAGGGAATCTGGGGGGAGAGAGCAATGCCCGCTGAGGATGGGGAAGGAGGCAGGAGCTGGAATAGGATGGTCCTTGTGTGTCTGTCAGCGTTTGGACCTTATCTTGTAGGCAGTAGATCCTGTGCTTACTGGAATAGATGCTCCCTCTGGATACAGACCTGCCTTCCCTGGATGCAATACTTTTGCCAACACTACCATCCACGGACTCACAGGATGCCTTGTCCACCGTCATGGCATTTCACACTGCATTGTTTCTGATCGAGGAACTCACTTCATAGCAAATGAAGTGTGGCGATGGCCCATGCTCATGGGACTCACTGGTCCTACCGTGTTCCCCACCGTGCCAATGCAGTTGGCTTGGTAGACAGTGGAATGGCCTTTCAAAGACTCAGGTACAGTATCAGTGCAGCGAAGTCCTGGACAAGGGTCTCCAGAAGGCTATATATGCTCTGAATCAGTGTCCAGTGTAGGGTGCTGTTTCTCCCACAGCCAGGATTAATGGGTCCAGGAATCGAGGGATGGAAATGGGGGTGGCTCCATTCACTATTACCCCTAGCAGCTCACTAGCAAAATTTTTGCTTCCTGTCCCTGCGACCTTATGCTCTTTTGGCCTAGAGGTCTTGGTTGCAAAGGAAGAGATGCTTCCACCAAGAAGACACAACAAAGTTTCCATTGGAGTGGATATTAAAATTGCCACCTGGCCACTTTGGGCTCCTCATGCCTTTAAATCAACAGGTGAGGAAGGCAATTCCTTTGCTGGCTCGGGTGATTGATTCTGATCGCCAATGGGAAATCACCACTCCACAATGAAAGTAAGGAAGAGTGCGTCTAGAACACGGGAGATCTCCTAGCGCATCTCCTACTATTACCATGCCCTGTAATTAAGGTCAGTGGAAAACTACAACAAGACAACCCACGCAGGACTACTAATGGCCCAGCCCCTTCACGAATGAAGGTCTGGGTCTTCCCACCAGATAAAGAACCATGACAAACTGAGGTGCTGGCGGAGAGCAAAGGCATACGAAACGGGTAGAGGAGGAAGGTAGTTATAACTACAAGCTATGACCATGTAACCAGTTAGAGGAATGAGTATTTTTTTCTTATTTTGTTATGACTATGATTGTGGATGTGTATCATGTAATATAAGGTAGATGTAGTGACTTTTTGGGATAGTATTTAAGTATTAAATTTTGTTTCCCAGCCTTATTGAGACAAAGTTGACATATAACATGGTGTAAGTATTTCTAACTTTACATCACAGTATTTAAGATATGAGATATCAAGGACCAGAGTAAACATCATTTGAGGAGTTTGCACCCTCTTCTGGGGAAAGGTTTAGTGTGTTTTTGGTTGTGTGAAGGGTAGTTGTATCATGTGTCATCTCTTTATTCAGAGATGAAGTATGTTTTAATGAGATGTGTATGGGTGCCAGGTTGACAAGGGGTGGACTGGTGATGGTTAATTTCATGTGTCAATTAGATGGGCCATGGTGCCCTGGTATGTGGTCACATATTATTCTGGATGGTTCTGTGAGAATGTTTTTGGATGAGATTAACAGTTAAATAAATCAGTGGGCTTTGAGTAAAATGTTATTTCCCTCCATAATATGGGTGGACCTCATCTAATCAGTTGAAGGCCTCCATAGAACAGAGACCAGCCTCCCCTGAGCAAGAAGGAATTCTGCCAGCAGATGGACTTTTGAACTTGAACTACAGCTTTGGGTCTTCCTTGAGTTGGATTTTGAACTTGGCAGCCTCCATAATTGTGTGAGCCAATTCCCTAAAATCTCTCTCTCTCTCTCCACACACACACACACACACACACACACACACACACACACACACACCCCTTCTGTTTCTTTGGAGAACCCTGACTTATACAGCTACCCCTCAGACTATGGGGCAAACAGATCCTCTCCTCACCTACTGGACTCAGCATTCTCAAGTAGGTAAGTGGGGGCTGGTGGGGGCCTTTAGAGCGACCTGATGACATTCCTGTACAGCATGGTATATAAACACATTTAAACACAAGGAGGCAGGGCCTTGTTTCCACATCCCCCAATCTGTCCACCTAAGTCCCAACAAGGTACCTTTGGGTGCCCCTTCTCCCTGGGACCAGCCCTAGTGACTGAGTCCTTGCTGCTTCCTCCACGAACAGAGGATGTGCCCTGATGTTTAGCCCAGGTAGGCCCCTCCCTCAGAGATCACCTGGGCCTCCACTGTCAGTTCTCAGAGGTGGAAACTGAGGCCCAGAAGAAGAAGAGACTTACCCAAGGTCACAAGTCAATTACATGTAGAGTTCAGTGAATTACACACTAGAACTAAAACCTTGTGGCTGGGTTCTCGCTCTAGGGCACTCGACATGGATCCACCATACTGCTCACCTATTTTATCTCAGTTTCTATAGTTGTTTCCTGCAGAACAGGGCCCCTACAGAGAAAAGCACAGAGCTAGATGGGAGCCAGTCCAGCCCTTTGTGCTCAAAGGGGGTGAGATTTTAAAATATTCAAGGGATGGTTACTGATCTAAAACGCTTCACTGTCTCAGCAAGGTAAACACTTAGATTAACAGTGTGATAATGGGTTGTAATTCATAATGTCACAAAGTGGTTAATGAGAATTTGGAAACATAATCCATGACAAGTGCTCTTTAAATGGTTGTAAATCTAGGGGCACCTGGGTGGCTCAGTTGTTAAGCATCTGCCTTCAGCTCAGGTCATGATCCCAGGGTCCTGGGATCGAGCCCCACATCGGGCTCCCCGGTCCGCGGGAAGCCTGCATCTCCCCCTCCCACTCTCCCTGCTTGTGTTCCCTCTCTCGCTGTGTCTCTGTCTGTCAAATAAACAAAATCTTAAAAAAAAAAAAAAGGTTTAAATCTAAACTGGGTTTCCTTTTGTGTTCTAATTGCAGAGGTGTTCACAATTAGTCACATAGCACAGTAGAGATTTAATGCCATTTGGGCTATCACCAGAAATATATACAAAAAATTAAAAGGCCGTAGTGACAGTTTAATTGATGACTGTGGAAGTTTGGGGTTCTACCATCTCTTAAATATCTTTAGGCATAGCCACCTTAAAGGTGAGGTCCAGGTTAGAGAATCTTGAGCTTCTCAGGCTCCTGTATTGAAAAATTCTGGGGACTTCCTATTTTTCTTAAAATCTAACTGCTGAAATTCTAAGTTTACCAGACATTATATGCTGTGAGAATTGTATTGAGTATTTTATCAAGTCAAGGTCAATTAGATATAATTAAAACTTATATATGTCCTCTTAGAAGAGGACAAAAGCTGTTAAAATCTGCACGTAGTTCTACCATTTTTATTGCTATTAAAAATGTTTTAAAATTTGGCATTTTTATCATGTATCTTTATTTTTTTTATTGTTATGTTAGTCACCATACAGTAGTACATCATTAGTTTTTGATGTAGTGTTCCATGATTCATTGTTTCATATATCTTTAGATTGACATGTATCCTTGTTGAGAATTTTCATGCCCGTGGGAACTGTAGTGATGTATCCTTTATCATTCCTGATATTGGTTATTTGTGCCTTTTCTCTTTTCTTCCTGATTAATATTGCCAAGGTTTTATCAGTTTTATTGTTCTTTGTACAGACTCAATTTTGAGCTCTGCTGACCCTCTCAACTGTCCTTCAGCTCTTTATTTCACTAGTTTCTGCTCTTATCTGAATTCTTTCCTTAATTTGGTTCTTTCTCCAACTTCCCAAGATAAACACTCAAAAAAAAATGACCTCCTGCTCGCCTAATAATGCATTTAAAGCCATAAATTCCCTTCCAAACTAGCATTAGCTGCATCCCGTGCACTGTGATGTCAGATATCACTTAGCATATACTTCAAAATATTTTACAATTTCTGTTGTGATTTCTTCTTTTGCCTACAGGTTATTTAGAAGTATATTACTTAATTCCAAATGTTTGGGGGATTTTTTTAAAGTTATATATGTATTACTGCTCTGTCAGTAATTTACTGTGATCTCAGAACATATCCTGTATAATTTAAAAACTTTGAAATTTGTTGAGAGTTAACTTTTGACCCAACAGAATATGGTCAGTTTTGGTAAATGTTCCCATGTATGCTTAAAAAGAGCATGCCCTCTGCATGTATTAGGTAAACTATGTGTGTACGTTGTGTTGTGTGTAATGAGATCAACTTTGTCCAAATCTCTCTACATTATTACTTATCTTCTGTCCACTTATCATCAGTTACTACTACCAGAAGCATGTTAATATCTCTTACCACGAGGCAAAACTGGGCAGGCTTTAGCGTTGTTGAGTGCTGGTCTATCCCCAGCTCCAAATGAAAGCCAGGATGCTGACCACAGCCTGTCCTGCTTGGTGGTCCCTGAATATTCATTCCTGCCCATCCCTGTGAGGCTGCTGAAGGCTCTGTTCAGCTTCCCAGTCGCCCCTCTGCAGCTTTCTGCTCTGCTCACAGCTCCTTGGTGGCTGTCTTCCAGGTGACAGATGCCTTACTGGGAAAAGTGTGCCTCCCAGGCTCATCTCTCCCACCCTTCTCTTCTCGCCAGGATCTTGGCCCCTCAGTTCAGCTGTCTGCATAGCTCTTGGGTGCCTGCAAGAGGTTGTATCTTCTTAGTATTTATCCAGTTGATGTTGATAGGAAGATCAGCTGGCAATGAGCTAGTCTGCCATTGCTGGAAGTACAAATTTTTTTTCAGAGAATTTTTATCTCTTTGAAAAAATAGGAGGATATGAAATTCAAAAGACTAGGGGGAAGCTGACCCAGACGTGGAAAAAAGTACCGTCTTTACATCGTTCAACCAAGAGCCTAAATCACAGGTGTGGTTAACTGATAATGTGTTGGGTTCCTCCTCCCCAATTTTAGTCATTATATAACCAATAGTAATAAGGAAAAGCAATTAATTACGCACAATCTCATTCTTCCAACATACTCCTGTTTTAATTCTTATTTTTGAGGGTGTACCCTTACAATATGTCCTTTGTGCATAAATTCTACCTACAGTGTCATTATATATATATATATACATTTACTCAACACCACTTCATAACGATATTCAATCACCTTACGCAATCCTAACTGTAATAGCGATCTACCTAAGCTGAGTTGCTTTCCATACTTGTTCCAAAACGTTGTTTCCTATAAAAATTGCCAGTGTACCTACTTATTTGACAGAGGTCTGTATTTTCAAAATTGAGTCTATCATAAGTATTTTCAAATGGCTTTCTTTTAAAATCCATGCTCTTTTATTTCCCAAGGTTTTTTTTTTTTTCCCTCACATAGTTAAATCCGTCAAAATGCTTCCCTTGTGACCTCTTTGATTATAGAGAAACCAAACCCTAGCTGGCCCCTTGCATTTGCTGAGGATATATTTTAGAGTGCCCCCCCCCATATCAAGAAACACTATGAGTATAGCACCAGCCCACACCTAGTTTAATAAGGAAGAGGCAGGTGCACGGACGATACAAGAATGGAGACATGCTCTTGCCATGGAGAAGCTTGCCCTCTGGGCGGGGGGTGATAAGTGTTCTTTGCACACAGCTACTCATGTTAATGCAATTGTGATGAGGGGTGTAACAGAGGCATCAAGAAAGTGTCTGGGAAGCAGTAGGAAAAATTAGGGGAAAACAAGGTAAGTGTTCTGCTTCCTAATAGGGTCCTTCACACTTGGGGGAATCAGGGCAGACTTTGCTTAGAAGCTGAGTGAAGTAGGAAGGAGCAGTAGAGAAAGAATAGAAGGAATTCTAGGCCGAGGGAAGAGTATATGCCAAGACCTAGAAGCCTGGGAATGCATCAGGGAGCTGACATCGAGGTCTGGGGATGGTGAGTGAGGGGTGCTTTGAGTGTAGGGGCAATGCAGGAAAGGGGCGGCCAAGGGGGCCACAGAGGTAGGCTGAAGCCTCTCTTGCTTCTTCACCCAGTCAGAATTCCTCTCCTCCAGGTGCTGACATCAGCAAGGATTGACCGCACTAAGGTTTGACTCTAAGGGCTTTTGAATTGTCATCCAGGTTAATCTACCTGGTGTACGACAGATGGAACATGTTTTCTAGAACAGGGAACTTCCCGTACCCATCCAGACCACCATCTCCTGCTCTCTGGGGGAAAACCATCCCCATCCTTTCTTTTGCTGTTTGGACTCGGCAAAAATAACACATATTGCTTAAGTTGGCACCGAGAGCCATGAGCATTTTCATCAGCCAGTAAATGAGAATTTCTGAATAACTCTTTATTAAGAGAACCGGAATTCGATATTAGCTCAGGTCGGTGTTTTCGAGTTGCACGTGGCTGTTTCAAGAATTCAGATATCTGACTAGCTACACCGTGATGCTGGACGGCACGGTCGGAGAGAAGTCATGTGATTACTATTGTGAACTCTAAGAGTTACGAGAGTGGAATGCGCTTTGTTTATTTGTTCTTTATGGAGAAAAATGGAAAAGAATTAAACACCACATTTTTCATCACCCTAGTGATGAACTTTCGTCAAACACCACATCACCCTAGTGATGAACTTTCATCATTCTTCATTCTTGCTTCTTTCCTGTGGGCATTTCACCATGCCTGTCTCCACCCTCCCTTCCTGCGTCCTCGCAGATGTCACTGGTTGATCTGGAGAGCTTTCCAGTTGAGCCACAATATGGCCTCAGGCTCTTCACAACCTTGTCCCCAAACATCACAGTGGATGGATGGGAGGTGTTTGTGAGGCGAGACCTATGTACTACCCTAACATCATCTCTGGATTCTCTTTATCCTCTCTGACATGGGAAACATTATGCTTAGAACACGGGTCTCCAGCTCTGTGGCATGCCTACGTTACTCCCCGGGTCTGGCCCCATGTATGATGTCATTATCCTTTTCATTCTCTGATGACAGAAGAGTCTCCTAACATCCGCATAACAGAAACATCGATGGCAAAATAGCCAGGTTGGGGATTTCTCTACCAGCAAGGAATCAACTGCAGAGCAATCTTTTCCAAATCTGAGAATAATTCTAAAAAAGAACATGAAGAAACCAGCCCCCTTTCCCAAAATATTCCTAGCTGTGAGATTCTCTGAAAAGATTTAAAAAAAAATGTAAATGAGGGTAAAGAGATGGTCCTGAAACGGCCCCAGCTTCTGTTTGAACTCACACCAGACTATTTACATTACAAAAATAGCGCATATGTGTTTATTGTAAAAACAGCCACAAAATATAAAGTAAAAGGCAAAAGTCCCCACTCTCCTTTCCAATTCCCTAAGGGTGATTACTGTTAAAAGATCTTCAAGACAGTCTTCTTTTTTTTTTTTTTTTTTGTATTTAACAGTCATTTATTTTTCCAAGCAAACACCATTAAAAATTTCTATATGCATCATTAAATTATTTTTAAAATTTTTTTTATTCTTATGTTAATCCCCATACATTACATCATTAGTTTTAGATGAAGTGTTCCATGATTCATTGTTTGTGCATAACACCCAGTGCTCCATACAGAACGTGCCCTCCTCAGTACCCACCACCAGGCTAACCCATCCTCCCACCCCCCTCCCCTCTAGAACCCTCAGTTTGTTTTTCAGAGTCCATCGTCTCTCATGGTTCATCTCCCCCTCCAATTTCCCCCCCTTCATTCTTCCCCTCCTGCTACCTTCTTCTTCTTCTTCTTTATCTTTTTTTTAAAGATTTTATTTATTTATTTGACAGAGAGATAGAGAGCACAAGTAGGCAGAGAGGCAGGCAGAGGGAGAGGGAGAAGCAGACTCTCCACCAAGCAGGGAGCCCAACGTGGGGCTCGATCCCAGGACCCTGGGATCATGACCTGAGCCGAAGGCAGCCGCTTAACTGACTGAGCCACCCAGGTGCCCCCCTTTTTTTCCTTAACATATATTGCATTATTTGTTTCAGAGGTACAGATCTGAGATTCAACAGTCTTGCACAATTCACAGTGCTTACCAGAGCACATACCCTCCCCAGTGTCTATCACCCAGTCACCCCATCCCTCCCACCCCCCACTCCAGCAACCCTCAGTTTGTTTTTCAGAGTCCATCATCAAGACAGTCTTCTATGCAGATGCAAATATATATGTGTACTGAGAAGAGTTTTTGAACAAGAATGAGATCATACCACACGTATTATTCTGAAATTCGCTTTATTTCCTCCGTATGATCGGTACGTATGTATGTGTATGGGAACTTATCTCCCATGGTTAGTACTCACACGTCTTCCCTGTTCTCTTGGTAGCTGAGCACTTTTTCCTACATGCATGTGCCACAATTATTGAACTCTCCTATAATTACTAAATTTTTACACTGTTGCAAATAGTGCTATAAAAACCAGCCCTACGTACTTGAGCGTAAATAACTGTCTACTTATGTGATTGTTTTTATAAGACACATCAACCAGAAATGACATTTCTGGATCTGAGGATATATATGTTAGAAGATTTTATGAGAACGTGCCCTCCACTTTGACTAACACTAGATATTGTCAGTGTTTTTGATTTTTGCCCAAATCGTAATCTTTAAAGAAAAATCTTTACATTTCCCTGACCCCTAGCCGGGTTAAACATTTCTCTACACATTTAGTAGCCATCTGTACGTCTTCTATTTCTGCTTGTTTATATGCTTTGCCCATTTTTTAAAAAAGATTTTATTTATTTATTTGACAGAACGAGAAGAGCACAAGCAGGGGGAGCGGCAGAGGGAGAGGGAGAAGCAGGCTCCCCGCTGAGCAGGGAGCCCGACGTGGGACTCGATCCAGGACCCTGGGATCATGACCTGAGCCGAAGGCAGACGCTTCACTGACTGAGCCACCCAGGCACCCCTGCTTTGCCCATTTTTCTACGAGGTTGTCTTTTTATTGATTTGAATGTACTTCAGTGGGTTTACTCCTGTGGCATTCCGTACCCCTGGGACTTTTCCATCCACCTTGAGGAATATTCTGATTCTAGTGGGCTGTGGCGAAGTCCAGGCTTCCCAGCTGAGTCTGACGTGCAGTCAGGGCTGAGTGTCACTGCCCCAGGGTGTGGCCACGGCCCTGGGTGGTTTAGGCATGGAGGCCAAGGTCCCAGGAAACAAGAGGTCAAGAAGCCGAGAGGCCAGGATGCTGGAAGAATTGTGTGGTCGTTGGTAGTCTGCTCTGTGGTGGGCGACTTACACAGCGCTGGAGGCCAAAGTCTGACATTCACACTTCCGGAGGCTGAAGGTCTGGGAAGGCTCGGCGTCTCTTTCTGGCCTGCACATGGCTGCCTTCTGGTTGAGCCCACACGTGGTGGGGAGAGAGCTCTGGTGTCACCTCCCAAAGACCCCCCCCATTCCATCACACCGGAGGTTAGGGCTTCAGTGCACGACTTTGGGGGACACTCACATTCAGTCCCTCACAGGTCACGCGGTGTCCTTTAATGCATTACTCTTGTTATTTTGAGTTTACTATCTCTTGATTTTGAGACTCGTTTTCTATGTGAATCCTCTGGTCTTTGCACCCACTTGTTCCTTACGTCCACTGCGTTCACTTCTGTTCCCACAGTCACGCCGAAGACGAAGTTCAGAGGGTAGCCAGTTCGTAGGGTCTTTTTTTTTTTTTTTTAAATTTTTTTTTTTTTAAAGATTTTATTTATTTATTTGAGAGAGAGAGAATGAGAGAGAGCACATGAGAGGGGGGAGGGTCAGAGGGAGAAGCAGACTCCCTGCCGAGCAGGGAGCCTGATGCGGGACTCGATCCAGGGACTCCAGGATCATGACCTGAGCAGAAGGCAGTCGCTTAACCAACTGAGCCACCCAGGCGCCCTCGTAGGGTCTTATTGTTCTTCAGTGTTTACCCCTAAGTTAGGGTAAAGAAAACCAATGCTGGTCGTTGGAGATTAGTGGGTAAGAAATACTTTTGTACTGTTTATTCTCAGCCACCCTCCTTAGACCTGGACGGTATCCAGTTTTGAGGAGAGTTGGGGTGGGGGTCGAGTCAGGTGGGGGCAATCAGGTTTGGACTAGAGGTAGGTTCACATGCCTGGAGCCACGTGGAATCCTCAAACCCAACATGTGGTTTCAGAGTTTGATCAAAATGCCCTAGGCGGAAGGCATGAAGGCCAAGAGAAGTGAAATAAAAGGGAATGTCAGCAGGGGAGGTGTGATGCCCGCCCCACAGGAAGTCAGGAGGGTGGTCCCATACTGGCCCCGCCGCTTACTTCTCCCATTGCTGGCAGAAGGGGCTGGTGGGCTCTGCAAGGCCTCTTCCAGCCCCGCGTGCCTTTGGCCCAGAAAACCACATCCACCCCCAACTCAGCATTTGGAATCTAGTTGAGCAGCGGTGAAGGCTACAGTGAGATTTTGACAGTACCTTCTCCCCAGTTTATGGTTCTTTCTTTGAATTAAATCCTTCCATTGGGAGTAAAGAATTGGGACACCTGGATCTAAAGACACCTGAAGACATCTGTGCATCTGTCCGTGGTCCCAACCCTGCAGTGTTTGCCAAGCGTTGGCCACCTTGTATGAGGCCACTTTATCCCACCACGGTGTTCCAAGTGCAGAGCGGTGAATACTGAGACATTTATAATATGTACATGTGTGTCTATTTTTAGAAAATTTACAGGAAAGGAGGGTGTCATGGTACCAAAATTGATTCCTGATTTCCTTGCCCGCCTGCCTTCCATGCATGAACACATGGGTGCCCTCCGTGTTTGGGCAGCGTGACCAACCCTCTCAGGTTGCCCAGGACATTCCTGGAGTTAGCAATGCAAGTCCCACATCTCACGAACCCGCTTGTTCTCAAGCAAATGGGGACAGCTGGTCAGGCACTCTACAAGGCACTGAGTATATGGTGGTAAATGAATAAAAAAATTCTTTTTTTAAAGGTAGAGGTCAGTGATTCATCAGTCTTATATAATACCCAGTGCTCATTACATCACATGCCCTCCCCAATGTCCACCACCCAGTGACCCCATCCCTCCACCTGCCTCCCCTCCAGCAACCCTCAGTTTGTTTCCTATGATTAAGATTCTCTCATGGTTTGTCTCTCTCTCTGATATCATCTTGTTTTATTTTTTCCTCTCTTCCCCTATGATCCTGTTTTGTTTCTTAAATTCCACATGAGTGAGATCATATGATAACTATCTTTCTCTAACTTATTTTGCTTAGCATAATACCCTCTAGTTCCATCCATGTCATTGCAAATGGCAAGATTTCATTTTTTTGATGGCTGAGTAGTATCCCATTTTATATATATGCCACTTTTTCTTTATCCATTCATCTGTTGATGGATATCTGGGCTCTTTCCATAGTTTGGTTATTGTGGACATTGCGGCTATAAACATCGGGGTGCACGTGCCCCTTCGGATCCCCACATTTGTATCTTTGGGGTAAATACCCAGCAGTGCAATTGCTGGGTCGTAGGGTAGCTCTATTTTCAACTTCTTGAGCAACCTTCATACTGTTTTTCAGAGTGGCTGCACCAGCTTGCATTCCCACCAACAGTGTAGGAGGGTTTCCCTTTCTCCTCATCCTCGCCAACATTTGTTGTTTCCTGACTTGTTCATTTTAGCCATTCTGACTGGTGTGAGGTGGTGTGTCATTGCAGTTTTGATCTGTATTTCCCTAATGCCGAGTGATGTTGAGTATTTTTGATGTTGAGTATTTTTCCCTGTTGGCCATTTGGATGTCTTCTTTGGAGAAATGTCTGTTCATGTCTTCTGCCCATTGCTTGATTGGATTATTTGTTCTTTGGGTGTTGAGTTTGATAAGTTCTTTTTTAAAATTTTTATTTATTTGAGAGAGAGAGAGAGAGTGAGAGAGAGAGAGAGAGCACAAGCTGGGGGAGAGGCAGAGGGAGAGGGAGAAGCAGACTCTCCACCGAGCGGGGAGCCTGATGTGGGGCTTGATCCCAGGACCCTGGGATCATGACCTGAGTTGAAGGCAGACGCTTAATGGACTGAGCCACCCAGGTGCCCCGAGTTTAATAAGTTCTTTATAGATTTTGGATGTTAGCCCTTTATCTGATAAGACATTTGCAAATATCTTCTCCCATTCCGTCGGTTGTCTTTTGGTTTTGTTGACTGTTTCCTTGGTTGTGCTTTTTATCTTGATGAGGTCCCAATAGTTCATTTTCGCAACCCAAACAATTATAATAGCTCCTATATCCCAGTCATTATTTCAAAGATAAAATAAAATATGTATGAGTAAGAGAAATCACTTTCACTAGAGCACATACTTTCCCACAGAGAGCTCCTAAATTTTACTTCCAGTGCAAGTCTCCAGATTACCAAAAGGTGGATCTTTTGTATTTGACCACGGTAAAGCTAAAACACTGAGATTATGAAGTAATAATTAACCAAATGCGGAGTTGTCCCTAGGCACTGAAACGGTTAGGTCCCATATAAACTCAACATCTATTCAGGACTGTGTTAATGACTTACAGCCAACTTTAATGTGTTCTTTCATCTTTTCCCTCAATGACAGTTTAATAACAGTACAATTGGAAATGTCTGTACGAAGTGTTAACTTGCAAATAACTTTACTGCAGTTTGACAGATACACACATGCTGTACTGTGTGGCTCGGAGAATCTCCCACAGTGAACGCACTGGGTTGACCCTTTTATGTATTTTATTTTTTAAAAGACTTTATTCATTTATTTGAGAGAGAGAGTGTGTGTGTGCGCAATCAGGGGGAGGAGCGGAGGGAGAGGGAGACAATCTCCAGCAGACTCCACACTGAGCGCAGAGCCTGACACCGGGCTGGATCTCAGGACCCCAAGATCATGACCTGAGCCAGAACCAAGAGTCGGATGCTCAACGGTCGGATCCACCCCGGCGCCCCTGGGGTGACCATTTTAAAGCACCTGCACGTATACCAACTCATTGAACTTTCACAGCTGTCCTGGAGGTGGGCAAGACAGATACTATTATTTCTAGTCCAGCACTGAGCAAACTGAAGCTGCGGCAGGGTCTCTCTGCTGGAATTTGAACCCTGGTCTCCTGACTCTCACGGTCAACTGTGGTCTCCACCTTCTATGCTGGATAATATATACACAGCAGAAAGAATGAGAGAGAGGGAAGGTGGAAAGACCATACGAGATCACATTTCTGGGCGCTGGGGCACCAAGAAGAATAACTGCTTATGTGCTTTCAGTAAAGAAAAAGCTGAGGCTACTCAGCACAATCGGACTTAACATGAAGACCTCTTGCATTAAATCTCACCATGTTCTATAAACAGTAATTTGTCCTCAAATGTTCCCAGAGTGGAGCAGACGCATACGGAGTCTCTCTTCAGTGTGAAGATGACAGTGGACACAAAAAGATTAAGAATGCACGGGTATTCCCTGAGGACCCGGAAATCTGCAAGAGGGGATCATTTCAAGAGCGGCGTGGGCAGCCCTACGGAGGTGGGCTGACGTGTGGGCGGGGCCTGTGTGGCATTTAGTTTGAGAAGGGGGGAGAAATGGTTCAGGAGACAGGCCCTGGGTGGGTAAAGGTCAAGGACGAGCAGAGCAAAGGACGCTCGATATGGAACAGTGCTTCAGGGCAATGGGGACGCCGGGCTAAAGGGCGGCCATGCTTCGGTTCTCTAGCACATCCGATTGCTTCGCCCGGCTCTCGGGGGGAGCTGTCCGTACACACACCTTTGTTTATGCAATCTACCTTCTCCCAAGGAGCTACCTGAGGGAACCTGCGGAATTATATACCTGGCAGTTGGAGCACAAAGGTAAACAAAGGGCAGACACAGCCTGAGGTCACCGAGTGAGCTGGTAATAACATCACAAATTCCTAAAGGGAAGGGTAGTCTGGTTGCAGCTGCAAACGCCTCCAGGGAGGAGGTAGGCACTTGCTCGGGTTCCAACACACTCCACGGAATAGGCTTTTTCCGTCCGTAGCGGCAGATTTGGTGCACAGGTGAGTCCTTCCGCGCAGCCTGATCTGATGCGCTTCTCAGTCAAGAATCAAACCTCTCAGGGACACCTACGAATGGCCAGCCAATGTCATGGGCAAACAGGCTTCCTTCCCTGGCTTCCGAAGTCTTGAAATGGTGGCCAATTCCGGCTCGCTTTGGAAGATCACTCCCTGTCGGGACTACATTTGAGAGCATCTCCCAGGCGCGCAAGGGAGATGACATTGTCCGTGCCTCGCAGGCAATGTGCGTTTCGCTTTAAAAACAGAGACCAGTCCGGAACCCAGGATTCAGTAACGGGGCCCATAATAAAATGTTAACAAGTCCAAGCTTCAACGGAATCAGACACCAGATGCTGATAGCTTGTGTCTGGTGCTCACCATAGAAAATAAGCTTCATGGGAGCGTGGCCTTGAGAACCTGGTTCCTGCCGCATCTCCCACGCCTAGTCGAGCGTGTAGCCATGACCTGGGCTACCACTGACTCGTTCTGAGTAGTGGAAGTGACCGTGGGGCTCTAGTCCTTTCCTGACTGCTGAGCCTGCCTAGAAGTTTGCGCGTTCGCTCCGCACACATCCCCTTACCTCCCCACGCATGTTTTAACTCCGTGGTTCACAGGCTTTTCCCTGAGAAACTGGTGTTTTAGGAACAAGAGCATGTACACACACAGACACGCATTCACATCCCGGAAATGTTTCAGAGACTGGCATCATCTGGCAGTCGGCTTCCAGGTTTACATCCGATTCTCAGCTGCCCAGGGCGGGGGCAAGCTGCTTGGGATTCTTGCGGGCACCAGGTGCAGTCAGAGCCTGAACCCCCTCCCCCCCACCCCCCGGTGACAAAAGCTGAGTTCCTCTGGGCTCTATTCTGGGGCAGATAGGACCGAGGTGCTAATTCACACCTCATGACAGCCAGGTCCTCAGATGGGTCTCCCAGGCCCAAGAAGTGCCCTGCTTCCTACTTTACAATAGTCCAAAAAAAAAAAAAAAAAAATACACTTCTCATGGTATTTTCTTTCACATCATCCTGCAATTTGAGTGAGTGCACACAGCTCAGAATAATTAGATCCCAAGTCAGCCCCATTGCTGAGCCGTTCCCCCCTTCAGGAAGCTACAGACCTTCCCTGAGCGAGCGGTATGCAGGGGAAGGCTGAGGCAGCAATGTGGGAACGTGGAGGCTGCTTGGAGTCTCACAATCAGAGCGTGAACCTCCCCGCTTCCCCCCCCCCCCCACTCTCTTCTCTTGTTGGGGCTCTTAAAGCAGTCATGTCTTCTCTGAAAGGCAAGGCCTGTCCGGACACGAAGCAGCCACGGAAGGTCCTCCAGGCAAGGCTTCCCATAGACAATTTGGCCAAATTCATAAATTAAGTTGAAAATTTGATCCTGCTTGCTGCCAAGCGGGGCTAATTAATTTCTGTAGAGACTGATGAACAGGAAGCACACTATTCATATTATTTCATCAACAATTAATTCACTAAGCTCAGATTCATTAGTTTCCTGGCATTCGCCATCCTAAACAGTGTTGGAAGGTGTTTGTGGAGGGAGCCCGGCTATTTTAAGCCTTGTGGAGAACACCTGAGGCTTAGCTGCCTCCTTGCAGGTGACTTCACCCTCCCCTGGAGAGGACTCATTAGGGATTGTTTTGCAGCCCCGGGAGGCAGGCCTGGGTGGTGCTCCATTCCTTCCTGGGATGTTCTGGAACTTTGTGGCCTCCCTGGCAGGGGGAAGTCCTGCTCTGGGCCTCGTATTAATCGTGGCTGCACTAATGAGCTTCACAGATGCCCCAGGGTGCTCCCGAGGACAGGAAGCTGGGAGGAGGGGCACTCTAGCTCAGTCAGCTTCAGGTTGGTCTCCTCAGCCCCTCCTGCCCTCCTCAGACTCCCCCCCCACCCCGCCCAGAGCAGAGGCCCTGTGTTCTAGAGCAAAAGGTCCCCAAGTCAGAGCCATTCATCGGTCAGTCAATCAGTAAGCACCTAATGCATTCATGGGTGCAGACCGGGAAGACAGAGGAACAGTATAAATACTCCACAAGAATGGTAAGCTCCAAGGGTAGGGACCGTATCTATTTTACAGCTGTAAATCCAGCTCCTAGCTCGGGTCTGATAGTAGGTGCTCAATAAATGTGAGGGACAGGAAGAAAGGGAGGGAGGGAAGTAGGAAAGGAGGAAGGAAGGAAGGAAGGAAGGGAGGAAAGAGAAAGAAAGAAAGAAAGAGAGAAAGAAAGAAAGTAAATATAATGACTGAGCCAAAAGCTGAGATGACTATGAGCTACCCCCAGATAGAAATGGGGAGAGATGACAGTCAAAGCCATGCTACGCAGTTGTACAGGTTGCACACTGCACATTTCTGAGGGCACCATTCACACCTGTGTAAATAGATCTTAAATTATGCAGTCTACAACCTGCACAACTGTACACAGCATGGGGATAAACAGAACATTTCAGGCTGAGCGCACAGCATGTGCAAAGGCCTAGAAGTAAACAAGAAAAAACAAGAGCGCTGAGTAACTAAAAGAAGCTCAGATTAGCTAGAAATCACCTTGAGGGTGAAGATTGTATTTTCTACTTCTCTGTATCTTCCACGTGGTACCTCACACATAGTGGCAGGTGAGGGATGGTCCCTGAATTTACGTAAATTAAGTAAACTTCAGGTTTCCTCCCAGAACAAAGAGAACCCAGGACTCCATGCTGATGTTCAGCCCTGTGATCATGCCCAGCACCATAAAGGAGGTGCCCACTCCACCAGGGTCCTCACACAAGGGGGGAGAGATGTCTGTCACTTCCAGGCATTATGCTACGGCCCCAGGAGGAGAAAGACACCTTTCAATGGTGCTTCCTTTCCCTCTCTCCCTTTGGAACAGCGACTTTTAGGTAGCTGTGGTCTGAGTTTATGTTCACTGTGCTATCTCTTAGAGCCGTAAAGGGCTGTAGAAATTGTCTCGTCCAGTCCCCATTTCACTCTGGAGGAGACAATAGCCTGGAGGGGGCGAGAAAGCCACCCTGCTGGTTAACAAAGGAACCAGGGCTCCAGCCCTGTCTTTTGGTATATGTGCTGCCGAAGCGAGCACAAACAACCCTGTCTTTTGGAAGTTCCTGCCCATCACAGGCCTTGGCAAACATTGCCCTCCCCCCTTCCAGCCCCCACCTCCCCAGATAGTATGGCCAGCCTGAAGGTGGGCAAGGTATGTGCATCTGTCCTAATCTGCTCTGAATCGAAGTCAGGAGCAGCTGTCTGTTCTCGGGTCCTAAGGGATATTGTGAAGCTCCATCCTAGTCGTGTGGCTCCCTAGAACCTTCTCTAGCAAAGAGCATAGGCAAGGCAGGCTGGCTGGCTGGGAATTGTAGGAGGAAAGAAGGTGACATGGTTTGGGGAGAGCCCCGTGCAACCCCTCCCCCCAACCCCCACTCCCCAGGGAAGCTGCCAATGTGTGCCTGCACAGGACAGGCACTTTGCCTGCAGACCTGGCTTGGGAACAACGGGCATCCTCACTCCAGCCGAGGAGAAGCCATGGATGACCCTGCAAGGACGTGCTTCCGTCAGCCAGCCGTGGGCTTGCACACAGAGAGGTGGTCAGGTTGGTTTACCTGGTGGGGGTCCACCCTCGTGAATGAGGACAGGCCAAGGAGAAGCCTCAGAGAGAGCCAGGAGATTCTGGCTGTGCTTCTTGGTAGCAGCTATGCACTTGACATTCTCTCTGCTCATGAATTTCCTTTTTTGTCTGTGCATAGTAAACGGCTGGGACGCTTTGGCCCATGGGGCGGGCAAGTCAGAGCCCTTGATGGCAGCCTTGCTCAGAAGCCCTGGCGTGCTCAGACCCTGCATCACTGAGGAGAAACCACTCACTCGTTTCCCCAGGAGGGGTTTGCTCATCGCCGCTTTCCCCATTTCCCCCGCGTGGTGCCAGGACCAGGATTCTACTGAGGCTCCGATACTCGAAACGTTTTGCAAAAAATATGAAATAGTGCTCTCTTTCCAATCTCAAGCAGGGAGAGAGGCTGCGTTTCAAAGTTGCAGTACTTCACTTAAGAACGATTCCAGGTTGAAGGAGCAAAACACAGCACTCTCAGCTTTTCGGGTACCCAGGCCCCCTCTTCACAACTGTTACATTATGGAAGATCTGTAAAAATGGGGGAAGTCTGCATTCATGCTAGAAGCTGGGTAAGGGTGCCAAACGAATGTCAGAAAACTTCAAGGAGTTTCTTAGATTGAGAATAAATGGTACAAAATGAAAAAAATCCAACCTATAACCAACTGAGCTTCCCGAGAAAGGAGCCAAACCTCAGGGGAGACCTGGAGCAGATGCTGGACATCGTGAATGTCTTCTAGTTTAAAGAGGCAGAAGGTGGAGGGAAAGGAAGACGCAGGGCTGGGGCCCAGGCTTGGAAGCAGCACTAAGCTCAAGGCTTGATGGATGGGGGACGTGGGGAGGGAAGGTACCTTCTAAACAGCAAATGTCCCTGCAGCAGCCCCTGGAGGCAAATCAGGTAAATTTGAGGGCTGCTGAGCTGGAAGGTCTGCTGCAAAGGCGGCCTCATTCAGCCTCAGGCCCCTGGAGGCACCAATGTTGTGGGGTTGCAGGCCCAGGGTCGGGGTCCAGGGAGAGGCTCAGAGTGACAGCACAAGGGGAGGGCTGTTTATGCACCAAGACCAGGGCCCAGGTGGAAAATCTAGTAGTGGAAACATGCACTTTGCAAGAATCCCCACTCTCTCTCCATATCCCTGGGTGGCTGGGCCACTGACCGATCCCCTGTTTTAAGATCACATAGCAAACTAAACCAAATAACAATACCAAGGCCAAGGGGGCAGGAGGGCGGATTCAAGAAATGCTGAAACCCGGGTTTTGTTTTTGTTTCGTGAGGAGTGGGGATACAGGTCTCAAGGAAAGTCTGATGGTGCAAGGGTGAGAGATACCCAAAGGGGAGGAGAGTCTACGGACAGTCTATAAAATACTGATGACGATCATAACAATTAATCATCATAATTCTAGCAGCAGCAGCTAACATTTGTTGTAAGTGACTAAATGTCAGAGACAAAGTTCTAAGTGGTTTCGTCCTCACAAAAAAACCCCCAGGACACCTCTTAGTATCGCTATGCCCATTTTACGGATGTGCACATGGAGGCTCAGAGAGGCTGAGGAACTTGGAGGAGGTGGGAGGGCAAGAACACACTTCTGAAAAAATATTTACTGCAAAAAAAAAATACATCTCACATGGCATCCGCTTTATTCTCTCTATAAAATTCAGGAATGCTTTCAAGACACAAAACCTGAATTAAGATGAAAGAAACATAGGAAGGAAGTCGGATGACATAACAATAAAACGATGTGAATCTAAAATGTTATGGTGGAATTTGAAGCCTTAGAAGCAGGAAAGAACAGAATTTATCCCGGGGAAAATGAAAATAGAATCTGTTTCTTCCTCTGTGGATGGCCTGGCCAGAAGGAGGGTCCAGGGGTGATGGTAAGGTTTAGAATCATTAGAGGCTCGGGCCCACGACTTGATTCTTTCACTGGAAACATTTACACACTTTCATGGGCCTGGAAAGATCTGGATTTGATCCTGCCAAAAGAAAGACGATCAAACTAGATGACTTTGCTGGCTTTCCAGCCCCCTCTGCTCTACAAATTTTCCTTCTATCAAGTCACGTAAATGGGTCCTATCAAAAGTTAGGTTTGAGGGATAGTGATTCCTTTGGAGGGGGGGAGGGTGAGACTGTTAGGCCTATTTCCCTTTCTTGGATTAAATAAGAAGTCCAGTACCTTGCTCTTTCTATGGGCCCTCTGCCTCGCCTCCTCTCAGCCTTGGTGCTTTGGGCGGGCCTCCCTTCCCTCCCCAGCTCCCAGGGTCGGCACTGACCGTCTTCAGCTCTCTCTCCACCGTGGTGCATAAAACTGAGCTGCAGTAGCTTCTGACCCCGAGGGGAGATGTCTGAGAACAGAATCAGCACAGTTGCAAGAACAGAGCTGGGCTGAGTCAAACAGATCATTTAGACCCTGCCGGCATCAAGGTGTGCTGGCCACTTAGCCTGACTCCGCCAGGACTATCCAGAACATACGCCAACAGATTCCCTTTCTGCTCAAGCCAGCTTGTAACTGAAAGAGCTCCAACTGACTCGGGTGGGCAGAATAAATCAATAACGTGGTCTAAAGGTAACCTTACTTTTCTGAGAACCTGCGGGTGTTGAATAGAGCATTAATACTAGCCTCTGTGCTCATGAGAGCATTCTGTCTTCAGATACTTTTTACGAACAATCAACAGAAGGAAAATCAATAAGCTTTACATAAATGGCACAGCATATAAACAGAACTTCATTCATGTATGCTTTTAGTATTTTAATAGTCCTGAGGGCTGCCTTCCTCACCAGGTTACCGACCCTCAGGGCCTCAAAGACCAAAGGAAGGAAGAAGCAGCATGAATTAAAGGTGACATGACTTGTTTCCCGACCCCAATGCCAAGCCCACCCAGTCTGAAGACGAGCCTGTTAGGTTTCCAAATAGGCCAAGCCTCTCAGAAGACGTCTATGGCCGTGCCAAGGAAGAAAAGAGGAACAGAGGAGAAAATCTCTTTTGTTCATCTAACCAACATTCCCCCGCCCTCCCCCTATGCTCTGGCCTCAACAGCCTCCTTCCAGTTCCCTAAAAGGGCCTTGCTTCCCTCTGCTTTCTCCTTCTCTATGTGTTCCTTCACGGCACCTACCTACCGCTCTAGGAAATAAAATGCTTATTGATAGTTCTTTGTTGAACGTCAGACTCTTTCTCAACAGTAACGTCTGCAAGGCAGTAGCCACGCAGTTGTCGGCCTCTGCTCCAGACCCAGAGGCCAGGCAGCCTCACAGCAGAGTGTGTGCTGAATAAATGAATGTAGGAATGAGTGCTTGTTGCTTCTTTGGGGTTAAGAGGGATGAAGCAGTGAGTTTCTTCATACATTATTTTTGAACTGAGATTTTCTTCTCCTCAAGCTTTTTCTTTACTGAAAGGTTGCTATATTGACTTTGATCTTCTATTTCTTCAGAGGAGGGGGAAGAAGGTGGGCACGCTTGGAGCTCAGCGGAGGGAGGAAGGAGGGACTTGGTGCTCCCTAGAAACTGGTCCTGTGAGTTTATCTTTCTCGGGATGCTTATGTGGATTATTTAGTGGAGGGGATAAAAGCTATGTTGATTCTACTTCCAGAAGGGAGTCTAACCTCTGCAGCCAGAATTCAGGTGGTGGGTACTGGTTGATCGTTCAAATTCTGATTTGGAATAAAAGAACGTTAATACATCGCCCCTACTTAGAATTTTCCAATTTGCCCCTATCTGAAGACCCTTGAGAACTAGGAGGGGAATGTGAAGCTCAGAAAAACAACTTCTCTCTCTCCTTTTAAATTAAGTAAACGATGCCTCATCCATTGGGGGAATATTATGTATCCATTAAAATAGTGGATCCTGGGTGATGGACACTGGGGAGGGTATGTGCTATGGTGAGTGCTGTGAATTTGTAAGACTGATGAATCACAGACCTGTACCCCCGAAACAAATAATTCATTGTATGTTAATAAAAAAATAAAATAGTGGATAATAATGTGAAACATGATTATGCTACAGAATCAAGTCTGAAAACGAAATCAGAAACAGAAGCAGGATCCAGTCTTGTAGCTACAGAATAGAGACAGGCACCCTGCATGGCAGGGCCTGGCTTGCCTGCCCAGCAGCATCTTCCGTCACCCCCGCTCCTGGGGGCCCCTGCCCTCTGCCTGACAGCCATTCTACACCCACATTTCACTCACGCCTGCCCCCGCCCCAACGGCCACCCCTCCCCTCTCCTGCACAACTCCCCTTGATTCTTCCGGTCTCGCCTTAACATATCTCTTCTGCTGGAAATCCTTTGCTAAACCCAGGGTTGAGCAAGTGCCCCGAAGTCAGGCCCCTCCCACAGGTGCTCCCAGGACATCACACTCAGCGAGGGTCTCTCTCCCTCTTGGCTGTACGGAGACCTTCCTTGTCCCGGTATCCAGCACTCTGCCTGGCACAGGGTCTCAGTATTTGTGGAATACGGACTGGGGGGGAAACAGGCCAAAATGTTGCTAGTGGTTGCCTCTTTAGGGGGGCAACTCATGCTGATGGGTGTTCCTTCTTTCTCCTTTTCTGTATTTTCCAAAAGTTCTACAGTAAGCATGGATTACATTTATGATAGAAAACAATGGCCACTCTTGGATCACAACATATCTGGAGAGGGCGTGAATCGGGGCAATATCAACCGTGTTTTCTTTTCTCATAGAAGGACAGTGGGATTTCGGGTTTAGGTCCTTATCTGGGGGGAAAACATGTAAATCTGCGAGCAAATGTCATGAGGCTGGCGGGCTCTGTGATGATGTTCTCCCAGGGGGCTGTGGGCGCTGGCGGAGCCCACCCTGGCAGACACAGGCTTCTCCTCTATTTCCAGCACCCCACTCGGGGCCTGGACCGGTGCAGGCACTTACAAATGTTTGCTGAACTCCTTGGCATCCGTTTTAAGGATGAAACGAGACTAGATGATGCAAAGAAAGCACCCTGTGTTCTGTGCCATTGTTCTGGAAGTCTGGGGCACATGATAGGGGAAATTTCCCTCCGTCACAGAAATAGGAGCACTCTGGCAGGTGTGAAAATGCAGAGTTCCAGTCCACTCATCTAGAGGTAAGATTTAAGGGACTTCGATCGTCCAGACAACCACTAGAAACATAAACAAGCAAAAAAAGAAAGAAAAAGAAAAAGAGAAAAAGAAAACAGAAGGAAAAAAAAAACAGAAAAAGAAAAGAAAAAAACAAATCCCAAAGGATGATCCTATTAAGCTCATGAGGCCATGTTGTCTGGTTCATGCCCTGGAAACCCCCAAGAGCTTTGTGGGGCCTCCTCCTGAGACCGTGTGTGGGGCCCTGGGCCCCAGTGTGATGGCAGGAGTCCCACACTGTCACGGGCACGCCGCCTTCCACCGCCAAGGCACTCGGGACCATCTGACGGCACAACACGGAAGGTACGCTATCAGAACTAGAAAAGGCCCTTGAAGAACATCTCGTGACTTCTACCGCATCCTTTTACAAAGAAGCACAATTCGGGAGGTCAGATGACCTTCTTCAAATCACAGAGCAATAACCGTAAAACCATGGCATATGATAAATAGACCAAAAAAACCGTAGGCTCCTGGCTCCCTGTGCCAAGGTGACTAACTGAGGGTTGGCCTGACCCGATGAGATCAAGGACAGCAGGGGGGAGTGAGCCCTATGGTAATAAGGTGATTCCCAACCAACATTCTTTTCATAGTTTTTTAATTGGTTCTGAAGAGCGATTACCCTCAGTTGTTGGAACCACTGATTTCTGGGCAAAGTCCCACCGCCCAGTCTTGCCGGACAGAAAAAGTATTTAATAATTATTTTCCCCATGTATTGTTGCAAAGTGGGTTCAGAACAAGCCCTCCCCAGCAACACACACACACACACACACACACACATAGTTTTCCATGTTGCTCCCCTGGGCAGACTGGGTGCTTTCTGAAGGCAGGGTCCAACTTGTCCATTTCTGTGCAGTGCCTGGGGCCGTGCCTATTCTGGATGAGTGAACAAATGAATGAACAAGTGAATGAAGAGGGCAGACTTAGTAGTCAGGCTGTCCTACTTACGTGTCAGTGTAGTACACCCATGTCTCGAGGCGAGTTCTTACAACCCACTCTGCAGATGCATTTGGTATGACAGGAAGTAATTAAAACACACCATAAGCATTGAGGGAACGTTGTCAACGCTCATTCCTATAAGCAACAAACAATGTGGAAACTGCATTTCCCCCCCTGGAAATGGGGGCATGCTGACAAGTGGGAAAGGCAAAAATCTCCAACACAATATGTAAAATCTAGTCGGGAAGAAAGAAGCCACATGAAGGAGGCATCCTCCACATTTTTGATGCAAGATTTACACATATATAGTGTTTGGGGTTATTTTTTGGGGAGGGTGGCTTTGAGGCCCTTTATGACAGGACTTTTATTTTTGCCCCTCCAGTAATTGTTCTTTCTTTCCACGTAATTTTTCTCAGATACGAAAGGCATCCACTGCAACCATCTGCAACACATACACACACGTAATTTTGTGTTTCTTTTGCGAACTCACCCTTCCCTCCACGTGTAACTGTTAAAACCACTCTAGCGCTCAGGTCCCTTATTTAGTACCTCCTTAAAATTCAAGCTATTATTTCTCTTAATGAGCAAAATTTGGGGATATTATCCTACTCATCTGCACTTCTCGGAGACTACAAATTATCAGGAAGCAGCTCATGTCTAGACACCCACAGGTGTCATTTGAATCACCGATTTAAGCTGTTTACACCCCACATGGTTTTATTTATCCTTCAACATCAGATCTCTGTTTAATTAAACTTTACTCTGGTCCTCCTGGCAAACGCCGGCAGGATCTCCATCCCAGCACAGAGGCGGTTTCGCCCTTTTGAATTCCATCTTTGCCTCTGTCTGTTCCAGCACAAGAACACTCTGGCGGCCCCCATCTGACAGCCTGCTTTCCCCGGGTGCCCTGAGTCCTGAAAACCACAGGCAGTTGCCAAGGATGCCTCCCATTTACAAGCTGTTCTCCAGCTAACGCTGATCTTCCCCAGACGCTAAATCATAATCTTCATGTTTTTCGTATTTCACATTCTAGCCACAATTTCAACATCCCATCCCCGTGACATTAGGGAATGATAAATCAGCAGGCAGGACAGCTCCCCTGTACAGACTGGTACGGTCAGACTGGGCTCTGCCAACGCCCTCGCTCCCTCCAGATGTCAGCGCCCGCGGGGTTAACCCTTTCCCGCAGCTCTGCCCCCCACCCTCCCAGGGCCAGGAGCTTCCCCACGCCGCTATTTTTAACAACATAAAATAGCTCTTATTTCTTCTCTTTTTAAACTTTCCTCTTTTTTCTTTTTCTTTTCCTTCTTCTCCTGGCCTTGCGAGACCTAACAGTACTTTAAGGCAAATAAATATGCTCTCGAACCACATGCGGTGTAAACACATTTTTTTTTTTTCTTAAATGAGTCTGTATTAACATCATTTTGCTCTCTCCTCTTCACCGTATATTATTAGAGGGGGAGGAAGGTGGAAAAGCATATTTTCAGGTGGAGAAATACTGAATGCTAATGTTTTGTTGTTACTTTTTAAGGAGCTTTATTGAAGTATGACTTGCATACCATGGAATTCATCCATTTTACGGGACAATTCAATGGTGTGGGGTATATTTATAGAATTGTGCAACCATAGCCATAATCTAATTTTAGAACGTTTCTACCCCCCCAACACAAACTCCTCAGTGCGCATTTGCAGTTTCTGCCCCCCCCCCCACCAGCCCCAACCTCAGGTAACAGCTAATTTACCTTCCATCTCCATGGGCATTTCATACAAATGGAATCCTACAATAGGTGGTCTTTTGTGTCTGGCTTCTTTCACTTAGCCTAATGCTTTTGAAGTTCAGGGCTAATGGCTTTTATTAGTTGGCAAAGCTGTTTGGACTGGCCAAACTGTCCCAGAAGGCTACGTAATCTAATGTGTACATGCTAAGTGGGCTCTCAGAATGCGTGCTGCATAGACATGTCCCCTGCAATAGAGTGAGCAACTCACTTTTCTGTTTAGGGTCAAGTTCTAAGGTGTTGCAGGGGAGGAGGGCCAGCCGAGGGCCATTCGCAAATACAAAGCCTCTCAGTCACTAGTTGGTATTGGTTTTGAATTAGAGAGAGAAAAATCCAATCCATTCAATTCACCTGTCAGTTTAAATGACAGCTCAGGGCCAGCTAACTTATTAGATAAATTGAAGGGCCTTTAAACGTTCCCCCTTTCATGTTATCTAGTGAGATTATATGTTAAAGTACTTTGCATATGGAAAGGACATGCTCGTGGGGAGAGTCTTTTTCACGTTAGCTAATATAATATAGATCACTGAGGGAGTGAGAAAGAGAAAGTAAAGGCCAAACGGGAGGTCCGTCCGAGGCAAGCAGGAGGAAGAGAAGGGTGGGAAGGAGGCAGGTCGGTGGTAAGCAGGGCAAGCTGTTCCTGCCCCACCTCTTCTCAGCTGCTAGTGATGACCTTGGAGCTTTGGGGCCGTGTTTTCAAACTCTCCCCATGGCAGATTCCCAAGGGCAGCCCTGACAAGGGCCCTTCTCCCACCTAAAGGTTGTGGCTAGAGCCCAGGTTCATAACCACGGCTGCACATCAGAACCTGCTGTGGGGCTTTTAAATGACACCCAGGCCCAGGCGGATCCTAAATCAGTTAGATCCAAGTCTCTGGAGATGGGGCCTGGGCATAAGTATGTTTGAAAATCTCCCCCGGGTAATTCTAATTTAGGGGGAGGCCCGAGAGCCCGTGGGCTACAAAGAACAGCGCTTACCAAATTTAAACGGGTACGAATCACCCAAGGATCTTGTTAAATTGCAGATTCTGATTCAACAGGTCTGGGAGGTCTGTGGCTCCTGTTTTTAGAACAAGCTCCCAGGTGATGCTGATGCTATTGGTGGGCCCCAGACCACAGTCGGAAAGGTGAGGAGCTAGAGAAAAATCCAGGGTTTCTGGCCAGCACGGGGTGTTCTATCATCTACCTCTCTTCCCGACCAGCAGCATTAGCATCACCTGGGCTAGAAACGCACTTCCTTGGGCCTTACCCCAGATGTATTAAATCAGAAAATCTGAGGGCAGGGCCCAGCAACGAACATACTGTTTTCACAAGCTCTCCAGGTGATGCTGACGCACATTACAGTTTGAAAACCATGGATCTATTTGCATTTCCTAAACATGCAATGCCCCATACATGTATTCCTCCTGGCTAGATGACTTTTCTTCCTCTGACCCTCCCTCCACCAAACTCCTATTCATCCCTCAAAACACATCTCCTCTGTGGTATTTTCTATCCCACGTTGCACTGTTAACGACAGACTCCTCAGAACCTGCTTTTATAGTATTTGTCAATTTCAAGCTATCAGCGTGGAGATGCTGAAGTCAGAGCCGGGACGAGATGCATGTTTGCCAGCAAGACATGGGCTCCTGCCTGCCACCCCCTCTATCCTCTACGTCCTTAACCCGCTGCAGTAAGTATATGGCGGGCTGGCTGATTTCTTGCTAGGTGGTGAATTCTTTGAAGGCTGGTTCCATGTCTTTCCTCTGCCTCCCTCCAACATCTTCAAGTGGGGCCTGCATATAGAAAGTCCTTCTTGTATCTTTACCGAATTGACCCCGACCTCTGTTGTGACATCATATTCCCATACCCACACAGGTGACTGAAATTTTCAAAATGAAATCGGTTCATCAGTGAGATCCTTGCTTTAACGTAAAAAAAATAATTTTAGATGGAGCATAATGCCAGGTACCATCTATATTTTATTCCAGGCTTTGGGCACAGGCCATCAAGTTAATTATGACGGTATCCCCATTAGAAATAGCATGAGTTAGAAGCACGGCGTTTGTTCAGTGAAAACCTAGGCACGGAAGTGGAAGGCTGCAGAAGGTGGCCTCATGGAGGAGGACCTCGGGGCCGGGGGATGTGCTCCTGGCTCTGCCGCCGACCTGGTCTCAGGGCTCCCCACCCTGCACGCCCACCTGCGAAGGAAGGTGCTACGCTAGCTTCCCAGCTCTAAAGATCTATCTCTAGTTGGTAAATTCCAATTTAGGACTCCAAATGCTGTCTGCCCAGAGAAGAAAGCATGAATTCAGAAATGTTTTCTTCATTAAAAAAAAAAAAAAGCCTTTCTGTTTTATGGAAAGGGTTAAATATCTAATATGCCCTAAAGCATTAAGGGCTTGGCATCTTGTCCTCCTTCCTCCTGATGAATTGCCTGACACTTCCATGATCCTGCAGCTCCTTTCTTTAGAAAATAACATTTGGTTCTAGTCATGGCAGAAGCCTGGGCTTTGCTGATTTAAGGCTATGAAGGAATGTGACAGCAAATTTAAATACTTTCCTATCTATAAAAGCACCGGGTCCTGAAACACAAATGTTAACAGAAAACACTTCTTAGGTACAACAGAGTTATCGCTAATCATCAGTGGTTCGGTTAGTATTTGTTTATCTCTCATTCTCGTTAGCAACTGCAAAACTTGGATTCAGTTACAATTTTCTGTATCGCTAGACCATGTTAAGGCTGGACTGTAATTTCAAGGTTCAGATCTCCACGGATTAACTTTACAGTATGAACACTTAGAACACGCATTTTCTCTTTTTAAGATATAGGCTTACATCTCAGGGATCACAGCACTGATTCTGCAGAGAAAGGATTTATTGATAAGGTGTATTATGGTATTTGGAGATACAAATAGACAATGGTGCCAATAAAAGAGGCGATTTTCAAAAGACTCTCCAAGGAGGCTTAAATATTTTTGGCAAGTGGGAGTTCAGGGATAAACTATTCCCTTGGCAATTCAAAAACATAAATTAGGATAATTGTTTCAGAAAATGGTTGGGGAAGGAGATGTGCTGATAAGTTTGAGCTCCAATTAAGAAGTGTCTTTTTCAGCTCACGCTTCGACTCCAGATATGTCTCCCTTCTGTTCGTCAACACAGCCTCAGACCCATCTACTTCAAGATCATCTGTCTTATCCCTTCATTTGGGTTGACAACTTGGGTTTCAACATTAGGTAGAGGGAAACGAATAAAAGATCATTCCGAATTTAAACAGAGAATGAATTTCAGGAAATACCTCAGCAATGTTTTTATTCGTTTCCCACTGGGGGCTCCGTAACATGTCAAACTGAAGCTGTTAGCTCACCCACGAAAACCAGTTCGGGGCCCCTGCCGTTCGTTCCCCGGGATGTCATTCTCCCAGCTTGGCATTCTGTCCGGAATGGTCTTCTTTCTTCCCTCTCCTTCACATTCCATATCCAGACAATCACTAAATCCTGCCAACTATTGCTTGTAATGCGTCTAGAATACAGCCTCCGGTTTTTTGTTCCTTAACTTCAGAGTGCATAGTCATCACTGGGGAGCTTTGTAAAAATGTACAACTGCAGCACTCTTCCCCCAAGCTTCCGATTCAGGATGTCCACAGTGGGTCCCAAGAAGTCTGTAATTCTAACAATGCAGCCAGGGATCTGGGAGCCAGCGGGGATGAGCAATGGGAGCTAGAGTCGGAGGGAAGAAGCATGCTCCAGGCAGGGAGGCCGGGAGCTGAGATGCCCAGGCAGGAGGAAGCTAAGGAGGGACAGAAAGGACAGAGAGGCAGGGGGCAGACTGATGCTGAGCTGCAATGTGGGGGCCTCCCAGACCATGGGAAACAGGCCTGCTTTGGACAGGCGGGATCTGAGGTGCCTGTGAATCCCAGCCGGACATGTCAGTTGGAAGCAGGAAATGAGGATCGGTAGCTGGGGAGCGAGGTCTGGGCTGGACGTGATCATCTGCTCTCTGGAACAGAGCTTGCCAACTGCCATGAGAAGCCTGTCAAGATGGAAGCCCATTTAAACAGCGACTGGGGAAGATGAGCCAGCAGACAATATGGGAGGAAGAAAGAAAAGGACTGTGGAAAACCAGGAAATCAAAGAGGAAGTGGTTAGCTATGTAACAGTCACCCTAGTATTTTTGGTGCCCTGAACAGAGCAGGGATATAAAAAATGTTTTCCAATGGAATGGAGATGCTGCAGGTCACGGAAGGTAAGAACTATGGGGATTTGTCCCATGAAGCACTTAGAGGGTCCCTCTGGGACCTGGCAAGGGCAGCCTCAGTGGAAGGGGGGGTGGGCGGATCGCAGGTGGTTTTGGAGGAACTAAGCGGTGCAGTGTGTAGTTGGCAGGTGCTCAGAAAGCATCACTGAACAAGATGAGGAGAGGGGGGACAGCAGGTGGATGGGGCAGCAGGTGGGGGTGAGTTTGCTTCGAAGACAGAGAGTGGTAAGGAAGCAGAGAGCAAGGCTATTTGGTTTTTCCCTGGGTAGGTAATCCCCTTCCATTTGGGGTACATGGGCTTTTTTTTTTTTTTTTTTAAAGATTTTATATGTTTATTTGAGAGAGAGAGCATGAGGAGGGGCAGAGGGAAAGGGACAAGCAGATTCCCCACTGAGCAGAGAGCCCAACCCAGGGCTCTATCCCAGGACCCTGGGATCGTGACCTGAGCCAAAGGCAGACGCTTCTCCCGGGGGCTTTTAACACCCGAGCTGAGGAGAGACCTTCCCTTACAGGCCTCCCATCTTTGTGCTCATCTGGGTTGTTCAAAATGTGATGGTCAGGATT
The DNA here is from genome assembly GCF_002201575.2 of Neomonachus schauinslandi. Lineage (NCBI taxonomy): Eukaryota > Metazoa > Chordata > Mammalia > Carnivora > Phocidae > Neomonachus > Neomonachus schauinslandi. The sequence continues at coordinate 140,228,783 of NC_058411.1, forward strand.
TCCTTTTTTGAAGAAACAGTTCCTTAAAAGGCCACTTAAAGCCACGTTTGGTCCACGTGTTTGGCACCTGCTCTCCCGGCCCAAGGGAACTGTGACCTAATGCCATCTGATCATGGCATGTGTTCCTGGGCCTGGCGCCTTGTGTGCATGCCCCACAGGGATCCCCCAAGGTGGGGACCTCCATCCACACTCCCGGGATGAGGAGGCTGACCAGCAGCCTCCCTCCTCCCCTGGGTGGTCAAGTCGGGATTCCAGCCTCGCTGCGCCTGACTCAGAGGCCCCAGGACTGCGCCCGGCCAGCCCTTGCCCCAGCTGTGTACATTCCAGGATGACATGACCGCGTCTCCCCCCAAGTTCCTGACCTTCTCACATTCCAGACCCTTCCCTCTAATTGAGGTGTGGTTTCTGCAGTCGCTGCTCGAGGCAAAGCCCTCACAGCTCTGTCCCCAGCCTCCCCGTCCGCCTCGCCCCTCCGCAAACCACACAGAGACCCGGAAGCGGGCACGAGCCGCTCACCTTCCAGAACCACACACTCGGCCCCACGGGTGTGCCAGCATGCCCGCGCCGGCCTCGTGGGTGGTCCGGCAGCTCCGCCCGAGCCCCTGCCGTCTCCGAAATCCCATCCACTTCGAGGCTTGTCGGAATGCCGGGCACTGTGGTCGGTGCCAGGTGGAGGGAATGCCACGTCACCCGCCCCCCGCCGCCAGCTCGGTGCTCCCTCGGGCACGTGACGCAACCGTCCCCCGGAGGAGTAACTACCACGGCCACCCCCTGGGGGGGCGGGGGGCGGTCAGAGCTGGCGCTCAGCCGGCCTTCCTGCATCCATCAGCATTACACAGCTCCTGGCACAGGATGGAGTCACAGCCCAGGAGCCTGCAGGCTCCGAGCTGGGCTGTTCCAGGAGGGACTCCAACAGGAAGACTTAGGCAAGATGACTGGGTAAGGCGATCAGTCGCTACGTTGCATGTTTGGGTGAGAATTTAATGGTTTAAGGGATGGATCCATTAAATCCAACCTGCCCAGCAGGATGCATCTCCACTTAGCTGTGTGTGTCTGTGTTCCTTCCATATTAGTGTTTAGCCAGTTAGGGAGTTCAAAAACCTCTGTTTCTTACTGGAGATGTTACAGGCGGCTTTCACTGCCAGACATGAAACCGTTGATCCAAAGACAAGGAGGTTTAGATTGAAGAGAGGACAGAAAAGAAACAAGCAGGAGGGCGGGGAGCAGAAATCTTCATGTCAACACTGATCTCCGGGGCCACCTTCAATCTGGTTCATTCTGGAATTAAAGTAGAGCTGCATGGTGCACAGCCTTGCAACAACCGGTGAAGGTGTGGCTTAGAGTGCCCACCTCCCCTTCTTCTGGAGGAGGGGAGGGCATGCCAGCGCATTTGGTCTCAGGAGTGTGAAGCCTCCAGCCGGTGGGCATCCTTCTGCCCAGGACCACCGCGCAGACTCCTGGCATCCTGGCCCACCAGGGAGCCCCCCTTCGGCCAGAAGAGCAGACACCATTCAAAGCATTCAGCATCCTGGCTGCTGGGGGCCCGAGGGAATCCTCCCTCATCTCCCCTCACCTTGCCAAGGAGATGGGGCCAGAGGAGGGATGAGCCAACTGGGAAGGAATTCCCAAACTTGCCCCTCCCATTGGGAACCCCTCTGGATTTTAAAGTGGAAAGCAGAGTAAGTTTGTGAATTTGATGGAGCTTTCCTAGTCTTTGTGTCAAGCAGTGAAGGGGTTCCTCAGGAGTCTCCCAGACAAGGTATAGTAAGATGTCCCCAAAGTAGCACCCGAGACACCCTCTTTCTTGAGTTCTTCTGGAGTCCTGGATCCTAGCTGACCATCTAGCCCCTGGTGTAGAGGTTCTAGATCTGAGATTCATGACACCCCGCCATGGGCTTCAGGAGCTCCTGGAACCCTCCTCGAGCATATGTAATATTTCATATGCTTTTTCCTCTGCAACTATGACCTGAGTCTCAAGGCACCTGTGGGCCAAGAGGCTAAGTGCCATTTGCCTTGTGTTTCTGAGCCAACGTTCAGTGGGGTTGTTTGGAGATGGGAAACAGAAGGCTTTCAAAAGACTTGGGTTTTGATACAAAGTATGGTATTTTGATGCTGTGTCTTCCCTCTGTTGGGAGGTCCTTGGGGTTGAAGAGGTTGTCCTGGGATGCTTTTTCAGGGTGCATTTAAAAAAATTCCAGTATAAATAACATACAGGGTTGTATTAGTTTCAGGTGTACAAAGATAGTGATTCAACAATTCTTTTACTCAGAGCTCATCATAAGTATACTCTGTAATCCCCATCACCTATTTCCCCCATCCCCCACCCACCTCCCCTCTGGTGACCAGGAGTTTGTTCTCTAGAGTTAAGAGTCTGTTTCTTGGTTTGTCTCTTTTTTTCTTTCCAAGTCTGTTTTGTTTCTTAAAGTCCACGTATGACTGAAATCATATAGTATTTGTCTTTCTCTGGCTGACTTATTTCACTTAGCTTTATACTCTCTAGATCCATCCATGTGGTTACAAATGGCAAAATTTCCTTTTTTATGACTGAGTAATATTCCATTACATACACACATACACACACATACACACACACACCATATCTTCTTTATCCATTCATCAGTTGATGGACTCTTGGTCTGTTTCCATAGTTTGTCTATTGTAGATAATGCTGCCCTAAACACTGTGGTGCATGTATCCCTTTGAAATAGTGTTTTTGTATTCTTTGGGTAAATACCTAGTAGTGCGACTGCTGGATTGTAGGGTAGTTCTATTTTTAACTTTTTGAGGAACCTCCATACTGTTTTCCACAAGAGCTGCACCAGTTTGCCTTCCCACCAACAGTGCACGAGGGATCCTTTTTCTCCATATCCTCGCCAACATTTGCTGTTTCTTCAGGGTGTGCCTGGATAAGCTGATTTTATTTCTGTTCTTTCAGGTACCAGGGAGGAGAAGGGAAGGGACAGTGGGTAGTAGAAAAATGCCCTGAGAGATACCGCTCTCTTCACGATGGAGCTTCTTCAAAGAACTGCCTGTCCTGGATTCTCTCCATTTCCGTTCTCACATATACCCCTTAAACCTCAGTGATTTGACTTCCTCTCACCTGTGTCCCGAATCGCCCACCTCAGGTCACCACTGACCTCCCACGTAACTGTCCTTAAGATGCTTTTCAATTCCTGCCCTACCTGACTTGCTTGCAGTTCTATAAGGACCTGAATAATGAATTTTTATCTATCTTTTTCAAAGCATGCACTACCTACAACACTATTAGCTATCGTTCACAAACTCTCTAGAAAAAACAAAGAATCTTAACTAAATTTAACCACCAGTTCTGGCCCTGCTAAATTAACTTGATATCAATATTCATACATTCCGGGGTGCCTGGGTGGCTCAGTTGGTTAAGTGACTGCCTTCGGCTCAGGTCATGATCCTGGAGTCCCAGGATCGAGTCCCGCATCGGGCTCCCTGCTCAGTGGGGAGTCTGCTTCTTCCTCTGACCCTCCTCCCTCTCATGCTGTCTCTCATTCTCTTTCTCTCAAATAAATAAATAAAATCTTAAAAAAAAATATTCATACATTCCTTAAATAATTGTCGAGGACCTACTGGGTGCCCTTCACTGTGCTGGGTCCTGCTGATGTAATGGTGGGCCAGCCCTGTGGTGGCAAAGTAGCTTTCTAGATGCTGCAGGAATGGAATGAGTTGGGTCTGGGTGCTCTTAGGAGAATCACTCTGGGGTTGGGATTTCAATTGTTCCTACTGGAACTGCATTACTCATCTAGGCTGCTCTAGGCTCCCTGGCGACCTTAGTCCTCACAAAGTTAAGACAATCACAAAGTACTTTTCCTTTATGCGTGCGTGCACACACACACACACACACACACACGAGTCAGCAATAGTTCCAAAATTGGGCGAAAGTGACCAACAGGGCATCAATTTTCTAAAGTACTCAAGGGACCCCAGATATATATATATATATGTATGTGTGTATATATATGTGTATGTGTGTATATATATACACACATACACATATATATATATATGAGAGAAATTTGGCCCTAAGGACTTAAAGACTCAGAAAATACTGTATAGTTGCACCTCCAACTTGCACGCTTTCCAATCTGGCAGAAAGAGGGGGCTGACCATGCAGCCCCATGGATCTGGATGCAGGTGGAGAGGATGACTAATCAGGCAGTAACAGGATGAGAGAGGGATTTTCCTGTTGCCTTGGAATTACAGTTAAGTCAGTAAGCCACTCAATCTAGAGAGGATCCAGGGTCTTCCAGTGAGAACAGCCACTATCAGCAAGGCTTGCTGGGAGGTAGAAGGACCAATCCCATTCCCAGAGAGCTGCCTACTTTCTCACTCACATTAGAAAGAGCCACGAGAAGGTTTCTGGCCTTAAAGGGTTGGTTATGCTTGGGCCATACTTCCCCTTCTTCATGTGCAAGGGGTGGGGGCAATAGAGGTACCCCCCTTAAAGCCAAGTGATGGCGACTCCAAGAGAGTCACCAGTGAGGACTGCAAGTTCTAGGCAAAGGGGGCTGGAGCGAGGGGGAGTAGATGACATCGGCTTGTGTTCCTGCTGGCTGAGCTGCAGAACCTGCAGGGGGTCAGTGGAGGAAAAAGCACAGGAGTGGAGGTGGGGAAAGTCCCTGGGGAAGAGTGTCCTGGGAACATGGCAGCTTCAAGTGTTGGCTTTTTGTCTTTTCAGGTCCTATCAACCCACTTTTCCAAAGCCTCAAGATCTCCAGACCCCTTCTCCGGGCTACCGGCCCCCTCCCCAGTTGACAAGAGGCCACGCTGCACAACTCCTGGGGCGCTTCCACTAGGCCACAGCGTGAATTGTTCAAATGGTGGCCCTGCCCACTTAGGATGCATTCAGCTGCAAGGAACAGTAAGCCACAAATGGTTTAATCCAAAATGGCATTTACTGGTCACTTAGCGAGAAGTCTGGAGCTAAGTAGTCCCAGGACCGGCGCAGCGGCTCAGCCATGCCATCGAAGACCCAGGCTCTGTTTTCATACTCTACCATCCTCAGCACGTTGGCGTTGTGTCCATTGCTTGTCTCCCTGGGGTTACAACAGGGCTGCTGTAGCTCCGGATATTGTATTCTGAGACGAGTGGCTCAAGGTGGAAGAAGAGGGGCAGAAACAGGAAGCTACTGACTGAGAAGGGCTATGGTCCAGAGTTCCTTTACGTCACACTGACCCAAACAGAAGAGAACAGGATTGCCAACCATGGTGCTTGCCCTGAGGTCAAGGACCCACCAGTGTCCTTTTATCAGTAGTAAATAGGCTGAGTACGTTGGTTGAAGAGGCAATGACAAGACCCTTGGATCTGCTTTCAAGTGTTTTCTTCACTAAGCTAGAACATAGGTTCATTTCATGTATTCCTTCCTTCACTCATGAATTTAGTGACCGTTTATGGGATAACGCCCACATGGCAGGCTCTATGCCAGGTCCTGGAATCATGGGTCATTCTCTTTAACAACACTCAGAAGTTTGCTCTCTTAGGTCTGTCCCCTCTCTACCACCTGATCAGCGCCAGTTCTAGTCCAGCCTGGTCATTTGCCTCCTTGGTTCTCACTCCTGGCTGGAATGTTGTTGATTGGCCCATTAAAATACCAGATATTCAGCCTCATAACTGGATTCTTGATAGATCCCATCGGTTCTTACACCCACCCCCAAGGTGGCTATTCCAAATGTCTCCCATTGCCCATCCAGCCCCACCTTATTCTTCTCATTAGATCTTTTCTATTTCCTTCCTGGGCAAGCAGAGGTCAAGAACATGTTCTCCCAGCTTTACTCTCCTGGATGGACATGCTTAGTTACCATAACTTCAGTCAGTATCACCTAGAGCTACTCTTTCTTTTCTTGTCCTCCTTTAAACCCCGGCTCAAAGGTCACCTCCTTTTTAAAACCTTAACAGTAATAATACCATCACCAGCACTTATTATGTATCTGGCCCTGGGCTGAGCATCTCACATGAATTATCCCAATTCTATCCTCACAAAGCTATGAGGAGGGCATCATGTCCACGTGGCAGACAAGAAACAGAAGCACAGGTTAAGTTCACTTGCCTGACGTTCTTCCAGGGTGGGGCCGGGATTCAAGCCTGGATCTGCCTGGGACTCGAAAAGTCCTGCTCCTCAGCACTGGGCGAAATCTCCTGGGGCTCACCCCACCCCTGTCACTTGTGCCTTCCCTGCTCATGCACACACATCCTCTCCCCAGACAATCACCCCACTGATGACATCTGTCTCTCTTCTTGTCGATTTCCTGCCCTGGACTGGGAGTGCCCAGAGGGCAGAGATCCTGCCTGATTCACAGTGTCCTCCTCAACACCTGCCACTCCCATTGTGTGGTAGCCAGCGGCAGAGTTGGAGTCATGAGTGAGGGTGACACTGGCAGAGGGCAGGGCCGAATCAGGACCAGTTCCCAGCAAAAGGGGTTGCTCGGCTATGAGGTACACACTGGCAGGCTTAGGGTTCACCTCCCTGCATCATTCATTCCCCAAGTATGTATGGGGTGTCCGCTACGTGCCAGGCACTATTTTAGTTGCTGGAGACATAAAAGCAGGTGAGAATCCCCGCCCTCCCCCAGGAAGCCGACACTCCAGGGGGTGCAAGCACATGTTTTCCCAGGCAACGTGCCTAGGTTTCTACCCCTCATCTCCCTGTTTTTCCTCAATGCTGGGACACTTACAGTGTTTGGTGTCAAACTGACTTGTATCTCCTAAGAGTTCTATCTCCTATGTTCATCACTCAGGCTAAAGAGCTGAAGAACCATAAATAAAAGCAAGTACCGAACAGACAAAATCTGAAGGCTTAAAAGTCACCTCCCCCTCTGCTGAACCGTCACCTGCGCAGGGCTCCTTGTCGGGTGTGAGACAAGGCTCCAACTCCCACTTTTCTGTGACTGTAAGTCCTCAACTGAGCTCCTTCTGAGGGCAAGCCAGAGTGCCTTCACCCTCCCCTGTCCCTCTAGAGGGCCAGAGCACCTTAGGTTTGGAGCTCACCCATTCTCCCCCTGTCCCATGCTGGGGGTGGGAGTTTGCCCTTTAGGACCAGATGAGACAGGAGGCTGCTTGCAGACCCCCCCAGACCTGGATAGAGGCAGCCCCCATTCCACCAATGCATCCGTCCATCGTCAGCCCTGACCATCAGGTGTATGCATGCCACACCTCAGGAGAGATCACGGATGAGGAATGCAGGTCCACACAGGGTATGTGACCTCCTAGGCTTGTCACTCTGGGTCACACCATCCAGGGCACCCAGCGCCGTGTCTGCCCCACCTGGGGGTACGGGGAGGGAGATGTGCACTGCAGCAGGCCTCTGCCCTTGAGCATTGAGGTCACCCACCTAGCCATGACCTGTGGAATAGAGAGCTGGAGGCAGGACCGATTGAGTTCAGACACTACGGCCTCTCCTAGGAGTCCCTAGCCTCGCCAAGGACAATTCCAGGGCCCAGAGCCCTGGGCTCCACTACCAATGGCATGTCTCCGGCTGAGCCACCTCGGCCTGGGGCATGCGACCCCACCCTTGGCCCTGGCCCAGGAGTCCCTGCCACGGTCTGCCCACTGCTCAGCCTGCTTGTTGAGGAAGGGACGTCCCTATGCTGGGCATGTCCTGATTGCTGATTCCAGAGTTACAGGTCCAGGGCAGGGCTGGGAGCGAGCTACGGCTACTGATATGTGCCCAGCATCACCCAGATGTCACCGAACAGGCATCTGTGCTTTCCCCAGCCCCCAAGTCCAGATCAGGCAGTCTCGGGCCTAATCTTCCTGCTGCCAGGCCACCCTTCCCGCCTCCCACCTCCATGCCCTGCATAGGGAGCCTGCCCTGCCTCCAACCCTTTTGTAACCCTGTCCATGGGGACGGGAGCATGCAGATCCTCTGAACCTAGGTCCAGGGGAAGGAGCTGGTTTTGCAGCCATGTGGGGGTGGGGGTCTGGGTTGCCCTGGGCACCATGGGAGGGGCCAGAAAACCTCACAGGAGGGGGTGCAGGAAGGGTTTGGATGGGCAGTGGCCTGCATGCCCGAGTCAGGCTCTGGGGTCTGCAAAGAGGTTAAGCCTCCAGGATGCCAAAGGGGCTGGCTGCATCCTCCTGGGAGGAACCCATGGGGCATGGCCTCGGTGCGTCCTGGGACAGGCCACTGTGCCTCTCCCAGACTAAGCCCCGGGCAGACGCTCCCTAGCCCCATCAGCATGAGGTCATCCTGCCAGTAGGAATTTCCTGTCCCTTAAACACTGAGTGGAGACGGTCCCGCCCACTGCCCCATCCGTGGGCTCCCGGATTCACCAAATACCTCAGGCATTCATTGCCAGGCAGTGCCGGGTCCTGGCCTCGGGGCCTTGTCATGGCTGGAGAGCGGGCGGGTTCCACCATCTGTGGCAGAAAGCAAGGCCAAGTGGGCGGGCCGGTTCCGTGCTGGTGTTCTCTGCACCGCCTTCCTGAGCGGCGGACCCACTGTGTCCCATCGAGCTTTCAGCCTCCCAGTGCTTGGCAGAGCGGGTGGTGTGGGAACCCGGATCTCTGGGGAAACGAAGACCCAAGCGACAAGGTGAATTATCAGGTGACTCAGGCTAAGAATGTGGGCATTAGCCCCCAAATCTGTCTCCTAGTCAGACGACGGGGACACAAACCCCTCCCTGCTGGGATGGGAGCCCAGGTGGAAGTTCCTGGGTGTGCGCTCATGTCCTTTGCCAACATGCTCCGTGCACAAGAGGAATGCACGAAACCTCTGTCTGCTGTTAAAGCTGTGAGGGGCTCATCAGGCGCCTTTCCCTGGGGCTGTGGCCTGTCATGTCTGGACACGGGAGGAAGGAGGGGTCTGAGCCAGTGTCCCGTGGGAGGGAGGATAAGACAGGCTCAGAAACGGCAGGCTGTGGTGGAGGGCCAGGGCCAGGACTCTGCGAGTTTCCGTAAAAGAAGAGCTGAAGGCAGAAGTGGAGAGGATGTTTGTGTATGTGTGTGTGGGCTAGAGATTCTGGGGGATAAGGGGACCCAACTGTCAAAATGCCACCAGAACGGGAAAGGGGGACCTCTCTTCGCTCTGGAAGGGGCTCGGCGTGTGAGGACCTCTCTTCGCTCTGGAAGGGGCTCGGCGTGTGAGGACACCTGGCACCCTGGGCCTCGCTCAGGCCTGCTGTTTGGAGATGCAGGATGCAGTGTCCTGGGGCAGGCGTCCTGTCCCGACAGGGCCCTTTGGTCCCAGAGCCACAGTCACGGGCGCCCTCAAGTGGCTTCACAGTGGAAAGAGGAGGACGGGGCTCAGGATGGTGAGCATCTGTGATACCTTTCCCTCCTCCCAGAAATAACCTAGCTGGGCTTCGAGGCAGCCAGGAAGACTGAATGGCTCAAGACAGGTCCAGAGATATTGAAACCAGAATGAGTTTTGAAGATGTGTCCCTATTTGTATCCACAAGCTGCAGAGATCTGAGAGAACCGGAATATTTAAGCATATGATAATTTATTCTTCCTATTTCTCATTTATCCCCCCAATAAAATACCGCTTACTGCGAGTCTTCTGATTACAACTCAGTATTTGTTTATTTAGAAAATGTGGACAATACAGAGAAACCACGGAGAGACTAACAAACATTACTTGTAAGCTGATCCCTACGGGTAACTACTCTGCATTCTGCATTACACACACTGCTTTGTAATTTACTTTATGCACTTCCAAGTATACCGTGGATCGCTTCACATGTCAATAAATGTTCTTTTACATTATTTTTTAATGGTAGTTTGGCATGCCTTTTTGTAAGCCTGCCAAAAATTATGTAACCAGTTCTTCTGTTGAACACGAAGGTGGCTTAAAACTGTTAGCCATAAAATAAAGTGGTGATGACCAGCCCGAGAAACAAATCTATGCACACATAGGAGATGAGTTTCTTAGGACGAATTCCGCGGAAGATACTTGCTGGTCCGGGGGTATGCACATTTTTAAGGCTTTGATACATGTTGGCAAGTTGTCTTCCAGAAAGGTTGTTTCAATTTACACTCACCTACAAAGTAGGAGAATGCCTGTCGCCCAACAACTTCACCCAAACTGGATATTATCCATCTTTTAAAATCTTTGTCAGCTTGCAAATGATCATCCTTAACTATTTAGATTCCCATTACTTTGATTTTTAGCAAGGGTCACCAAGGCATCTTTTCACTATTTTCAGTTCTTCTTGTGTACACTGCCTATTTGCATAATTTATTTTATTCCTGAAATCTTATGAAGTCCCAGACATGGAGCATTTTCTACTTGATGTGCTCAGCTTTTCCTCACTGACTTCTAGGAACTCTTTATATAATATTATTAGGCCCTTGCTTGTCATGTTATGAAGACTTCCTTCCTGTTTGTCTTTTAACTTCGAGCTTGTCTGTTTGGGCTTATATACATTTTAAATGTTCATGTAGTCCAAACTGTCAACCTTGGTGTTACAGCAAGAAAAGTTTTGTCTTTATCAAGAATATAAAAACAGAATTTTCTATACCCTCTTATTTATAATTTTCTCATTTACATTTCAATCTTTAATTCTTCTTGCATTTATTCTGATGTCCGAGTCAAACTGAGGATCTAATTAACTTTTTTTTTTCAAAGTTTGGCCAATTTTCCCAACATTCTTTTTTGCCCCCCGACCTTATTGGTTGAGCACTCTTATCTTTTTTCCAAAATTTAACATGTGATTGTTCTGATTAATACTTTGATTTTTCATAGGCTTATTAGACATTTGCATTTCTTCTTCTGTAAATGCCTACACATATGTCCTGTTTTCCTCAGCGCCTTCTTCTCTTGTGGATTGGAAAGTATACTTCATATATTGAAGACATACTCCTTTTTTTTGCTCATACTGCAAATGATATTGCAAATCCTTTCCCCAGTGTGAACTCAGAGAATTAATTTTCATAAAACATTTTGGCTTATAGAGTCTTTACATCCTCTTACTTTATTTTATTTATATTATTTATTATTTATTTATTTATTTATTTATTTGGCTTATAGAGTCTTTAGTCCTCTTATTTTATTTTATTTTTAAATTTTATTATGTTATGTTAGTCACCATACATCATTAGTTTTTGATGTTTTGATCCACGATCCATTGTTTTCATATAACACCCAGTGCTCCATGCAGTACGTGCCCTCCTTAATACCCATCACCGGGCTAACCCATCCCCCCTCCCCCCTCCCCTCTAGAACCCTGTTTGTTTCTTTTTTTATTGTTATGTTAATCCCCATACATTACATCATTAGTTTTAGATGAAGTGTTCCATGATTCATTGTTTGTGCATAACACCCAGTGCTCCATGCAGAACGTGCCCTCCTCAATACCCACCACCAGGCTAACCCATCCTCCCACCCCCCTCCCCTCTAGAACCCTGTTTGTTTTTCAGAGTCCATCGTCTCTCATGGTTCGTCTCCCCCTCCGATTCCCCCCCTTCATTCTTCCCCTCCCGCTATCTTCTTCTTCTTCTTCTTTTTTTCTTGACATATATTGCATTATTTGTTTCAGAGGTACAGATCTGAGATTCAACAGTCTTGCACAATTCACAGCATTACCAGAGCACATACCCTCCCCAGTGTCTATCACTCAGTCACCCCATCCTTCTCACCCCACCCCCCCACTCCAGCAACCCTCAGTTTGTTTCCTGAGATTAAGAATTCCTCATATCAGTGAGGTCATATGATACATGTCTTTCTCTGTTTGACTTACTTCGCTCAGCATAATACCCTCTAGTTCCATCCATGTCGTTGCAAATGCCAAGATCTCATTCATTTCGATGGCTGCATAATAGTCCATTGTATATATATATCACCTCTTCTTTATCCATTCATCTGTCGATGGACATCTTGGCTCTTTCCACAGTTTGGCTATTGTGGACATTGGTGCTATAAATATCAGGGTGCACGTACCCTTTCGGATCCCTACTTTTGTATCTTTGGGGTAAATACCCAGTAGTGCAATTGCTGGATCATATGGTAGCTCTATTTTCAACTTTTTGAGGAACCTCCATACTGTTTTCCAGAGTGGCTGCACTAGCTTGCATTCCCACTAACAGTGTAGGAGGGTTCCCCTTTCTCCGCATCCCCGCCAACATCTGTTGTTTCCTGACTTGTTAATTTTAGCCATTCTGACTGGTGTGAGGTGGTATCTCATTGAGGTTTTGATTTGGATTTCCCTGATGCCGAGCGATATTGAGCTCTTTTTCATGTGTCTGTTGGCCATTTGGATGTCTTCTTTCGAAAAATGTCTGTTCATGTCTTCTGCCCATTTCTTGACTGGATTCTTTGTTCTTTGGGTGTTGAGTTTGATGAGTTCTTTATAGATTTTGGATACTAGCCCTTTATCTGATATGTCATTTGCAAATATCTTCTCCCATTCTGTCGGTTGTCTTTTGGTTTTGTTGACTGTTTCCTTTGCTTTGCAAAAGCTTTTTATCTTGATGAAGTCCCAAGAGTTCATTTTTGCCCTTGCTTCCCTTGCCTTTGGCGATGTTTCTAGGAAGAAGTTGCTTCAGCTGAGGTCGAAGAGGTTGCTGCCTGTGCTCTCCTTTAGGATTTTGGACTCCTGTCTCACATTGAGGTCTTTCAACCATTTGGAGTCTATTTTTGTGTGTGGTGTAAGGAAATGGTCCAGTTTCATTCTTCTGCATGTGGCTATCCATTTTTCCCAACACCATTTGTTGAAGAGACTGTCTTTGTTCTATTGGACATTCTTTCCTGCTTTGTCAAAGATTAGTTGACCATAGAGTTGAGGGTCCATTTCTGGGCTCTTTATTCTGTTCCATTGATCTATGTGTCTGTTTTTGTGCCAGTACCATGCTGTCTTGATGATGACAGCTTTGTAATAGAGCTGGAAGTCCGGAATTGTGATGCCGCCGGCTTTGCTTTTCTTTTTCAACATTCCTCTGGCTATGCGGGGTCTTTTCTGGTTCCATACAAATTTTAGGATTATTTGTTCCATTTCTTTGAAAAAAGTGGATGGTATTTTGATGGGGATTGCATTGAATGTGTAGATTGCTCTAGATAGCATTGACATCTTCACAATATTTGTTCTTCCAATCCATGAGCATGGAACGTTTTTCCATTTCTGTGTCTTCCTCAATTTCTTTCATGAATATTTTATAGTTTTCTGAGTACAGATCCTTTGCCTCTTTGGTTAGATTTATGCCTAGGTATCTTATGGTTTTGGGTACAATTGTAAATGGGATCGACTCCTTAATTTCTCTTTCTTCTGTCTTGTTGTTGGTGTATAGGAATGCCACTGACTTCTGTGCATTGATTTTATATCCTGCCACTTGACTGAATTCCTGTATGAGTTCTAGCAGTTTTGGGGTGGAGTCTTTGGGGTTTTCCACATAAAGTATCATATCATCTGCAAAGAGTGAGAGTTTGACTTCTTCTTTGCTGATTTGGATGCCTTTTATTTCTTTTTGTTGTCTGATTGCTGTGGCTAGGACTTCTAATACTATGTTGAATAGCAGTGGTGATAGTGGACATCCCTGCTGCGTTCCTGACCTTAGGGGGAAAGCTCTCAGTTTTGCCCCATTGAGAATGATATTCGCTGTAGGTTTTTCATAGATGGCTTTTATGATATTGAGGTATGTACCCTCTATGCCTATACTCTGAAGAGTTTTGATCAAGAAAGGATGCTGTACTTTGTCAAATGCTTTTTCTGCATCTACTGAGAGGATCATATGATTCTTGTTCTTTCTTTTGTTAATGTATTGTATCACGTTGATTGATTTGCGGATGTTGAACCAACCTTGCAGCCCAGGGATAAATCCCACTTGGTCGTGGTGAATAATCCTTTTAATGTACTGTTGGATCCTATTGGCTAGTATTTTGGTGAGAATTTTTGCATCCATGTTCATCAGGGATATTGGTCTGTAGTTCTCCTTTTTGATGGGGTCTTTGTCTGGTTTTGGGATCAAGGTAATGGTGGCCTCATAAAATGAGTTTGGAAGTTTTCCTTCCATTTCTATTTTTTGGAACAGTTTCAGAAAAATAGGTATTAATTCTTCTTTAAATGTTTGGTAGAATTCCCCTGGGAAGCCATCTGGCCCTGGGCTTTTGTTTGTTGGGAGATTTTTGATGACTGCTTCAATTTCCTTAGTGGTTATAGGTCTGTTCAGGTTTTCTATTTCTTCCTGCTTCAGTTTTGGTAGTTGATACATCTCTAAGAATGCATCCATTTCCTCCAGGTTATCGAATTTGCTGGCATAGAGTTGCTCATAATATGTTCTTATAATTGTTTGTATTTCTTTGGTGTTGGTTGTGATCTCTCCTCTTTCATTCATGGTTTTGTTGATTTGGGTCATTTCTCTTTTCTTTTTGATAAGTCTGGCCAGGGGTTTATCAATCTTGTTCATTCTTTCAAAGAACCAGCTCCTAGTTTCGTTGATCTGTTCTACTGTTCTTTTGGTTTCTATTTCATTGATTTCTGCTCTGATCTTTATTATTTCTCTTCTCCTGCTGGGTTTAGGCTTTATTTGCTGTTCTTTCTCCAGCTCCTTTAGGTGGAGGGTTAGGTTGTGTACTTGAGACCTTTCCTGTTTCTTGAGAAAGGCTTATATTGCTATATACTTTCCTCTTAGGACTGCCTTTGCTGCATCCCAAAGATTTTGAATAGTTGTGTTTTCATTTTCATTGGTTTCCATGAATTTTTTTAATTCTTCTTTAATTTCCTGGTTGACCCATTCATTCCTTAGTAGGATGCTCTTTAGCCTCCATGTATTTGAGTTCTTTCCGATTTTCCTCTTGTGATTGAGTTCTAGTTTCAAAGCATTGTGGTCTGAAAATAGGCAGGGAATGATCCCAATCTTTTGGTATCAGTTGAGACCTGATTTATGACCTAGGACGTGATCGATTCTGGAGAATGTTCCATGGGCACTAGAGAAGAATGTGTATTCTGTTGCTTTTGGATGGAATGTTCTGAATATGTCTGTGAAGTCCATTTGGTCCAGTGTGTCATTTAAAGTCTTTATTTCCTTGTTGATCTTTTGCTTAGACGATCTGTCCATTTCAGTGAGGGGGTGTTAAAGTCCCCCACTATTATTGTATTGTAAAACAATACAAAGAAACACATCATGTTTCTTTGCTTTTGTTATTAATTGCCTTATATAATTGGCTGCTCCCATGGTAGGGGCATAGATATTTACAATTGTTAGATCTTCTTGTTGGATAGACCCTTTAAGTAGGATATAGTGTCCTTCCTCATCTCTTATTACAGTCTTTGGTTTAAAATCTAATTTGTCTGGGGCGCCTGGGTGGCTCAGTTGGTTAAGCAACTGCCTTCGGCTCGGGTCATGATCCTGGAGTCCTGGGATCGAGTCCCACGTCAGGATCCCTGCTCAGTGGGGAGTCTGCTTCTCCCTCTGACCCTCCCCACTCTCATGCTCTCTCTATCTCATTCTCTCTCTCAAATAAATAAATAAAATCTTTAAAAAAAAATAAAATCTAATTTGTCTGATATAAGGATTGCCACCCCAGCTTTCTTTTGGTGTCCATTAGCATGGTAAATGGTTTTCCACCCCCTCACTTTAAATCTGGGGGTGTCTTTGGGTCTAAAATGAGTCTTTTGCAGACAGCATATCGATGGGTCTTGTTTTTTAATCCAATCTGATAGCCTGTGTCTTTTGATTGGGGCATTTAGCCCATTTACATTCAGGGTAACTATTGAAAGATAGGAATTTAGTGCCATGGTATTGCCTGTAAGGTGACTGTTACTGTATATTGTCTGTATTCCTTTCTGGTCTATGTTGCTTTTAGGCTCTCTCTTTGCTTAGAGGACCCCTTTCAAGATTTCTTGTAGGGCTGGTTTCTTGTTTGCAAATTCCTTTAGTTTTTGTTTGTCCTGGAAGCTTTAGATCTCTCCTTCTATTTTCAATGACAGCCTAGCTGGATATAGTATTCTTGGCTGCATATTTTTCTCATTTAGTGCTCTGAATATATCCTGCCAGTCCTTTCTGGCCTGCCAGGTCTCTGTGGATAGGTCTGTTGCCAATCTAATGTTTCTACCATTGTAGGTTACATATCTCTTCTCCCGAGCTGCTTTCAGGATTTTCTCTTTGTTTCTGAGACTCATAAGTTTTACTGTTAGATGTCGGGGTGTTGACCTATTTTTATTGATTTTGAGAGGGGTTCTCTGTGCTTCCTGGATTTTGATGCCTGTTTCCTTCCCCAAATTAGGGAAGTTCTCTGCTATAATTTGCTCCAGTATACCTTCTGCCCCTCTCTCTCTTTCTTCTTCTTCTGGGATCCCAATTATTCTAATGTTGTTTCGTCTTATGGTATCGCTTATCTCTCGAATTCTGCCCTCGTGATCCAGTAGTTGTTTATCTCTGTTTGTTTCTTTTGATGGTTTCTGACTTGGTTGTTGGGCTTGGGAATGCCTTCCACTCACCAAGGTCACATAAATTGTCACTTGAAGTTTATTTGGTTTTCTTCCTTCTTACCTCACTGCCTTCTCCTTCCCACTCCAATTTATTTATAATTTTGACATGTTACATTAGGCAAAAATCTAACTTTACCTTTTCCCCAAAGAGTCACCCAAGGGCCCCCACCATTGTTTATCCAGTACGCTTTTACTTTCTTATTTGAACTGTCACCTTTATCACACACGAAACAGGTACCAGGTCATGTTCCTTGCTAATATCCTGCCTCTGCCCTGCTTTTAACTCTGAGATTTCTGCTCTACAAAACCTCAGTCCTGCATGGATCCATCTTTCCGTCTCCCTGCTCCTCCTCTGGCTGCCGGGAGCCGAGTGGGGAATTGCTCACTTTTGCTGGTTGGTGCTGCTCTGCATTCAGTCAGGGGCCCCAGCTTTGCCTTGCAGTCAGGCCACCTCCCCTTCCCAATCTTATAGAAGCCCTTTCAAACCCCATGCCCATCCTCCTCCAGCCTCGCCAGCAGATAACCTTCCCTCCTTCCAGCTAAAGAATCAATATAACTTCAATCGGATTTTTCTCAGCTTCTCTCCACCAACCTTCCCTCTTCAAGGAACAATAATTGCCAACGTTTGCTGGGTCCTTACTCGGTGCCAGGCAGCGTCTTAACCACTACACGTGTGATTTGTCCTCACAACAACTTTGTCAGGTGGGTCCTCTTACTGTCCCCAGATAACAGGAAAAGAAACTGGAAGCCAGGTTATGTAATTTGCCAAAGGTCACACTATGAACAATGGCTGAAAGTAGGATTCGACTCCTGGTGGTGCCTTGAGAGTTCAAGTTCAAGTTCCTGACCACTCTTGCATGTGAGTCTTCTCAGTCTTGCTGGGCTTCAACAGATGGGGAGTGTGGATTACCTTGGTTTCAATCTTTGTTCTCTGGTGTGGTAGGAAAATCATCCACTTTTTCATTTATTCAAGGCTCCCATATTCGAGCCCCTTCTGTGTGCTGGCCACGGTGCTGGGGATAAAGAAGGACACAGAAGCAGACAAAGTCTCTGTCCTCCTGAAGCTGATGGTCTATCGGGGCCAACAGATATTGACCAAAGAATCATACCAACAAGCACAAGACCACATCCCCAGTAGATGTCCCAAAGGAAAGGACCGTAGATCTACAAGCATGGATAGTAAAGGCTTGAGCAGTGGGGGTAAACGTGTGAGGGCAGAGCCTTCCTGAGAAAGTGGCCAGTGAGCCAAAGACCTGAGACCGCGGCTGAAGGGGTAACGTGAGCAAAGCACAGGGACAGGCAAGATCTGGGCACGGGCGGCACACATTCCAGGGTTTTCGGCACGCTTAGTGACATGTTGGGAGAGGTCTCCAGGTAGGCACACACGCAGGACCTCTCCAAGACCCCCACCAGCAGGCACACATGCAGGACCTCTCCAGGACCCCTGCCCCGAGCCGTGGTCACCAGTGATGACTTGGACCTGCAAGGTGTGGAAAGAAGAGGCCAGCTGCCCGTCGGGTAGCGCCATCGGTGCCTACAGCCCTTGGGCCCCATGACTTGTGGTGCCCCGTAGACTATGCCCAGTGACCTCGTTAGTCCCTAGACTCTCCTGCCTTCCAAAATGTTAACAACTCTTTGTGGAAGAGACATATGATTCTCTGTGGCGGGAGGAGGGACGTGAGGTTACAAAGCAAACTTGGCTTTCACCCGTCCATTGGACAAGGCTGTCCATTCCCTTTTCCTCATGTTTTCCAGCGTAGGCACTTACATCGAAAGGGACACCCCTTGCCTCTCATCCCGGTCCTTCCTCTCTTCATGCAGGGGAGGGGGGCGGCGCTGAGTTATCAGATCAAAAAGAAGCTGACACACGCTGGTTCACATGCGGAGGAACTAATCTATCAAAAGCCTGTTGCTTCCCTTTCCTCTCGTCTAGGGCAGGTGCCAGGCTGACATCCTGGGTGAGTATACGTCGATTACTGACTTGAACCTTCCCTGCCTCATCTGCCCCCAACATCTGTCCAGGGGCAACATGGAGGGGGGGGGCACATTTCTAGCCAGTGCTAGCAAGCCCTTTTGGCCAGGGGTCTAAAGACACATTTTCCAATCAGCTCATTAATAATAAAGCTGATGGGTTAAACCTCTATCCATCTGTTTCACGTGTCTCATATATTTATCAATTGGTTCCATATTTGGGAGAGGGAAAAAAAAGGAGTATTATTTATCAACCACCCTCCCCACCCCAACCCACCTGTAGGACACATATTGAGAGTATTTTCTCCGTTTAAGGTTTTGTGGTCCTAAATCAGCTTCTCTAACCAAACACAGGTGGAGACCTCTTAGAACCCAAGGATCAGTGCCCACTCCCTTCCTCCACGGCCCTGTTTGGGACGTAAGGGGGGACCTGAAGGGGAGACCTGGAGACCACGCTTCTAAGTGCCAACATGATGTCTGAAGTATTTCCCAGGGCACACACGTTTCCAAGCAACAACACACATTACCGCCTACAGAAGGTCTACCCGGGACTCACGACGGGGGCTCATTCGTGCCTTGGCAGCCCTCTGTGAACACAAACACTTGGGTGCTGTCACGTGGGGCAGAGTCCAAGCTCATTTTGCCTCGGGACACAGTCTTGGAGCCCGGCCGGGTGTCCTCCCCGCCTGGTTAACCAAAGACACCGCATGGTCACTCAGGGGACTGAAGGGGAGTGAGGAAAGACCCTTGTCCTTGCCGCCGGTCCTGGGTCACACTTTTTACAGGCCGTCTGGTCCCGTAGCAGAGAGAGGGGCTGGTACTGGAGGCCACCACTCTTCTGGGCACAGCAGCTGCCGGGGAAGAGAATGAGATGTGACCACTGAACAGAACTCTATGGGAAGGGAATCAGCGCGTGACCCCAGGCTCAGGAGGTGTGGCGGGGGGTACGAGCCGCTGTTCTCCTTCATCAGAGTCACCAGGGAGAGACAGGATCGGTGGCCAGGGGGCAGGGAGGGTACTGAAACCTCGAAAGGGGCTGGGTGACCCACTGTCCTTGGGCCCCTTTGCCAGGCTGCATTTTGGTGAGTTACTGCCTGTGGGAAAGGTGGGGTGGGGTGGAGGGGCTGAAGGTGACTGACAGGGGACAAGGCTGCGTATTTGGGAAAACCCATCCATGTGGAAATGGGTTCTCGGTGATCTTTCAAGGCTCTGTGTTGACACAGCTGTGGCAAGGGCAGACCCACAGCAGCAACAATGGCTGGCATTTTGGAGACCTTAAAAGTAGGCGAAGCATCATGCTAAGCCATTACATTGCAGACAGCTGCCCCTGGGGAACAGGGGAGGGAGATAAGGGGAGAGGCTAAGGTTTAGCTGAAAATGCACTTTGAGGAGGAGAGGGCCTGGCCTCTGCCTAGGGTGCCGGGGGCAGCCTGTCACTAACTCATCAGAAATACCCTAGCACCCAGCATCCGAGGCTTTGTGAAAGAAGAGCTAGCTCTGGGGACTGTCAGGTGGGGATGAGTGACTGGAGGTCACGGGGTGGGGGGCGGGCAGGTGAAGGCATCTACAGAAGCCTGCCAGCCCTGTGCGCCACCATCCCGGGGTCCTGAGCATCTCCTCCACCCTGTGCCCCTCCCACACAGAACCGAAGGCTCTAACCCAAACCCTCATGGAGGCCCGCCCACCCCTGTCCTCAGCTTGGGGCAGCTCCCCCATCGGAGAGGAACAGCACCCCTCTCCCGCTCCTGCTTGCAAGGATGGACTTGAGAAGTGCCGTTTACGAGGCCATCTCGACACCTCCCTACCGTGGCTGCAGAGGCCTTCTGATAACCCCAGGACTCCCACGGGCCATGACCTCCTCTTTGTAAGAGAAACATTGACCCCTCTCTCCTGCCCACGCTCTGGCGGAAATACGATCCAGTGTTTCTGGAATCCTAACGAGCCCACTTAGGTCCACACTCAGGTTCAGGATTCAGCTCATCCTCTCAGCCAGAGAAGATAACAGAACCACGACCAAGAGGAAATATCCCTGTGGATGCTCATGTCTTTGCTCATTTTTATTTAGTTTTAAAAAGTTATCTTGGACCCCAGAGTTTACATTTTTTCAGTCTGCTGCAGGGCTCTGACATGGACCCTGGTGTGCAAAGCACACACGAGGGGGAGGCTGCCTACAGAAGTGGGAGATCATCTTACGAGATTTAGGGAAAAGTAGACCCTAGGCCTTCTGAGGCCTTAATCATCATTTATGGCGGGATGCTGATATGTCTGAGAGGCAGCAGGGCTGTTGTTGCCAAACAAAACCAAATTTATAAGCAAACAGGACATTGTCACGACAGTGTCAAATACCGGGCAAATTAAGCATATTGTTAAGTATTGAATATCACAGGCCTTAGCCAAGACGCTCCTTCTTTTTGTCAGCTCCCCAGACCCCATAGAGTCCCTTAAGCAGTATTTGAGGAGGAAGCACTCCTAAACCCATAGAGTCTAGATTTGTCTTTTAGCTTCTTGAGTTTGAGTTAAACACGTAATTTGTTTGCTCAGCAGTAGTCCCTGATGAGGTTGTTTATCTTGTCTGTGAAATGTTTAGAAGTATGAAACATCCTCAAAAGTCAACTTGACCTGTTTCTCTTCCAGGAAAGGCAGTCCCTCTGTATAAGTTCTGTTCAAGGTTGAGAAACAGAAACCCCAACTGAAAGTAGCTCAAAGAATAAAGGGATTCATTGGCTTTTATAACCTGAAGACCAGAAGTAGTCGGGTGGGCTTCAGTAGTCGGGTGGTATGATCCAGCAGTTTAGTGAGGAAATTAAGGATGGTGTTTCTTGCTATCTTTATGCTCTGACTTCATCCTCTCTGAAAGCTTCATCCTAAACCTGGTCTCCCTCGTGATGGCGAAATGGTTGCAGCAGCTCCTGGCTTCACATGTGCACACCATGCCCTTTAGAAGGTCAGAGACTTTCCTTTCCTAAAGTGCTCTTGGAAAGGTGAATAAGCTTTTTCATTTTTCAGAAGTGCATCACCTTATAGCCCAGAGCACTAAATTGGGTCACAAGCTCATTGGAGAATGCTATGGGCTGATTGGCTCAGGGAATCATAGTGACAAAGGATTTGTGATTGTCCTGGTTGACTTAGACCAAAAAGAACTCAGTCTTCGAGCATTCATAACAGCATGCTGCTACACAGCAGGGTGTGGGTAAGGGACGGGTGTTTCGGACATTACCACGTGGTCTCCCACACTCTCCCTAGCATCCCTGGCATCCCTGGCAAGTTGTCACCAGTGTTTCATCCCATGGATGGAGAGCACATCACTACTGAGGGAGCTCATGCTGTGGTGGGTCAGCTGTGACAGGTCCCTCGGGACTCTCCTCCCAACTCCACCATCTGAGTCCACATAGCACAAAGCTAGCTTACGCTTTAAGAGATGGCCCTTCTTTCTTCTAAGCAGAGGGGAGGTGAGATACAGATTTTTTAGAGAACAGGAGGAAAATGAGTTAACTATCCATCTTCCTTCCATGCTTGCACTGGGGCTCTGCCTCAAGAAGGCAACTCTTGGGGCTGTGTCTTATACCAGCACCCATGGCAAAGAGAGGCATATAGAGTCCCCAAAAGAGGATGGAGAGGATCTTTAAGATGTTTGCTTTGGGGTGATCTTTGCAGGTTCCTCATGTCTTGCTTGTGCCTGTGTATGGGACGGAGTCCCTCCCCCAGAGCCAGGTTAGGGTGCACAGGACTGTGGTATGTTCAGAGACTGTGATTACTCCTGAGGGTCAGGTCTCACCCAGCCTGGTGGGTGCTGCCTAAGCAGGAGGTCTCTGTTATATTCTAATGACTATAATTTCAGCAAAAAAAAAAAAAAAAAAGCTACTTCTTGCCCCCACTATCAACCCACTGGCCTAAAAGTCCGCCTTACCCCATATGCTAACACCAAAGACTGCAATTAGGCTGCATGAAAATAATGATATGGGTAAACTTTTATTCCAATCTTGACTCCTCGTTTCTTTTTCATGTCTTATTGCATCAAAAGAAGTTTTCTAAATTAATAACAACGGTAACTACTAGACAGCAAACTCCCCCAGAGCAGACATCACTTTTTCACCAAGCACCTGGGATACACCTGAGAGATTGAACATGCATGTGGACAAGGACGAGACCAAATATAAAAACAGACCTTCGCCTTACATCCTGTAGCAGCCTGCCCAGAAAACCAATCATGTTACCTACAGTCATCAGTCTAGGAAGCTGGCCTGCCTTTATAAGCCGGCCATGCAGGGGACTAGCTTACTATCTCCAGGAGCAATCCCAGCAGCAAAGCAATCATTCAGGACTTCACTAATAATGAAGAGCTTCCCTAATTTTTGTCTTTGTTTTCCACTTAGGATCAACCAGAGAAAGCCAAATGTGACCCCTAACCAATCACACTGGATGCCCTCCTTCTGGTTAGCCCACTTGCAGCCTCCTCTCCCCTCACCCCCCCCAACAGCCTCCAGTTAGGGCACATCTGAAGCCTTCCCTTTTTCCACTAGAAAGCTGGCTCCCTGCTCTGCCTGCTTTTGAGTCTCTGCCCAGATGCAGGGGACGGTGACTGACTCCCTTTCTATATCAAGTTCTATATCAAGTTCAGAACAAATAGATTTTGCTTTTGTCACTTGGTTGGACTTAGTTTTTTTTCCCCCACATAGTAGATGCTCAATAATTGTTGAGTGGAGCAAGAAGAGAATGAAATATATTTTGAGGAACTCTGAATAGATAGAATTTTGCCCAGCTTTACTGAGCTACAATTGACATAACACGTGTAAATTCAAGGTGTGCAGTGTGGTGATTGGATACATGCAAATATAGATAATTTCTATTTGCCAATCACACATCAAGAGAGCTGGAAAAAAAATCCACATTATAAAAAAGAACAAAGGAAGGAAATAGGGAATCTGTCTTGTGTCTTTGCGGAGAGGGACTACTAACTAGGTTTTTGCCACGTGACATAATTTTCTCTTAAAAATGATCAGGCTATGAAAAGAAAAGAATGTGATGTCTGACTTGCCTGAACCATGATGTTACAATGTGGGTTCTGGTTCAGCAGGTCTGGGGTGGGGCCTGAGATTCTGCATTCTGGGTTTCAAAGGAAGCCGGTGATGCTGGGCTATACCCCATGCTTCCGGCAGTGAGAGTTTCATGATCTGGGAAGTAGCTCCACACACTCATTTCTGTTCCCATCTCTGAAAACCCAGATGGACAGCCCACATCTCAGGTACCGAAACTGCAAGGGATGGCCCAATGTGGAAGCCGATTACTCTAGAAGTTAAAAAAAAAATATAGAAAACAATGTATATTTTGATTCCAACAAAAAGGAAACGATGTTCTCGGGCAGCCTTGCTCTTCAGAAACAAACACTTTTCATCATGCTTTGATTAAAGGTAAGGTGCTTTCTTCCTCTAGACCCATCCACGCACAGCTGGGCAAATCTCAGTTTGGAAAATCATTGCCAAAGTTGTGAAATCTCCCTTGCCATGCTGGTTGCACAGGTTGGCTGGAATTCTGTGTGAGGGAGAGAAGGATACTTGGGAAATTACCTTACTTCGCTGAACGTTGCAGACCCTGGGACCAAAACCACCACTAACGAACACCCTTCCAAATCATGACTCATTCCCCTGAGCCGACTCTTCACAACGTCTGCTCAGCCCGACCCATCCTGATCGCTCCTTTTGTCATCTGACTTGCAGACGGGTGTCTGATCTCCTTTGATATACTGTACATGACATCCCAACAAACCCTTCTCTTTAATCAAAGGAATCAGACATATGCCACCATCAGAAGTCAGGTGGGGCGAACGCAGAGCAGATGTGTCCCTGCAGGTCGGATGGAGTGAGTGGATTCAGAACATACATTGGCATAATCTTTAAATTAACCCTAGGATCTAATTTTAAAATAAAACCCCACACTTTTCACAGCAGCAATGAAACAAAAGTCCTGAGGTAACTTTTCATAAATCCACTTAGAAGTATAGCATTAAACTGTGAAAACTCTTAGGCCAGATGGTCTTGCCTTTTCAAATACCTAAAGGAAGAACACTTTCACGTTCCAACACCAATAGGCATAGGTATCTATGGATTTTAAGGCAGCCTTGCAGATGCAGGCAAATACACTCTGTGCCCATATGTATTCATTATTAAAAATCTTATTGACAGATGGATGTCCACAATAGGATAAAAACAAGTTAGTATTTCCCAACAATTCCCCAGGACTGTTTTCTTTCAAAAGGGGAATAAGTATCCCACAAAGTCTGCACCGGCGGGCATGCTCAAGAAGTGCTGGGATGAGATGCAGGTGCTGAGCCAGAGGCTGGACGAATTATCTAGGACGGGCCCTCGAAGCTGAGATGTCTGAGATTCTCTGTCTGACATAGTCCCCATTTCCTCCGCTCCAATTCAAGGCTGCTTGCTGCATGTGGCCGAGGAAGGGCCATGCTGGCCATCGGTGTCATTTCTGGAAGGGAGAGACCAATGGAACTGCTTTCCTAGAATTTCTCTCCCTCACCCACAAACAGGCTCCTTGTTTTCATCATTTTCACTTTTGGGAAGCAGAGTGAGAAAACAGAAAGACTCTATTCTTTGCTTAATAGATCTGAATCCTAGCATAGTGACCTTGAGAAAGTTGGCTAGTTGCTCTGAGCTTCTTTTTTCTTTTTTTAAAAAATAGATTTATTTATTTGAAAGAGAGAATGAGTTGGGGGAGGGGCAGAGGGAGAAGCAGACTCCCCGCTGAGCAGGGAGTCTGACGTGGGGCTCCATCCCAGGACCCCGAGATCATGACCTGAAGGCAGACGCTTAACTGACTGAGCCACCCAGATGCCCTGCTCTGAGCTTCTTTAATCATCTTATTACTTATGCATATATTCAATGTATATTGAGGTTTGCCTCCATGTCAAGGGTTTACTGCCTGGTGCTAGGTTTGGGGAATGTGACCGGAACTAAAACACCTCCACCTGCACCCCCCCGACCCTGAGGAGCTTGTAATCTAGTGGGGGACATGGAAATCAGCAAGGACATAGCAATGCAAGGTGCTGGTGACAGTAGGGTCAGTATGGGGTTCTAGAGAGCACACAGGAGAAAGCACCCAGCTAGCCTCACCTTCTCTAAAGAGGCAGCTTCTAGTGGCAATGAAGTGTCAGTGTCAGTCGGATAAAGGATGGGGTGCGGCTGACGGAGGGACGAGGGGAGTCCAGGGGATGACACTTTGTCCATTATGGCTATACAGTGTGGCATTGGGGAGGGACTATGGAAGGCAGGAAAAAGAAGAAGTGAGGGGCGCCTGGGTGGCTCAGACGTTAAGCGTCTGCCTTCGGCTCAGGTCATGGTCCCAGGGTCCTGGGATCGAGCCCCGCATCGGGCTCCCTGTTCAGCGGGAAGCCTGCTTCTCCCTCTCCCACTCCCCCTGCTTGTGTTACTGCTCTTCCTATCTCTCTCTCTGTCAAAAAAAAAAAAAAAATCTTAAAAAAAAAAAAAAGAAGTGAGAAATGCAGCTTGTAAAACAATCAGGAACTAGAGCACAACCCTTGTAAGCCTCAAGATAAGGACATTGGGGGGTGCCTGGGTGGCTCAGTCGGTTGAGCATCTGACTCTTGATTTTGGCTCTTCATGGTCTCAGGGTCGTGGGATAGAGCCCCAGGTCGGGCTCCGTACTGAGCATGGAGGCTGCTTAAGATTCTCTCTCTCCCTCTGCCCTTCTCCCTGCTCATTCTCTCTTTCTAAAAAAAAAAGATAAGGACATTGGGCTTGAGGGATCTTGTGGGAAATGACAGGTCTTGAGTCCTCCCTTTCTCCATCCTGCTCCATCCACGTGCATACCCCAGACCCTCCTCCTCCCCACGCGCTGCCCCTCTTCTGGTTGGTGCAAGTGCAAACAAACCACACCTAGTTCCTTTGGCCCCGGGGCCAAGAGACGGCGCTGGTCTGAACTGAAGCAGTGGATGGGCGCGGGAAAAGTGGGTCTACTCTGGATACGACCTTCTAATCCTGAGCCAGGTGCTGTGGATACAAAGAGGAGGAAGAACAGACACAGTTCCTGCTCTAGTGGATGCTGTTGTTCTCCGGAAGAGATCTGAATAGAAAGTCACCTAAACTAACTTGCAACAGGGACGAGCGTTCTGCAGGACCTGCCAGCTAAGGGGGGCAGCTGGTACGGCCCGAGCCCTTCATGGCGGATGTTTTCCCTGCGAGATGCTCAGGGAATGCTTTCCCAGGAGCAAAGCTAAGAGTGAGTAGCCGTTCCCTGAGCCGGAAAGAGCAGGGCGTGCGTGCGGGCCTGAGCTGGCAGGGGGCATCGGGGGGCCTGCCGGGCTCATGGGCCACCTGAATGGGTTTCATCTTCCTCCAAGGAGCCCTGAAAAGTCCTAGCGCGTGTCAGGGGCGCTGATGTGGTGGAGATAGTTGGGTTTTGAAAGGCACACTCTTCCAACCATGTCGAGACCGGATTTGGGGTAGATGGTGGGCAAAGGGGGTGCAGTGAGGAGGCTGTTGATAGGCTTTGGGGGAAGAGCCACAGGGCCTTGGCGTAGCGACCTAATGGTGGAGCTGAAGAACATAGATGTTGTCTCTGAGGGAAAATGAGGTAAAATCGACAGAATTTGGTGATGGAGAGAGGCGTCCACAGTGACCCTGGACATGGAGCCCGGTGCCTCTCAGACGTGTTGTCTGAAAAGGGGAACCTGTCCGCCCCCTGCCACAGGGGAAGCTGGAGAAGGCTGTCTCCAACCCTGTGGTCAAGTGTTCAGTCAACACTCAGGAAATCCTGTCACTAAAAGGAAGGAGAGAATGGGTGATAGGGGACTATCGGCATTCTCCACCTGAGAGGCGACCCTGAACCCACAAAACTAAAAAACCACACTCAGCTGCAGTGTGCTCCTCAGAGACCTTGTGGCCTTCCCTGAAGCGTGAGAGCCCCCAGACCCTGCATCGGGGCCGGAGGGGGGCCGCCACACTCCCAGAGAAGACCCCGGACTTCTGAGTCCCCTCATATGACAGCTAGAACTAACTCATGCTGGATTTCTCTAATGAGGGTGGGAAGAAAAAGACTCCACTGGAGAAAACAAATTGAGAAGATGCCAGAGGCATCTCTCATGAAAACTGCTCTGTGTTTTTTGCCGTTAATGGCCCCAGGAAGCTGCCGCAGGTGAGGACGGGGAGGCAGCGTGCCTACACTGGCCTGTCGCCTGGGCCTGCAGAGTGACTGTCTTTTGGCCACAAGACATTATTCATTAAGTTGTGTTCAGTGTGAATAGCATTGCATACCAGCTGAAGACACGAAACTGTGCCTTAATATTTTGAGGACAGATGATCATAATAAGAAATATTTCAGGACCCCCCCAAAATACGAGCAACCTCAAGCAAGTGAACCCTCGAAACACTGAACTGATGCATCTTGCAGGACATACATACCACCTTGTACCCTGTGCCTTATTTCATTACCCGTTCTCAGTAATCTGTTTGCATGAATGACAGAGTGAATGGCACAAGAGTTGAACAGTGTTCTAGAGAGAGAACCACAGAACGCTCAGAGGTTCTGCTTCATACAGAGCATGTCATGGAGTTTTGGTAGAAGAAATGGAAAGAGAAGCAGTTGACTCGGAGGAAAGGTCTTTGCTAAAAGTCCCTTAGGATCACAGGCAGATTAGCTGCTGAGCATATATTCGTTTTTCTTTCCTAAGCAACATCGAGGGGACAAACGTCCACCACACAGAAGCATTTCCATCTTGCAAAATTATTCCAAGAGAAGGAAAAAAAAATGGTTTTCCAGGAGCAAAATGCAATGTAGGTTTCCAAACAATACTTGAACCACAAAACCTCTCTGCAATTAAGAAGTGTCCCGATGATTTTAAAAAAAGAAAACCCATTCAGAATGGAAGGGAGGGGACGGAGATAGGACAATAATCTCCCCGTTATTCTCTACCCGGAAGTCCACTTCCTGTAGCAGCATCAGGAAGAACTGTCGGGTCGGCATGTCCCTGGGACTGAAATCACAAACAAATGAATACAAACTCTTTACGTTCCACTGCTTTGTTTGTAGACAAGATGACACCTGAAGCTTTGGAATAGGGTGGGAGACCCAACCATATCATGCAAAGGCAGCACGCTTTTTCCAGAAGACCACAGTCAATAGTGGGAAATGCCTCCTGGCAGGAAGCTTTTAAATCACCGAGACCATTAGACACAGTGGACGTGACTTGAGCGAACATCTCTTAGAGTCAAAATATGAATGGATAATGGAACCTATGAAATGAGGGATCAATGAGGCCTTGCAATTTGCAAATACAGGGAGAGAGATGCTGGAGGAGAAAGCTGGACAGTGGGATTACACCTCACCCAGCCTTTTTTTTTTTTAAACAAAAGCCTTGATTTGGGAGAAAACAGATTGGCTATAAAGTGCAGCTGTTATAAAATATTTGAAATCTTTTGTAAGATTTCAGTTCAGGACAGTGTTTCTCAACCAGAGGCACTTTTGCCCCCATGGGGAGGTCTGGCTCTATGTAGAGGCATTTATGGTTGTCACACCTGGGGGGTGGCGGGCTTCTGGTAGAAGCCAGGGATGCTGCTAAACATCCTACAATGGGCAGAACCCTTTCCATTCTCTGCCACAGTGAAGAATTAGCCAGTCCCAAATGTCAACAATGTCAAAGTTGAGAAACCTTGGCGCAGAAGAAAAAAACACATGAAAAATAAAAAAAGGGGCAATACTCCACGATTCCTTGAAATGGGATGTGTGCCCGACAGCATGAAGTTGGACCCTCCTAAGGATGAGGGGGGAAAGCTGTATTCATGCTGTAAAACTTGGAACAAGCAAGAAGACGAGACCTGGGGCCCCGGGCGTGCCCTGCAGTTGGATTATGGAGTTGATCCTGGTCACACTTTGTGTTGCTAGCTGGCTCTGATAAAATCACTTACTTTTGAGAATCTTGAGGACACAGTCAAGGAGCAGAGAAAATGTATTAAGAAAACATAAAGAACGTTGCTGTCAGTCCACGTGGGCTGCCGCCAATCCCTTGGATCCAGGGTCAAAGGCAGATGGGAAGTTCGGAGAGCCGGCTCCTGCACTGTCCAGATTGCAGGACAACGGGCACGTGGGGCCGCGGGGCAGGGATGGCTCCCTGATGGGGTGTCTGGTCCAGGAGCCCCGCCTGGGCCTGTAACAAGCCCACTCTTCCACCGACAGACATCAGGGGGTGTGCTTTTGCTGTGCTATATAGCTTTTTTACCGTGTTTTCTGCAGCATAGGAAAGAAACTCATCTGTGCTCACACATCACAGGATAAACCAGGATTGGGAGCTGCCAAGGATTTTGTCTCAATTCAAACATATTTCAAGTTTTCTGATGTCCGTGAATAAGCTGATGTCGTTGCTTTCCTTACTCACAAATGGTTTATCTTCATTTTCCTGCTGAGCTCAGAAGAAGTATACCACAAGTTTCTAAGTCGGCTCTCACGATGGATTCTGAATTGGTCTCTCTTGAGGTCTTGGATCAACTTCTCTCTTTTTGCTAACTTCTCTTATTCCCTCTCTTTCCCTGGAGCTCACCCAGTGACTGCTGATGCAGGGATATAAAGGGCCAGCCTCCTCATCCAAACATGGGACATCTGCAGAGGGCCATCCAGCTCTAGAGATCCCCATGGAAAGGACTGAGGCCCTTGTCCAGAGAGCAGTGCGGTTTGGTTCCTTTGTCTGCCCAATCCTGCTTGCTACACGCCCCCCCACACCTTCCAGAGGTGTTGATAGCCCCAGGAAAGGTTCTGCACTTTCCACTCTGTCTCAGATTCTGCTTCCCAAAAAACCCACTGAAGAAGCATGTGTTGGCTCTCATGATTTCTAGTCTCCATCCAGATTCGCAGATTTGGACAGCTTTGACCCATCAAAGTTCCCATTTTTCTCTCTCTTTTTTTTTCTCCATGAGTTTTGAGGTATGGGAAAGCAATAAAAATACTTTCATTCTTGTTATATTTCAGAAGAATACAGAGTCAGAATAACTAATTCTTAAAGCTTAATTTTGATACAATTTCAAACTTCTAGAAAAGTAGCAAAAACAGTACAAAGAACTTTTGTGTATCCTTTATCCAGATTTATCAATTGTTTGCATATTGCCCCATTGGCTTCTTTATCATTCTCTCTGTGTGTACCACATCAATGTGCATACTATTATTTGAACCATTCGAGAATAAGTAACAGACGTTGGCCTCTGCGATAAACTAAATGTTTGTGTCCCCCCCAAATTCATACGTTGAAACCTAATCCCCAGTGTGATGGCATTTGGGGATGGGAGGTGATTAGGTCACGAGGGTAGCACCCTCATGAATGGCATTAGTGCCCTTATAAAAGAACTCCCAGAGAGTTCCTTGCTCCTTCTGCCATACGAGGACGAAGAGAAAAGACAGCCATCTATGTACCGGGAAGTCCTCACTGGACAGGACTGCTGGTACCTTTCTTGGACCTTCCAGCCCCCAGAACTGTGGGAAATAAATGTCCGTTGTTTATAAGCCACTCACTGTATAGTTTTCTATTGAAGCAGCTCAAACCGATAAGGACGGTCCCCTTATCCCTAAATACCTGAGTGCATATTTCCTAAGAACACGGACATTCTCTTAGAGTCACAGTGTAATGATCATACATTCGGACGTGAACACTGATACAATACTGTCAATCCAGGGTCCGCGTTCGATGTTTTCAATTGTCACAATTCTGTCCTTTATAGCTATTCTTTCCTGCTGCGGAATCTGGTCCAGAATCATTTGTTGCATTTAGTTGTCCTGAATTTGTAGCCTCTTAAATCTGGAAGGGTTCCTCTGTCTTTTAATTTATTTATTTATTTTTGCCTTTTAGGACTCTGATGTTTTTGAAGAGTGCAGGTCAGTCATTTTATAGAATGTCCCCCCATTTGAGTCTGTTTGGTGTTTCCCCATGATTAGATTCAGGTTTTTCATTTTTGGCAGACATGGAGACAGGAGTGATGTTGTGGTCCTGTCTCTGTGTCATGTTAGGAGGGACATGATGTCAGTTTGTCCCAATATTGATGTGGATTTGATCACTTGGTTAAGAAGGTGTCCACCAAGCTTCTTCTCTGCAAAAGTCTAGTTTTTCCTTTTGTAATTAATAAGCAATTTATGGGAGATCCTTTGAGATTATGCAAATATCCGGTTATTCATCAATTCTAGCATCCACTGGTAATCTTAAAGTTATTACTCCTACATTTATTATTTTCTCTGTGTGTAAGGAAGAGCTGTCTGCACATATTTACTTACATCAGAGTGAGATGGTGTCTCACTATGGTTTTAACTCCCACTTCCCTGATGACAAGGGATGATGAACATCTTTTCTTGGGCTTATTGGTCATCTGTGTATCTTCTTTTGCAAAATAACTGTTGAAGTATTTTGCCCGTTTTTAATTCAACTGTTTCATCTTTTTATTATAGATTTGTAGGAGTTCTTCATATAGTCTAAATACAAGTTTTCTGGGGGGTCACGTACAGGTATTGTGACTATATTCTTCCAGCCTGTGGTTCTCTTTTTTATTTTCTCAACAGTGTCATTTGATATGCAGAATATCTTGATTTTGACACCACCCAGTTCATCAAAACTTTTGTCTACATTTAGTACTTTTTGTGTCCTTCATAAAAAATCATTGCCCATCCTATTTTTAATATCCTAGAAGCTTCATCGTCTTACCTTTTATGTTTAAATCTATAAATCCATCTCAAATTAGTTTTCATGTGTGGTGTGGAGCAGAGGTCAAGGTTCATTTTTTTCCTGCAACTTTGTCCCGTTGTTTCAGTTCCATTTATTGAAAAACTTTCTTTCTCCCCATTGGATCGCCTGGATGCCTGGGCTGAAAATCAATTGTCTTTATATATGTGGGCCTATTACTGGGTTCTAGTCTCTGCCGTTAACCTATTTATTCTTCTACTAATACCACATTCTCTTGATTACTGTAGCTGTATAATAAATTTTGAAATCAGGTAGTGTGTGTCTTTGTTCTTTTTTCAAGATTGCTCTATTCTTGGCCCTTTGCATTTCCACATACAATTTATAATGAACTCATCATTTTTCAACAAAAATCAATTTTTCAACAAAAATTGTCCTTTGGCATTTGGATTGGAATTAATTTACAGATTCATTTTGGAAAGGATTAGAGTCTTAACAATAATGTGTCTCGCGATGTATGAGCTTGGAGTGGACTTGATTTAGACTGTGACCCCTTGAATTTCTTTCTCACAGTGTATGTGTGCACATACGTATATATGCATATTTGTACATGTTGGATGGCTCTACTCCATGGAAATTTCTTTACTCTTCTTCCACTGAGCTAAAAACTGTAACTCCAGCTGCCAGCACCTGTCTTTCTGGCTTGGACACGGGGATATTATGTACATATGCTGGTTCTGGGGAGAGTTAGCAGCAGGAACGATCAGGAGACAGGCGTGGACTCCTCTGTACTTGCAGGCTTCCCAGGCCATGGCTCCCCTGTATGATGGTCCAATGTAGCCCTTGGCACTGGTGGGAAGGGGATGGGTAGATGTGGGGAAAATGCTAATGTTATGGAATTCTGGGGGAGGGGGGAGATAAATTGCATACATTCTGGCTGAAGTGACTGGTTATTTGAGGGAGCTGATAGAAATAGTAACCACCGTAAGCAGATACATCCCCATCTCAGTAGATCTTCCTTGAAGGAGCACATATCCCATTCAGGGCTAGGCTGTCTTTGGGTCTGAAAGATCAATAGACTTTCACTTTTCAGGGCCAGGCCCTTGTGGGGATATTTCCCTGTAGCAGAAGATACCAATAATTACATATAACATAATATAAAAACAGCTACTGTTCCTTGGCCATTCATTCCGTGCCAGGCCCAATACTGCCATTTTACATTTCATTTTCACAGCCACCTTTTGGGATAGGCAGTATCAGCTCTATCTTAGAAGACAGAAGAAATTAAGGATTGGAACGGTGAAGTGCAGCCGGGCTCCACCGTGAGCAAACGACCTCCTGTCTCTCTGCACAGCTCAGCACCAACCCACGTTCACTTTGCATCTCATGGTCCTCATGCCCCTGGGACCTCATCATCCTGGGGGAAGCCCCACTGATGTCTACTTTGCCTTCTTGGCAACTTCTCTTCTCCATAAATCTAGACCAAGGCCAGGGTGAGCGCCTCCATCGGATGCTGTCTCCGCCAGGCCTTAATGAGCCCAGTGGAGATGGAGCACCGTGGCCAGGAGGCCTGGAAGTTAGACTTGGGAAATCCCCGGTGGGGTTCAGACCATTATCACCCAGCCTGGGCTTGCCACTGGGCTTTTAAGTGCATTAGAGCACTCCGCATTGACCTGATGGGCTGCCCCGTGCCGGCTCGCTTGTCAAATTACCTCTCATTTGTCCAGCTCACCTGATGTGGGGGAAGCATTTTCCTGGCATCAGGAGCTGCCGGTCCGTCCTGAGGGACCTGGGGACTGGGCCTAGCTTTACGGATGGGGAAGCGGAGACCAGGCTGTACTGAGTTAGTGTGTTTTGGGTCTCCTTCAAATGCATAATGTTTGCAATTAGAGTGACTTTTTTTTTTTTTTCATGTGGCTGGATCTAAAGTTTCAATCTGGCAGTTTAATGAGTCTCTCAGTGAGGCTACGTTTGGGGTATCAGAGTGAGGCAGCAGAGGGAATTGACTGATTATTGAATATGGGCCCTGTAGACCACCCAAAGGAATACCTCTGATTTGGGGGCTGGTGGGCATTATCTGTTATCTGGAGACATGGGCTGGTGGTCTCTAGCTGCAGAGCTGTGCATATCCTTTAACGGAAGTGGTTTACCGGAGGCTGCCCTGGGGTGACAGCAGAAGCAAGACAGATCTGTGGTCTTAGGACTTCACCTTAGATCAACATGACTTCTCTACTTGGTGGGAGGAGGTGCCAGATGGAAGGGGAGGGACCATCCATCCACCCCTCCATCCTTCTATTCTCCTAGCACCTGCAGTAAGCTAGGTTTGGCACCAGACAGACCTTTGTGAAGAGGCTGGTTGGTTGGAGTCCAAAGAAAATGGGTAACCAGGCCGAGTCTCCAGAAGTGGCTCAGGGAAAAAGAATCCCAACCACCAGCAACTGGGCCAAAACCTCAGTCCCCCAAAGCACTAGCAGTGACACTAAAAATAGGCGTCAAAGCAGCTAACCCTCTGAGCTGGATCTCATGTTGAGGTTGAGCCAAGGTTGGTGGAGATGCCTTGTCCTGGGCCGGTCGGCTGGGGGCCGTGATCTTCCTCTCAGTCCTTATGCTCAGTGGAGGGGAGCCTGAGGACCTCCTGCCTCACATGTGTACTCCGGGATGGAGGAGTCAGGCTGAACTTTAGTGTAGAGATACCAGGAGACCAGGAGTGGCGGGGTGGAAGGGCCAAGATTAGGGCAAGAGGTAAGGGTTTGTCAGCAAAGCTTTCCAGATCTATCAAGATGGAAAAATATGGCTCCTGATTGCTGTTCTGGTCTCAAAAATGCCCTTCTAGCTACTTGCACCTAGTTACCAACTCTCTGAAGGCACAAGCCTCTACTTTAGTAAAATTGTAAAAATCTAGGTTTGTAAAAATCATGGTGCAGGGCTCTGAAAATGCTCTTTTTTGAGCACCGACCCTACAGATTTTGATTCAGTGGGTCTGGGGTGGGGAGGTGGCTCTGGATGAAGAGCAGCTGAGGAATCTGTATTTTTAACAAGCCAAGGAGATTCAGGGGATGATGGGGGAATCCATGGAGACATTTCTAGAAACACTGCTAAATGCAGAAGGCCAGCATAGCAGCCTCAGTCCAGGACCTCCAAACAGGCTTGTTGCTGCTGCCCCGGGCCTATTACCCGCATGCCTCACCTCCACCCTGGTTCAGGCTACAGTCCTGCAAAGTCTCAGCCCTGGATCCTCTGACCTAACTCCTTCCCCACCCCTGCCGTCTGCACCTTCACCTGCCCTAGCTGCTCTCCTGGAGCCTGGCCACCTGCTGTGTTGACCCAATCTCAGCCTCCTCCCCTCCCCTCCATCCTAGTGGATGACCAGACCATGTGAGGCTCGGATGCCAGTACTTACAAGTAAAACCTTGAAACTGAGAAGCCTGTAAGAGCCAACGATCTGGGAAGATAGGGCTCTTGCACCCAATTTTAAATTGGTGGTAGAACGCAGAAGCCAAAGTTTTGGGATGTTTCTCTGACTTTTTTTTTTCTTTTAGGGAACACAGTTAAATTATGGCACCAAGAGAAGGATAATGACAAAGCACTTGTGATTTTTGTTCCACAAACTGAGGACCCCTAGATTGGGTAGCATCTAAATGAGATGTGCGCGTGTTTACGCTGACGCTACATCTCACGTGAAGAGTTCTCTTCTGGGAGCCCAGAGACAGAGGCAGCCCCAGCGAGAGCTTTAAATCTGTGAAACTCACTGCTTGTCTCTCACTTCCCTCCGAGCGCTATTGTCTTAAATTTCTAGGTCTGCTCAATTCACCTACAAAGAAAAATAAAGGACAACCAAGAAATTACTAGTGTGACAATTAATTCAATGTGTAACCACTGCCAAGAACGCGGATGTTTTCCAAGAGGGTCCAGGGTCCTTCTGAATTCTCGGAGTCCACTGGTCAGTGTCGGCCTCATCTGTCATGCCATGGCTCTGCTCAGAGCGACATTCTGGAAGGCCAGGAAGTGGGGTGCTGTCTGGGGGATCCCTGGCTGGCTTTAAGTTGGCATGTCAGTGGCAGGAAGCACCTGGGTTGAGAGCGAGCTCTTGATGCCTCTTGAACCAGTCGTTCTACACCACCCTCCTGGCCTCCAGTGATTGGTCTACTGATGGAGCCCCGACTCACACTGGACCCATCAGAGCCCTTCCCTGGGCCCCCGAGCCTGCCCGCGCTCACAGCTCCTTCCTGTCATGAAGACAGAAGATGAGACAGAATCTTCTGTGATTCTCTGTGCACAGAGCGACCTCAGGGCTGTATTAGTTTGCTCAGGCTGCCATAACAATGTACGACAGGCTGGGGCATAAATAGCAGGAATTTATTTTCTCCTGGAAAGTCTTTCCTAGCTGGAAGTCCAAGATCAAGGTACAAGCAGGCTTGGTTTCTTCTGAAGCCTTCTCCTTGCTCTGTAGATGGCCCTGTCTTCTTCCTGTGTCTCCACGTGGTCTAACTTTGGCATGTGCCTGTGTCCAAACTTCCTCTTCTTTTTTTATTTTTAAAAAATGTTTAAAAAGATTTTATTTATTTGACAGAGAGAGAGTGAGAGAGCACAAACAGGGGGAGTGGCAGGGAGAGGGAGAAGCAGGCTCCCACTGAGCAGAGAACCTGACATGGGGCTCGATCCCAGGACCCTGAGATCATGACCTGAGCTGAAGGCAGACGCTTAACTGACTGAGCCACCCAGGCATCCCTAAACTTCCTCTTCTTAAAAGGACACCAGTCACACTGGAGTAGGGCCCACCCCAATGACTTCATTATAACTTAATTACCTCCTTAAAGAATCTACCTCCCAAGACAGTCAGGTTCAGAGGTACTGGGATTTAGGACTTCAATATAAGAATTTTGGGGACACTATTTGGCTCATAACAAGGGCCTAGTGACAAAGCCTAACACACAGATTCTTCCCATCTGTACCTACGCCCCAGCCTTTCTCCGGCACTCCAAAGGATCAGTGGTTGCTACAATGGTATCTTTTTAAAATTAGTATGTTTTTTTAAATTAGTATCTTTTTAAAATTAGTATGTTTCCACTTGGGTATTGTTAGTATGTAGAATTTTTAGGGTTTTGCTATATTAGTCATAGAAGGCCACTGTTTGTACTATAAATTGCAAGTGTTTTCCCAGTTTGTCTTTGGATTTCTGCTTTGCTCATTTTAAAAACCATATAATTAGGGAAAATTTACTGCTTCTAAATTTGAGCGATATGGTTAAATTCTCTCTTGTGGGAGAGAGAGATAGAAAAAGGTGGCAGAGAATGTAGAGAGATGGGTATAGCTGGGGTCTGGGAACACCAGACGGAGGGTAGAGATGTGGCTAAAGCAAGTAAGCCTCTTGGGGCCTCAATTTCCCTTCTCATGGTATTGATGATCACCACCCCCCCCCCACGTTCCTATCCCCAAGCCCACACTAATAACCTTTGAAAAAAATAGCCCTAAACTTTCTAGTGCCTGTATGTTCCTATCCAGGAATATATAGGAAATCTGGGGGAAAAAAGCCTCAAAGAAGAATATAGTGAACAACATGTCAAATTTCTTTACTTTTCCATCCAAGGAAGTGTGGCCCAGAATACAGATCCTACCATGTTGGGGGAGGAGGGGGATGGAGGAGGGAAATCATTAGCTGTGCTCCTGCCAGCTCTCTGGGACTGTAAGATTCAAGCAAAACTGGCCGAGATGCGCTGTTCTCTGAAGTAGGCTCAGCTCGGGGAAAAATATTGATTCTGGCCTCAGCCATCCCTGTTTCAAAAGTTATTTCATTTTCCAAAGAAGTGATGTAGTTGATGAAAGGAGATGAAAATATCTCTACGTGCGATGACAGTGTCCATGAAATTGTGTCCTAAAAACAGAGTTTCAGTGACGGCGACTGCCTCCAAAATGTCCCTTGGGAGGGGTCTGGACGTTTCCCCCTGGAGGCCGCCTCATTTCTAAACCTCCTGCTTAAGAGTCATGCCCTTCAAACGATGTCCACACCCGACGAGGGTAAAGCCGAATTCTGGGCACCGTCAGAAGGCCCTCGGAGACAGGGAGGTCAGTTCTGCTGTTCCGTAGTGGCCGAGGTGGACGGATGATTAAGTTAATGCGGCTCTGGCCTTCAGGCCCCTCACCTGCTGGGGCCCCATCCTGGCATCAGCAGGCTCCCCACCCCCAGGACAAAGGAGAGAAAACAGCCACCCCAGCCCATGCCCGCCCAGGTGCTGCTGCCCAAGCCCAGCTTCACCCTCTACCTGAGCCCCAGCACCAGTGACAGCCTGCTCCCCGCTAGGAAGCCGCCTCCGTGTCCCCCACCTAACACCCAGCAACACCCTGGCCCTCCCTCTGAGTTACTGAAGAGACTCGCGTGCAGTTGCAGACGGGGCATTAACACGAGGCTCTAAAGCTGAAGGGATATTTCTAAACTATCGATACTAAAAAAACACATTTCTATTGAGCATGCTCAAAGAAGAACGAATTACTCTTTTTTTAGAGAGAGCGAGCAAGCACACAGGAGTTGGGGGAAGGGCAGAGGGAGAGAGAGACTCTTCAACAGACTCCCCATTGAGCCTGGAGTCCAACACAAGGCTTGATCTCACGCCCCCAAGACCACGACCTGAGCCAAAATCGAGAGTCAGACGCTCAGTGGACTGAGCCACCCAGGCGCCCCTGAATTCTTTTCTACTCTCTGTATAGAACATAATATCACAAGATTGGTGTCATCTGCAAGCCCTGATTATGTCAGTGATATTTCCCAAATGTAGACAGTTAATCCAGATGGTCACTGAATACCCGCTAAGGAACTCCACCACCTCAGATCTGAATCTGTTCATGAGAAAACTACAAACCTTTCTCAAAATATTACTAATATATAAATGATGGTCCTTAAATATCGTATTTCCAAACAGGATAACATTTTGAAGAGGGGGGACTGAGCAGGTCTTGGAACAGTGGGCAGGTGGTTTTATTATCAACTGTTTTTGACTGCCAGTAAAAACATTTCCTACAGATAATTCACATTGTCAAGACTTTGTTCATGGAGGTTGGAAGATGATGTTATTCACCTTTTAATGCTCTCTGGGTCTCTAAAACACCAAGGATGAGAACTTTCCCAATTACCTTTTTTCTTCACCAAAAAGGACTTGATTCCAAATGCACAGGGATCCGTGTGAATGAATGAATCACGGAGGGAATGAAGCTATTTCTTGCAGGGCATTTTCAAGGCTGGCCAATGAAAATGTTACATAAATTTATTGTCTGTCTCTCCCCATGAGAGACAGACTGTTCACTGTTCTCTGTTGTGTCTTCAGACAGCGCTGACATATAGTAACTATTTAGTAAATTTGTATTAAATGAGAAAAACCAAGAAAAACCAAGATCAGTGTATGTGAAGACGCATTCGAAGTGGATGAGGCCAGAAAGTGCAAGAGGAATGGATGGTAGGGTTGTGTTGTGC
This sequence comes from Neomonachus schauinslandi, assembly GCF_002201575.2. Taxonomy (NCBI): domain Eukaryota; kingdom Metazoa; phylum Chordata; class Mammalia; order Carnivora; family Phocidae; genus Neomonachus; species Neomonachus schauinslandi. The sequence goes on from NC_058411.1 coordinate 140,268,279, forward strand.
GATTCATGGATAATGACAAAGACAATGGAATAAGTAATTTTTCTAGATTCTGGCACAGTGCCGAAGTTGTTATTTCTTGCCTCCCGGCTCCCACCCAGTGACCCCTCGAGGGAGCAGGAGCGGGGATCAGAATCTCTGGGGTAGACTCAGACTCTGCATCCTCACCTCAGCGAATGAGAGGCCAAGCCTCCCTCCGAGAACAGCTAGAGACACTGGACGGAGTGAGACCTCAGAGACCCAGAGTGAGCGGTGGAGAATGACTGGGGCAAGATCTTGGAGGTAAAGGAAAACCCAAGTGTGAGCTTAGCATCTGAGGCTATTCTCCCCCCTCCCCCAGGGGCAGAAGGAGAGAAGCCGCGCTCCTGACAGCCTCAGAAGGCTAGAAGGTCATCGCTGAGACCTGCTTCCCTCGCTCGATCTCTTACCTGTCATGTCCCTGTTGTGTGAGGATGTCTCTGAGGCCCGTTCCCTTCTACCTGCCAGGACCCTAGCTCATCCTCCAGTGCCTCACGTCTGAAATGCCGCCTCGGGACCAGTGTCCCTCTGATCTCTTATCCATGCCACACTCCTCCACAAATGCAGCCAATGTGACCAGGCCACTCATCTGCTCACTGCTTAAAAAAAAATTTTGATTCCTCACTATTTTTAGGATTCAGACCCAGATCTCTAACAGCACCCACAAGGCCCTGTACCGGCTGGCCTCACCTACCACTCCAGCCTCAGGTCACACCACATTTCCTCTGACTTCAGAGCTGTCCCAGCACCCTGCTTTTCTTTCAGGTCTGTGCCCTCTCCTCTGCCTCAGGGCCTTTGCACATGCTCTCACTTCTGTCCGGGAGGCTCTTTCCAATCTCTGTTCCTCAGATCTTAGCTCTGTCACTGGGGGGCATACATGAAGGGAAAAAAAATGAGTATTCTCTCTTATCTCATCAGCTTTCACAGGTGTCAGAACCATCAAGACAAAGCTAAGGCACCACCATCGACCTGGTGCAGGGTATCTTGGGGGGCCTTAAAAGGGGAACACTCAGAATTGGAATGAAATGGACCAGCTACCGCAATCTGAAAGACAGTACACATTTGAAGTCGGCCTCTCTCTTTCTTAGGAGAGGACTGGTATTCTCTTGGGAAGCCAGTGGTTGTTGCTCACAGAGTGGCTCTTCCCTGCCCGGCTAACTCACCCCATCCGACTTACCTAGACCCTATTGGGCTGGACAGCATATGTGTGGAGGAACATTAAGGGGGAAAATGGGGTGACTTAAACACTCATGGTCCTAGGTTGCACAGGACAACAGTCTCCTCTTGTTACCCTGGGAAACCAATGGGCCACAGCTACTGGGGGTAGAGTGGAGAGGCAGAAACACTTGCAGGAGGGAATGGATCATCTCCCCAAACCTGAGAGGTGATCCCATGTGCTCCTTAGGAGGATGCTAATCGGGTTCAATGAATTTTGGCATTTTTAGCATGTTCCCATGTGCCCGCTGAGCATCCTTGATAGAAAGGCAATTGGTTATACGTCTTACTTGCTCAAATCTCTTTTGGGGAGATGACAGAAAACACTTGAAATGGGAAAAGCAAGGCTCGAGGGATTCCTGAGGCGACAGGAAATTGAAACAGTGCAGGGAAAGCACAGTGCCATCTCTGAGAAAATTCACTATCGTTTCTTTTTTTTTTTTTTAAGATTTTATTTATTTGCGAGAGAGAGAATGAGAGACAGAGAGCATGAGAGGTAGGAGGGTCAGAGGGAGAAGCAGACTCCCTGCCGAGCAGGGAGCCCAATGCGGGACTCGATCCCGGGACTCCAGGATCATGACCTGAGCCGAAGGCAGTCGCTCAACCAACTGAGCCACCCAGGCGCCCCTTCACTATTGTTTCTAATGCTAGACTTGCTGTTCCATCTAAAAAGGTGTGTGTGTGTGGGGGGGGGGGTCCCTGAGTCTCCTGGGAGCGCTTGCACATTTGAGCAAGGAGCACTAAACCAGCACCTCCCCGCTTCCACTCGCTCTTCGTCAGGGACATCACAGTCTGGGGTCCTCAGAGTTCGTGGGCCAGTACCCCTCCCCATGGTCACCCGCTCACAGCGCTGTGCCACCCCATCTTAGGGCATGGGCCACACGACCAACCTCAATGGTGGCTGGCTCAGCACTGCAGATTTTTATCAGAGCCTCTTCCAATGGTGTTTCAGTGAGTATCTAGACTTCCATCTCTTTAAAGAAGAGTCTAATCTCAAGTTTTGCTTCACTGTTTTCTATGGATCAAATCTCCCATCTAAGCATTGCCAGACTCACCCAGATCAGATTACACTAGAAGCAAATGCGTTGGCATGAACAATGGGCTGAGATTTTACTACAGTGCAGGGTGACGGACCCCATCAACCTGGTCCCGAACCTTCTCTGCAGCTTTTTCTTCCTCTGATCTATTTCCTACTTCCTTTTCTTTTTATTATGGTTTTATTCTTTTCAGGTTTTGTTGAGATATAGCTAACATAGAACACTGTGTTAAGTTTGAGGTGGACAAAGTGATGATTTGATACATATATACCACACGTATATTACACAGTATTGCATATGCATTGATATATTTATTGCAAAATGATTGCTACCACAGCCTAGCTAACATGGCAGTCACATCACACAATTACCATTGGACTTGACCTTAAACAACATGGGGGTTAGGGGCACTGAGCCTCCATGCCGTTGAAAATCTGAATGTAACTTCTCACTCCCCAAAACTTACCAGAGTAATAGCCTACTATTGTCCGGAAGCCTTACTGATAACCTAACAGTTGATTAACACATATTTTGTATGTCATATGTATTATATACTGTATTCTTACAGCAAAATAGGCTAAAGAATATGTTATTAAGAAAATCATCAGGACGAGAAAATACACTTACAGTACTGTATTTATTGAAAATAATCCACTATAAGTGAACCCACGCAGTTCAAACCTGTGTTGCTCAAGGATCAACTGTGCTTTTTTTTTTGTGGTGAGAATATCTGAAATTTACTCTCTTGGCAACTTCAGTGTAAAAGTCAGACCCACCTTGTTTCATTGGGCTTTGCTTTATCACACTTCACAGATACTGCAGTTTTTACAAATCGAAGGTTTGTGGCAACCCTGCATTGAGCACGTCTGTTGGCGCCATCTTTCCAACAGCATTTGCTCACTTTGTGTCTCTGGGTCATATTTTGGTAATTCTCACAATATTTTAAAGTTTTCCATTTTTATTATATATGTGACGGTGATCTGTGACTAGTGATTTTCGATGTTATGTAATTGGTTTGTGTGCGTTCTGACTGCTCCGTCTACAAGATGTTCCCCCCTCTCTCTCCCTCTCCTCAGGCCTCCCTGATCCTTGAGACACAACAGTGTTGAAAGTAGGCCAGTCAACAACCCGGCAATGTCCTCTAAGTGTCCAAGTGAAAGGAAGAGTCACACATCTCTCACTTTCAAAAGCTAGAAATGAGTAGGCTCAGTGAGAGGAAGGTGTGTTGAAAGTCTAGATAAGCCGAAAGCCAGGCCGCCTGCCCCAAACAGACAAGTTGTGAATGCAAAGGAAGAGTTCTGGAAGGACATGACAAGTGCCACGCCAGCGAGCGCATGAATGATAACCAAGTGAAACAGCCTTACTGCTGATATGGACAAAGACTTAGCAGTCTGGACAGAAGCTCAAACAGCCACAACATCCCCTTAAGCCAAAGCCTAATCCGGAGCAAGGCCTCACTCTCTTCAATTCTGTGAAGGCGGAGAGAGGGCACGAGGCTGCAGAAGACAAGTCTGAAGCTAGCGGAGTTGGTTCATGAGGTTTAAGGAAAGACACCGTCTCCGTAACTCCAAACTGCGAGGTGAAGCAGCAGGGCTGATGGAGAAGCCGCAGCGAGGTCTCCAGAAGATCTGGCGGAGGATCATTCATGAAGGTGCTTCCACTACACAACGGATTTTCAGTGTGGACCAAACAGCCTTCTA
>NC_058411.1:140272255-140298469 GCF_002201575.2 Neomonachus schauinslandi
TGCCATCTAGGACTTTCACAGCCAGAGAGGGGAGGCCAGGGCCTGGCTACAAAGCTTCAAAGGACGGGCTGACTCTACCGTTAGGGGCTAATGAAGATGCTGACTTTAAGCTGAAGCTTTCGCTCATGTGCCATTCTGAAAATCCTAGGGACCCGAAGAATTAGGCTAAAGCCACTCTGCCTGTGCTCCATCAACGGAACAACAAAGCCCGGATGACAGCATATCTGCTTATGACATTTGCTGAATGTTTTAAGCCCATTGTTGAGACTTACTGGTCAGAAAAAAAGATTCAAGATATTACTGTTTATTGGTAATGCATCTGGCCACCCAAGAGCTCCGATGGAGATGTTTCATGCCCATAACACAACATCCACTCTGTAGCCCACAGATCAAGGAATAATTTTGATTTTCAAGTCTTATGATTGAAGAGATGCATTTCATAAGGTTATAGCTGCCATAGATAGAGTGATTCCTCTGCTGGATCCAGACAGAGTGAACTGAAAACCTTCTGGAAAGGATTCACCATTCTGGATGCCATTAAGAACATTCACGATTCTCCACAGGAGGAAGGGATATCCACAGTTTCTATGGGCCACCTCCCCAGGCTTAGCCTCTAGGAGGCCTGTCTGGGAGGCATCTCCTATGGTGCAAAATCAGGTGTGAGCTCAGTCCTCAGTTGACATATTCATTCCCAAACCGGGTGCCCTTCTAGAAGCTGCAGCACAGATATCATTACCTCTTGGGTTTGGGCTACTTTTACTCCATTAACAAACATTCTGTTTAGCTGCCAAAGGCAGGGCGGCCCCTCTGGATGCAGCTGTATGGAATTCAAATGGGCATATCAAGGCACTAAACCACAGTTCCATGATCCTGGACAGCCATGGCCTTTAAGTTGGAAGGACGGAGCAGTGGACAGAGCAAATCAGTCTTACTGGTCAGCTGCAAGGGTAGCTCCATGTCGTATCTCTTCAAATTCCTCTCGTATATGGGGAAAGAATCCATGCATCTGCTGGTGATTAGGGGGAGCAAAGAGGTGGTCTGAACCCCTTTCCACCAAGGGCACACACACCTAATTCTAAAGAATGTCCAGCAAATTCCTTCTAAAAATGTAATTTAATTCTTACTAAAGCATATGTGTACATAATTTTAAAAGTCAAATGATACTCCATGACACATAAGAAAGTTAGCAGTTGTCTGCCCCAGTCTTCCGAAACCTCGATTTCGGTTTCCCATGTCCACTGCTCACAAGAAAGGCTTTAAAGTCTTCAGTTTCTCTTTAAACTTTGATATTTCTGTACACCACATTTATATTACTAATTATAATTTTAAACATTTTAGAAGTCACCTCTTGACTTCCCATTTCTGAATTTTATTATGTTTTCTAGACGACCATATATCCCATCCCCATCTTCCCAATTTAGTTATATTTTGTATTGCCATCATTATGGTTATGCAAATGTTGTTCACAGCTAGAGCATGTACCGTATTATGACTTTAGTTCCCTTATTATACTATTTTGTATTCATTGCCTTACTTTTTGTTTACTTAGTTTTATAGCCATTACTTATCCCTGATTCATCCCCAAACATTCTAAAAGAACGAATGCTCCATGCAGTCAAACATGCCTCCTAACCGATCAGCTGCAGGGTTTTCCCTCTGAGCCCGCCCTCCTGGGGCCAGCATTTGCAGAACGAGAGGCAGAAGGGAGGGGGCCTCACCCTGCAGTCTGCTGAGGTTCACGCTCAGCCAGACTATCTCTGGTCCAGCCTCCCTGGAGACTAAGACTTCTGCCTTCTGCAAAGACAGGCAGGCTCACTCCCGTGGCTGTGCTGGCTGGGCTTGGAATCTGGGGGCCCAGGTCTTCCTTTTATTCAAGATTTGCATCTGTTCTGCTTTCTGCCTGCACCGTGAACCTCCCTAGTCTCTCTCTGCAAAGGGGCTTGTGCCTTGGTTCCTGAACCTTTCCGTGCCTCTGTACTGGGAACCAGGTTTTTAGCAGTTTTGTTTCCTCTGCAGGCAGTCAGATTTCTGCTTGCACAGCTCGGCCAAGTCAATGCCATTTCTTCAACTGTGTCCACTTTCTCCAAATTTGGTTGACATCTCTGTTCTTTCATCTCTTCCCATTCTCTTATTCCTTTAGGGTACTTTTGTGAGATTCTGGGAGGAGGTGGAGATAAATGTTGTCTGCCTTGTTCAGCTGAAAACATCCTTCAATTAATTCTTAACCATATGTGCAAGTGATAGACTCAATCTTTTTGGAGTACAAAGGGGTGGTGGGGACTAATCTACTCGGTTCATCCGCATGTACCATTCATGAGTAGCAGGTTTTGTTCCTAGAGTTTTAGGGTGCCCTACGGACAAATCATGTCTAGTTGTCTTCTCGGGATCTTCTTTCATACTTGTTCTCAGTCTGAAAAAATCCTGCTCTGTGCATGAGCAGGAACAGTTCCCTTGAGAACTCTTCCTGGCCACCCAGTACCCCCACCCTTAGTCCTTTTATCCTTCTCTCTCCCTAAAATGGCTGCTCTGGCTATGGCCTTGGGTGTACTTTGTCAGTCAGTGGATGGGGCTTTTGGAGTAGATTTCTCTGGTTTGCCCAGACCCCTTGCTGGAGACAGGGTGGAGGGAGCCTCAGATCCTGCTGGTGGGATGGAAAAAGGCCATTATGGTCATCTGGTCTCCAGGTGGATTATCTCAAATACGTCAGATACCTTGTGCTGTTGTCATATCTGCTGTGTTTTATTATCCTGAAGAGTGTCTGCCTTCCTCCTAGACTTGGGTTATATTGTGAACACTCTTTTCAATTATCCTACCTTTGGAAGGCACAGGCTTTAGGAAGAGAATGGAGGAGAGAAAACCACAAAAATATTTCTTAAATGTGAACAATTTTGAATGTATTAATCAGTATTTTGTGACCCCCTAATCCATTTATTTATTTGTTTCTTTAGCTTTAAATTTTTAAAAAAGATTTTATTTATTTATTTGAAAGAGAGAATGAGAGAGAGATAGCACAAGCAGTGGGAGGGACAGAGGAAGGGGGAGAAGCAGACTCCTCGCTGAGCAGGGAGACGGATGCAGGGCTTGATCTTGGGACCCCGGGATCATGACCTGAGCTGAAGGCAGATATTTAAATGACTGAGCCACCCAGGTGCCCCTATTTATTTGTTTAGCTTTAAAACAAAGTGCAGTGGAGCTTAATACACTTGTGGCTCGTCCCTCTTTTCATTCTAACCATCTGGGCAGGCCTTACTAATTTGGCATAAATCCACCATATGCTATAATTTACTTAATAATTCCCTATGGTGTCCTGAGTTCTGTAAAACTCATTTTTAAACAGTAAAGTGGAATTGAGACACTTCAAAAAGACAAATCTGATACTTTGGATATCCAAGATTTCTGTCAATTTGTTAAATATGCACTAGTAAGATGAAAATAAAATTGAAGAATCCTTAGAAGGAATGGTTAAAAAATAGTTACTGATATGATTAAAAGCAGAGTTAGACAAAATGAAGAGACATGGGAATATGTCCCAAATGAAAGAACAGAACAAAATCCACAGCCAGACACCTAAGTTAAATGGAGATAAGTAATATGCCTGATAGAGAATTCAAAGTAATGATCATAAAAATACTCATCGGACTTGAGAAAAGAGTGGAGGACATCGGTGAGACCCCTAAAAAAGAGATAAAAAAGAAACAGTCAGGGATAAAGAACACAATAAATGAAATAAAAAATACACTGAATGGGGATGCCTGGGTGGCTCAGTCGGCTAAGCATCTGCCTTCAGCTCAACTCATGATCCCAGGGTCCGGGGATCGAGCCCCGCATCGGGTTCCTTGCTCGGCAGGAAGCCTGCTTCTCCCTCTGCCTGCCGCTCCCCCAGCTTGTGTGCTCTCTCTCTCTGACAAATAAATAAATTAAAAAAATACACTGGATGGAATAAATAGTAGACTAGATGAAGCAGCAGAATGGATCAGTGACCTGGAGGACAGAGTAATGGAAGTTAATCAAACTGAGCAGGTGAGAGAAAAAAAAATTATGCAAAATGAGAACAGACTTAGATAACTCAATGACTCTATCAAGAGTAATAACATTTGCATTATAAGGATCCCAGAAGAAGACAGAGAAAAGAGGGCAGAAAATTTATTTGAAGAAATAGTAGCTGAAAAATCCCCAAATCTGGGGAAGAAAATAGAAATCCAGATCCAGGAAGCACAGAGATCCCCTTATAAAATGAATCCAAGGAGATGCACACCAGGAATGTAGTCATTAAAATGGCAAAATGTGATGATAAAGAGATAATTTTAAAAGCAGCAAGAGAAAAGAAAACAGTTACAAATAAGGGAAACCCCATAAGGCTTTCAGGTGATTTTTCAGCAAAAAACTTTGCAGGCCAGATGGGAGTGGCATTCACAATGCCGAAAGGAAAAAAAAATCTGCAACCAAGAATACTCTATTCAGCTAGGCTATCATCCAGATTAGAAGGAGAGATAAAGAGTTTCTCAAACAAAAGTTAAAAGTTCATGACCACTAAACCAGCCCTATAAGAAATGTCAAAGGGGGCTCTTTGAGTGGAAAGGCAAGACCATAAATGGGAGTAAGAAAAGTAGGAAGCACAAAAGCAGTAAAAACTAGTGTATCTATAAAAGTCATCAAGGGACTCACAAAATAAAAGGATGTATAACACGACACCACATACATAAAACATGGGAGGGAGGGGAGAGGAATAAAGAATGGATTCAAACTTAAGGGACCACCAACTTAATATAGACTGCTACATGCAGAAGAGGTTATATACAAACCTAATGGTAACTAACCACAAATCAAAAACCAGTAATAGATATGCAAAACATAAAGAGAAAGGAATCCAAGTATATTGCTAATGAAAGCCAATTAATTGTGAGAGAAGAAAGCAAGGGAAGAAAGGAACAGAGAAGAACTACAAAAGCAACCATAAAACGAGTAACAAAATGACAATAAATACAAACTCATCAATAATTACTTTCAATGTAAATGAAGTAAACACTCCAATCAAAAGACATAGGGTGATGGAGTGGATAAAAATACAAGACCCATCTATATGCTGCCTACAAGAGACTCATTTCAGACCTAAAGACACCTGTAGATTGAAAGTGAAGGGATGGAAAAGCATTTATCATGTAAATGAAAGTGAAAAGACAGCTAGGGTAGCAATACTTTTATGGGACAAAATAGACTTTAAAACAAATAATGTAACAAGAGACAAAGAAACTGTAAAATTATTAAGGGGACAATCCAACAAGAAGATATCATAATTGTAAATATTTATGCCCTCAACTTCGGAGCACCCGAATACTTAAAGTAGTTAATAACAAACATAAAGAAAGTGACTGATAGTGATACAATAGTGGTAGGGGACTTTAACACCCCATTAACATTAATGGACAGATCACCCAAATAGAAGATCAACAAGGGAATAGTGGCTTTGAATGATACGTTGGACCAGATGGATTTAAAAGATATATTTAGAATATTCCATTGTAAAACAGCAGAACACACATTCTTTTCAAGTGCACATGGAACATTCTCCAGAACAGATCACATATTAGACCACAAAACAAGTCTCAACAAATTCAAAAAATCAAAGTCATATCATGCATCTTTTCTGATCACAGTGCTATGAAACTAGAAATCAACCACAAGAAAAAATCTGGAAGCAGCACAAATAAATGGAGGCTAAATAACATGCTACTAAATAGTGAACCAGGAAATCAAAGAAGAAATAAAAAAATACATGGAGACAAATGAAAATGAAAACACAACACTCCAACATCTTTGAGATGCAGCAAAAGTGGTTCTAAGGTAAGTTTATAGCAACACAGGCCAACCTCAAGAAGCAAGAAAAATTTTGGATAAATGATCTAAACTTACACCTAAAGGATCTAGAAAAAGAAGAATGAGCAAACCCCAAACCAGTAGAAGGAAGGAAATAATAAAGATTAGAGCATAAATAAATGAAATAGAAACTAAAAAAAACAACAGAACTGATCAGTGAAACCAGGAGCTGGTTGTTTGAAAAGATCAACAAAATGGATAAACCTTTAGCCAGACTCATATAGAAAGAGACAGAGATTCAAATAAACAAAATCAGAAACAAAAGAGGAGAAATAACTGACACCACAGAAATACAATAAGAAAATATTATGAAAAATTATATGCCAACAAATTGGATAATCTAGAAGAAATGGATAAATTCTTAGGAAACATATAACTTCCCAAAATTGAATCAGGAAGAAACAGAAAATATGAATAGACCAATTACCAGCAATGAAATTGAATCAGTAATTAAAAACTAACCAACACACAAAAGTCCAGGACCAGATGGCTTCACAGGTGAATTCTTCTTTTTTTTTAAAGATTTCATTTATTTATTTGACAAAGAGAGACACAGCAAGAGAGGGAACACAAGCAGGGGGAATGGGAGAGGGAGAAGCAGGCTTCCCGTGGGGCAGGGAGCCCGATGTGGGGCTCGATCCCAGGACCCTGGGACCATGACCCGAGCCGAAGGCAGACGCCCAACGACTGAGCCACCCAGGCCGCCCCCACAGGTGAATTCTACCAAACATTTAAGGAAGAGTTAATATTTTTTCTTCTCAAACTATTCCAAAAAAATAGAAGAGGAAGGAAAACTTCTGAATTCATTCTACGAGACCAGCATTACCCTGATACCAAAACCAGATAAAGACACTATAAAAAAGAAAAAAAGAATTACAGGCAAATATCTCTGATGAGCATAGATGCAAAAAATCCTCAAAATATTAGCAAACCAAATCCAACAATACATTAAAAAAAAAGTCATTCACCATGATCAAGTGGGATTTACTCCGAGGATGCAAGGATAGTTCAATATTCACAAAGCAATCAATGTGATAAATTCCATCAATAAGAGAGAGGATAAAAACCACATGATCATTTCAATAGATGCAGAAAAAGCATTTGACAAAGTACAACATCCATTTATGATAAAAAACCCTCAACAAAGTAGGTTTCGGGGAAACATACCTCAACATAACAAAGTCCATATATGAAAAACTCAGTTAACATCATACTCAATGGTGAAAATCTGAGAGCTTTCCCCTACGATCAAGAACAAGACAAAGATGTCCACTCTCATCACTTTTATTCAACTAGGAAGTCGTAGCCACAGCAATAAGAAAAAGGAACAAAAAACTTCCAAATTGATAAGGAAGAAGTAAAAATTTCACTATTTGCAGATGACATCATATTCTACATAGAAAACCAAAAAGACTCCACCAAAAGACTACTAGCTACTAGAAATGATAAATGAATTCAGTAAGGTTGCAGGATACAAAACCAATGTACAGAAATCCATTGCATTTCTATACACTAATAATGAAGCAACAGAAAGAGAAATTAAGAAAGCAATCCCGTTTACAATTACACCAAAAATAATAAAATACCTAGGCATAAACGTAACCTAGGAGATAAAAGACCTGTACTCTGAAAACTATAAAATACTGATGAAAGAAACAAATGGAAAGATATTCCATGTTCATGGATAGGAAGAACACATATTGTCAATCTACAGATTCAATTGCAATCTCTATCAAAATACCAACCACATTTTTCACAGAACTAGAACAAATAATCCTAAAATTTGTATGAAACCACAAAAGACCCCAAATAGCCAAAACAATCTTGAAAAAGAAAAACAAAGCTGGAGGTATCACAGTCCCAGATTCTGAAATATACTACAAAGCTGTAGTAATCAAAACACTATGATACTGGCACAAAAACAGACACACAGATCAATGGATCATGATAGAAAGCCCAGAAACAAACCCATGATTATATGGTCAATTAATCTTTGACAAAGCAGGAAAGAATATGCAATGGGAAAAAGACCGTCTCTTCAACAAATGGTGTTGGAAAAACAGGACAGTTACATACAAAAGAATGAGACTAGACCACTTTGTTACACCATACACAAAAATAAACTCAAAATGGATTCAAGACCTAAGTGTGAGACCTGAAACCATAAAAATCCTAGAAGAGAGCATAGGCAGTAATCTCTCTGACATTGGCCCTAGCAACATTTTTCTAGATCTGTCTCCTGAGGTAAGGGAAACAAAAGCAAAAATAAACTACTGGAGGGGCGCCTGGGTGGCTCAGTTGGCTAAGCGACTGCCTTCAGCTCGGGTCATGATCTCAGTGTCCTGGGATCGAGCCCCGCATAGGGCTTCCTGCTCGGCGGGAAGCCTGCTTCTCCCTCTCCCATTCCCCCTGCTTGTGGTCCCTCTCTCGCTGTCTCTCTCTCTGTCAAATAAATAAATAAAATCTTTAAAATAAAAAATAAACTACTGGGACTTCATTAAGATAAAGAGCTTTTGCATAGCAAAGGAAACAATCAAAACCTAAAAGGCAACCTATGGAATGGGAGAAGATATTTGCACATAACATATCTGATAAAGGGTTAGTATCCAAAATATATAAAAAACTAATGCAACTCAACACCCAAAAAACCAAATAATTCAATTAAAAAATGGGCAGAGGACATGAACAAACATTTCTCCAAAGAAGACATACAGATGGCCAACAGATACATGAAAAGATGTTCAACCTCACTCATCATCAGGGAAATGCAAATCAAACCTACAATGAGATCACCTCACACCTGTCAGAATGGCTAAAATCAAAAACACAAAAAACAACAGGTGTTGGCAAAGATGTGGAGAATGAGGAACACTCGTGCATTGTTGGTGGGAAAGTAAATTGGCGCAGCCATTGTGGAAAACAGTATGGCAATTCCTCAAAAGTTAAAAATAGAACTACAGTACGATCCAATAATTTCAGTACTGGGTATTTACCCAAAGTAAATAGATCCGGTCCTACAATAGATCATACAATTTTACATTTTGGAGAAAGGCTCATTAGGCTTCTCAGGGGCCCTCCAGCAGGTTGGGAACTAGACTGGGTGCTACCTGGTGCTTTCCTGCTAGGCTCTTGATCTGGCTCTTGTGGAGGACAGAAAGGCAAGCCCTTGGACCTCCAACTCTCAGGCTGCACAGTGAAGTGCCCTGTTTAGAGAGCCAAGGAGGTTCTAGGTACTCAGAGAAACTCAAGTGCTTTGGTCCATTAGATTATATGCAAAAGCCTGCTCATCTAAATTTTCAAAGGTCCTTAAAATTAGGACCCATATGTGTCTGGAAAACTAGCAAATGCAAGGCAAAAAGAAAAAATCGAAGGGTCAAGACTATAGGAAAGGTGGCCTCACAGATCTCAGGGGAGGGTCCTAGTACTGTCCCAGAGGGGTACAAAAGGGGCTCAAGTTATTTCCCTGAAATTAAAGGCTTTGGGAGTGAGTGGGGGCCAGGTCTGGGACATCCGGCATATGCTGCCTGTGGGAAGCGGCCGACCTTGGGGGGAGTTAGCTGCAGAAAGGCGAAGGGGAGATGGCTCCTTGCCTCCACACTCGGGGGAAGGACGGAGGAAAATGTGGCTTCCCAGGATCATATTCAGGTGGAGATGAGGGGGCTGGAGGGAGCTAACACCAGATGGACTCAATTTTCTATATAAAAATCAGGTGAGATCATCCAGCAAGTGTCAGTGGGGGGAGGGCAAAGCAGAATGGAAAACAGAGAGAAGACGGGCCGTTCTTGAAGGTTTTTTTTAGCCTCAAATGTGTTGCATGGGGGTGTCTGCGATTAGGTAATTGGTGATTTGTTTTGTTTTTCAGCAGAAGTGATGGCTCTGCGAAGGAGAGAATTCGGGGCATTTGTTCATCGTCAAGGACTTAAGCCTTATGATTTAATTCGTTTTCAAAATTGTGGCTGCATGTAGTCAAGATCTCTGAAAGTTATGAACTTTATGCATTTTTTTTTTTGCATCTAGAAAGAGCACATATTTTAAGAGGACAGCTTAATGTTTTTTCACAAAGTGAAGCCTCCTATGTGTCCTGCAAATAAAGCCACAACTCAATACAATAAGATAAGGGGTCACATTAGTGCACAGAGTAATCCTGTCTCCAAATACACAGCATATCATACCAAGTGAATATTCCTGCATTACCTTGCTCGGGGGGCGGGGGAAGCACCCTGAGGGGTCAGTGGTAGCGATGGGTATCAGCCAGCTCACAAACTCTGGCTTTTCCTGCGACCGTATGGGACTCTTCGTGGAAACCTGCCCACGTACTTCACACGTCAGCTCCTACAAGACAAACTGATTCATCTCTGCTGGCCCAGCCCCCAGCATAAGGCCAAGTCCACAGCAGGCACTCAATAAGTGTGTGTTACATGAATGAGCCCTCGTGACCTTAGAGCAGGGATCTTTAAATACACGGTAGTCCTGATTCTCTCCAGGCTGCTGGGTGGACTTCTGAGGCCAAAGCTTGGGAGGTGTTGCATCTTGCTGGGGGACACCTCACCTCCGAGCTTGGTCCCCTCCTCCCTGACCTGGAGATAGTGCATATCTCACAGGGTTGCAGGACAGCACGGTGGTCTGGCATGTCCCATCCGAACCTCTCTCCCCTTGCATGTTCAGGGGCCCCCTAGGGCCTGTGCCATGGAAGGGGACTTCGGTTCCAAGCTTCAGGGGTGGGGGCATGTTCTACTCTTAGGGTAAAATCTGGCAAAATCAGGCTCAGAATTCTACACCTCCCTGGGCCAAGGTGATGACAAATAATATTAGCTTCTGAAGTTTACCAACAGAGTCGCTGAGCCACAAAAGAGAAAATCATGCCCCCAAGGTCAAGGGAAAGACCTTCTGGAAACTCAGCTCTTTCCAATCGAGCCAGTTCATCCAACACAGGAGCTGTGGGCCGTGCATGTTCGCTATCCATATGACAAGTGTGTGTAAGTAAAGCTGCATCCTGCCTCTCTACAAGACTGTCATTTACCACCTTGCACTCAAAGTGGAGTCCCTGGACCAGCAGCGCTGGCATCTCCTGGGAGCTGGATAAAAATGCAGCATCGCGGGCTTTGGGACCTGCTGCAGACCCAGGGAATCACAGCCTGCATTCTAACCAGATGCCGCGGATGCGTGCGCACATTGCAGACTGAGAAACTCTGCTTTAGAGAGCTGTGGAATCACATGTATGACCACAGTAGTATCTTAAAATTCTGTGGTTTCACTGAGGTCCCTACTCCCCGCTATAGACCATAATCACAACAGCAATGGACTGACTTAAAAACTACAAATCAATCCAGGGACAGACGCTGTAACGCCGTATAAACCTTCCTTTTATGATTAGAGCTACGTATAGGACAAGCGGTAGATTCTTGAAATACCAGATGCTAAGTGCATGCTACATTTGTAAACGCGGCAAAATCCTACGCTTAAAGGGAAGCACAATTTCTTCCTGCAAGGGCAGTAAAACATAAGAAATAGGAAGTCAATCTGGGGATTGACTTTGCCCCAGAAAAATGGGGGCTCATAGAAAAATAGGTTGACAAAAGTACTCTTTAATAGCCCAGCAAACATTTTTTTTTTTGAAGTTTTATTTATTTATCTCTACACCCAGCATGGGGCTCGAACTCATGGCCCTGAGATCAAGAATCACACACCCTTCCGACTGAGCCTGCCGGGGTGGGGGTGAGGCGACAAACATTCTTTTCTTAAAATTGAATGTCTGTGTCTTCTCTATGGGTTCTCTTAGAATAATTCAGTGATCTACACAGTTCCACAACTATTGCTAAATCCTGAGAATTGATGTCTTTAATGTATTCATTCGGCACATTTTATAAAAGGAATTTGATTTTTTTCCCAAGGAGGAATGGGGACAATGGGTAGTTAGAGCATTAGTCCCAGCTGGTGCCTGGAGTCGAGACAGGTGGGAAACACGTGCAAGCTTGGGCTGATGAGGTCTAGGGCCAGAATCTCCCGGCCAGAGAGGGGCCACAGACTTCTCTAAACCCTGAGCAGTGCCCAGGAGAGGAATCACGCCACGTGCAATAACGATCCCGAGGAAAAGGTCTCATGTATTTAACAAAGCTTCCTACAACACCTGTGAGGTAATTGCTAGCAACCTCAAGGTCCCCTGAGAGAGCTAATCAGGGTCAAGGTCATAACCAGATGGAATTCCCTGTCTACCCCGCCCCTGGGAAAACCCTGCTTCCTGTGCTCCCAGCTGCTGACCGTCCTGGCAGGATTCCCGGCTTTGGCTTGCATAGCGAACTCACACCCATCCCTGGAAGTCAGCGCCTGCTGGACCACTGCTCCCGTGACCTTGAATATGCAACGCGGACAGCGACACATCACATTTCCTTGGCTCCTCAACGCCATCCACTTCCACCGCAACTCGTCCCTGACCATCACCCCGATCTTCTTGCTAATCTAGATCCTCATCTGCCCTCTTTGGAACATTTATTCATTGAATGAATATTTACATTTCTCGAGCAGCTCTGAGACTCTAGGTGTGAAACCAGGAATCAAAGGGTCAATGCAACTCATCATAGCTACTGGCTACTAACTGCAGGTGCTACTTTTTACCCAGACCTTTCTCATTTGCCTTTCATTTGAGGCTTGTCCCACCGCCCCACCCCCCATCTCCTCCTTCGGCTGCCTCTGGAAGAAACCCTTTCCTTGCTGCAGACTCCATGTCTCAGGGACAGTCTTTGCTGCACATGGAGCAGACGAATGAATTTGGGTTCAGTCACAGGTGCTCTTCTGGCCCTGCAAGCGCCGCAGTAAACACGGCAGAATCATCTCTTGCCCTTCTCGAACTCAGCTATCCAACACGGTAGCCAGTAGCCACGGGCGGCCGTTTAAATTTTAATTAATCAAATTGAAATAAAATGAAAGACTGGGAACGGCAGTGGCCAACTTTTAAATGCTGGATAATGGCTAGTGTCAGCACAGACACAGAACATGTCCATCATCACAGAAAGTTCTGTTGGACCGTGCTGCCTTAGAGTTTTTATTCGTTCTGGTGGGGAGAGAGATAGTTAAAAAAAAAATTAAAATAGACATTTTTAACATATCAGGCAGAGTAAAGAGCTATGAAGGAGCATAGAGTAAAAAGGGACAGAGAGTAATGGAATTGGGACGCAGGGGGCTGCTACTGAGACCACTGGCTCTAACAGCCATCTTCTCTCTCTTGACATTCCTCCTTTGGTACCATGACACCATGACCTATTAGTTCTTCTCATACTTCTCTGGCTAAGCCCACGGCGATGGAACAGCCCTTCTGGAGATTCCTACAGTAAGAACCAGAAGAAGGCTCTTTATTAACTGAAGCCCCAGATGTGCTCCGGGATCTCACGGTATCTTTACACCATCCAGATGAGCTGCTGGGATATGGCTGGAGGTACGGGGGTGCTTCTTAAGAGCTTTGACATATAAGTAAAAGACAGGGAACGAAGCACTGTCTAAAACGCTCGCGGTTCCTGAAGGGTGACCTCTGCTACTTCTCAGGAGCACCACAAGGTGGCAGCAGTAGCTTACAAAAGCCGCGGCCACCGCTCACATGCCTCCTCCCCAGCACAAACTGAGCATCCCTTTATTACAAGGGAAAGAGAAATCCTCTGGGGGTAAGTGTGAACAAGAAAATGGCACCTATGTAATTAACAAAGGCTAATTAGAATAGCAGCATGACCCAGAATTCTAACCGCCTGTGTTCAGAGTCCAGAATAATGGAGTAATGTAGATAACTCTGATATGCATCGATTCACTAATTATATTTGCTTTCACTGTTGAGATGGTGTCCTTCACCCAATTTCATTTTTGCATAAATGAACACACTTCAGTTTTTTTTTCCCCCACTACATTTTAGAATGAAAGGATTTCTCTGGCCTTTTTTTGAACTGATCAATTGCTTTTCCATTAGCTTCATGTAAAACAATTAAGAGAAGAAAATCTATGCATTTGTCCCCATTTGTGATCTTGCAAGTTCAAGGCAAATTGCCATGTTCAGCATCTGGGATTCATCACGTCTGCTCTGTTACCTCATCGGTGGGCACATACCTCTCCCAGATGTACAAAACAAAAGGCCTATGAAGTTACAAGGAAAGCAGAAACAGTCTCCATGCTCTCAACTCTCAACTGCTGCAGCCAGGTATGTGGGCATGGTAAACTGAGGGGAAGAACACTCTAGGTCTGGTTTGTCCGAATACGTGGCCTTCGGCACAAATGCAGCCAAGTGGCCCAAAGCCACGCCCGTGCATGCATGAGCAATCCACGATGCCTCTCTGGAAGGGGGACTGGGTGAGAGCTTTCTTTAGGAAAAAAAAAAGGAGACAGAGAGACAAAGCTGGAAATGGAGAGGTCACAGTTAACCTAACATTTTAGGATTATTTAAGACACCAGGATTCGAACTCAGCTCTTTAAGATCTGCCTAGAACTGTAATCTGGAGTGTGTACCAGGTCATATGTTTAATGACATAAAATTCAAGGCAACTGGAAGATATAAATCCGTGTTTCTTTGTCCCCTTCCCCGCACCCACCCCCTTTTATAAGACTGCCCTCTAATGACCACAGATCAGGGAGCAATATATATTTATTTGCACTTAGAACTTTTCCAATCTTTCATGTACTAATCTTACTTCCGGGAATCTAGTCTAAGGAACTATTGCTAAATACAGAAAGAAATCCTAATATGGAAAAAGATGTTTAATGCAGCATTATTTAAATCATGAACAATTTAGGGAAAAAAACCTTTTAAATTGAGTAATAACAGAAAATAATCAAATTCAATGCTATGTCTACATAATGGGTTATTAAGTTGTCATGAAAACGATATGTGAAGACCAGACAAAATATAAAATGCTCACGTAATTAAGAGAACAAAGAAAATAGTTCGTACAGTTGTGACAGTATGTTTAAATTTTGCATAGGAAATAGTCTATAAAAGAAATATATGCCCAAATATTAAGAGCAGTTGTTTCAACGGCGATTGCCAAGGTAAATTCTCCTTTTTCCTTTCCAATAGTTTCCAAATTTTCTTTAAGTGTTATTATCTAATGGGAAATACATACTTCCGAAAACATTTATTTTGAATTTAAAATAATTTCACTATTCTTTTATCTCAAAATTTCAAATTGTCTTCTCCCTATCTTTGCCTCCCTGACTTAAAACCAACACCTTGCAGCCCAGTCTCACCCTGGTTGATATTGTTTCCTACGAAGGATACTGGACTCTGGTCTTTGCTGGAGATTTTCTCAGACTGCTAGGGCCAGAGTATGAGCTGGTTTAAGTCAAAGGGGGGACGAAGAAGACCTTGGCTGGGTGCCCCAGCCATGGCTTATGCTAGTCAGGCTATGGCTTCCACGGAATGTTTAATTATTGATGTTGACAGAGAATATAAGTTCATATATTTTATAGAACAATGGTAACCACTGGTTGAGTAAAAATTGGAGAGGCGTATAATTTCCAAAAGGGTAAAGAAAATCTGAGTCAACAATTAGATACCAGTGATAGAAGGAAATACCTGAAGGGAAAAAAAAAACCAACCCAGATAACATGCCATAACATGACAAAACCAAGACCAAATTTATCCTTTTCCTAATAAATGCGAATGCTTTAAATCTTTCTAACAAAAGGCAAAGACTTATTTTGGCCCCAAAACAAAATTAAATTTTACTGTTTGTAAGAACACATGCCTGAAACAAACTGAGACATCAAAAGGAAAGGACGCATACTTGGAAGTTGCCAAGAGAGTAGGTCTTAAATGTTCTCATCATTAAAAAAAAAGATAATTATATGAGGTGATGGAAGTGGTAACTAACCTCATCGTGATCATTTCACAATATATACATGTATCAAATCATCACATTGCACATCTTAACCTTACACAATGTCATATATCAATTATAGCTCTATAAAGCTAGATAAGAGACCACAAAAAAAAGACCAGCTAAAACATACGAAACACGTATAAACAAAAAGTAGGGATACACAGATTGATATGTGACAAAGTAAAATAGAAACAAAAAGCCATAAACAGGACAAAATCGGTTACCTTCTATGGCTAAAATTCCAACCCACAAGGAAGACACAACAATTATAAACATGGGCAGAATACGATAGCACTGAAAAACATTTACAGCTCAGCTCCCAAACATAAGCAAGACACTGTAGACTACCGCTCTCCATCTTCCATAAGTGAAGGAAAAAAACATCAGGACACAGGGCATTGGAGGAATACGTCCACAAGACTTGATTTATGGGATACAAAATGGGATATGTCATCCTGTTTTAGATATTAATCAGTATGCTTCCCTCCCCCTCCACCCCTATCCAAGGCTCTCTGGCTTCCACGCAGGGAGATGCGAGTCACTCACCGCAGGACCAGATGCAAAGACTGCAAATACTAGACTCAAAACCTGGCCTAAACACAAGACAGAGAAATGTTAATGCATGCTAGCATAGCACTCGGCTCCAGGGAAGGTCAAGGGGACGTGAGAGCCAAAGACCACAAGGAAAGGAACAGGAGAACGCCCCAACCTCTGCCAGAACGTGGGCCATCTATCCAGAGTGCCAAGACAACTACAGCATCCCTCTTGTCATTGACCCATGAAGACCACCAAATGCCCAGAGTAACACTTATGTGTGCCTCAAGGCCCTCCTATTGATTTTTTTCTCATGTAGCCAACTCGGTCCAATAGCCCAAGACATTTGTATACTCCTCCCCTAAAGAGACTGGAGAGCTGTGGGCCCTTGGGTCACCGGAGGGGCTATGGTGACATAAAGGGCAAGCCTTGAACAGGTCACTGTGGCTCTAGTTCGCATGAGTTTGAAATCTCACTCCGAGCTAGGGCCTTCTGGAACACGTGTTCCCGTTACGGATAGAGAGAAAAACTGTACTGTAAAAATAGAACACACATTATGTCACCTCTACAGTACATTTATAAAATTTAATATAACAGGCTATGAAAAAAATCTTTTGGATGTGTTATTTGACAATGGTACAAGTCTAGAATTTAACAGACAATAAAAGCGATCCAAACACCTAGAAAAGATAAAAAAAAAATAGGCCTGAACATTTGGATCAAACAGGGCATTAAAACTGCAATCACAAATTTATTTAGAAAACAATCAGAAGATGGGCGCCTGGGTGGCTCAGTCGTTAAGCGTCTGCCTTCGGCTCAGGTCATGGTCCCAGGGTCCTGGGATCGAGCCCCGCATAGGACTCCCTGCTCGGCGGGAAGCCTGCTTCTCCCTCTCCCACTCCCCCTGCTTGTGTTCCTGCTCTCGCTGTCTCTCTCTGTCAAATAAATAAAATCTTTAAAAAAAAAAAAAAAGAAAACAATCAGAAGAACTATATCACATAATGAGAACAAGGTGTGAGGCCAAAGTTGTACTCAGGAAGAAAATTTATAGCCTTATATGTGCTGATTATAAAACACAAAAGAAAAAAAACCATAAACCACATATTCCACTGAAGAGATTAAGGAGCCCCCAAATAAAGGTTAGTGGGCCTTTGTGTTGCTGCTGTTCTTAGATATTTTTTTTTTTTTTTTTTTTGGCTGCCTAGGATCTAAAGCTGCTTCCTGTATTAGGGAGATCCACCATGGTGTGGATCTTAGACATCTAGAGCCTGGGCATAGCATCTAGAATTAGCCAATCAGACGTTCCCCCTGGAACTCTGAATCTCACCTGAATGCCTGAAAGAAGCAGGGAAGAGCTTAGCCTTAATTCTGGTAACCACAGCCAGCATTCAGTGGCCAGCACATCCCAATGAGCTTCCCCTGGACATGCCGAGGATCTGACCACTGAGATTCCTCGTTCCTGCTGATTCCCCCACGTGCTACCCTATGCCATGAATCTCTGGGCCACCTGATACCCTTCTCCATTACATCCTGTTCCAGCTTACATTAAACAGGGCCAGTTCCTTTTGTTAATAACTTCAATCTCGGGGCGCCTGGGTGGCTCAGTTGGTTAAGCGACTGCCTTCGGCTCAGGTCATGATCCTGGAGTCTCGGGATCGAGTCCCACATCGGGCTCCCTGCTTGGCGGGGAGTCTGCTTCTCCCTTTGACCCTCCCCCCTCTCATGTGCTCTCTCTCATTCTCTCTCTCTCAAATAAATAAATAAAATCTTTAAAAAAAAAATAACTTCAATCTCCTGAGCAGAACAGAAGGAAACACTATATGAGAAAGAAATTAATGATAGAAAAAAAATCTATGGCAATGATAAGTAAACTCAAGAACCATTTTAATTAGCACTGCGCAAAGCTCAAGAACCATTTTAAAAGACCAGTGAAACTGGCAAACCTTTTCATGTGTCTAATCACTGAAAAACGAAGGTCACAAATACTTTTACAAAGGAAAAAATGTACACAAAAATTCTGAAGTTTAAAAATAACGAGAAATGATGTATAACTGTATACCTGATTAAATTAATTACCAACATTAACTGGGGTGGGAAACTTGAATATACCATCAACCACAGAAGAAATGTCAAAAAAATGTTTAAAAAATTCACTCTCTTCCCAGAGGGCACAGAGCTGGATTGGTTTAGGGGCAAGTTCCTTCAGACTTGTGCTATTTACGCCGTCTGGGACGTGGAGAAAGAAGGCAGATGAGCATGTACTGGACTAGCCCAGGACAAAGGGGACCCCAACTTTAGTCCCTGCACCCAGCTGCCCTCAGTGTGTGGTTCCCCTGGGGTGAAGCCTGCTGTTGAGTGGGATTCAGCTGTTGTGTGGACAGGCCACCTTTCCATGCTATTCTGACCCAGCTATCCCCATCCTCACACCTTCCAGTTACTTATCTGTGGCTGGTGTCAGCCACCTGAAGGCCAGTCAGGCCCGTGCTAATTAATCCATGGGATGGCCACCTCTATTCCCTCCCCTCAGTTCACCTTCTGCCCTACCAGAGAAAGAACGCTTCTGCTCACTCCTGTCCACACCCTCTAAGGGATAGTGAGGAAACACGTACAGGGAGGTGCAGTTACCCACGAATCCTCACTGGGATGAAGTCAGGGACAAGGGAGTCCAGAGCTAATGGCAAAGGATTTTTTTCCTGGAGAAAGGCAGGACGCCAAGCGTGGATGCCCGGAAACAGCAAGCGTACGAAGAGCAGAAGCGTCCTGGGCAAACCATGGCTCTTGGTCATCCCAGATGGGACTGGTTGAGGGCTCAGAAAAGGGGAGCTTCTCTCTCTTAGAGGGAGCTTGGAAGAAGATGTTTGTTTCTTTCAGTGTTTAGCGTGGCTAAGAGTGGGTTGCAGGTCTGCGGAGCCCTGGGGACCTTTGGAGGCAGGGTTCTGCGCAGATGCTGACCTGGTGGGCACAGCTCTGGCACAAGGGGGCACCGGATGCTCCAGGCCCCGTGCTGGGCCTCAGCTGTGCGAAATGACGCTCGATAACCTACGCAACTGGTAGGAATTACCAAGGGGGCGGGGTCCCGCGCGTGGTGCGTCCCCCGGGCAAGGAGCGCGCAGTTCACAGCTCCTTGGAGATCCTTGCTCTTCATGCAGTTGACAGTGGGCTTCGCGAGCACCATATTTATCAGCAAATTACCCAGTAACTGCTGGCCCTTCTAGAAGGCCACAGTCATGTGGGCAGACTGCACCCAGAGCACCGCGCGGGGTAAAGAAGAAACAGCCTCGCTGCCCTCCTACCGCAGGTCCCCCCTCCGGTCGCATTTCGGTCCCCCTAGGCGGACTTGGGAGCGTCCCTGCCTCAAAACGGACACCTACCCAAATTGCGCCTGAGGGAGGCGATGTTGCCCGCGAGCAAAAGCAGGTTTCGCACCAAATCCCCGAAGCACGAGAGGTGCACCCTCCCTCCCCAGCCGTGGCCCTGCTACGGCCCCTGGCCCGCAGGAAACCCTGCGTGGGCCTGCCCGCGGGACCCGGGAGCGCCCCACGCCCAGCCCTCCCAGGCCCGGCTTCCCGGCCGCTCGGCCCCCAGGTCTCCACGCAACAATGAGGCGTGGGCGGCCCCGGCGGCCTCATTTGCATACCGCCGCGGCTCGGCCAATGGGCTGCGCAGGGGCTTTGGAACGCCGTGTTGCCATCTGCGTGCGCGCGTGTGTGCGAGTGTGACAGCGGCCGTGGCCCTGGCCGTGGGAGGCGGGCCCGGCGGAGCCCAGCCGCGCGGGGACCGTCCCCAGCGCCCGCTTCCCCAGCGCGTCGCGGCCGCGCGGCCCGGCGAAGCCCGGAGACCACCCCCCCGCCCCGGCCGGGCGCAGTCGCGATGTCGGTGGCGGGGCTGAAGAAGCAGTTCCACAAAGCCAGCCAGGTAGGGAGGCACGGGGGAGGTCGGGATGCTAGGGGGGGCACCAGGGGGCCGCGGTCCCCCGAGGTTTAAGGCCTCTGGCGCCCCGAGGGGCCTCTCTTGGGCCGCGGAGGTGCAGTGAGGGCCGCCTGCTCCTCCTCCGCCGCCCCCCCGCCGCCCCCCGCCGCCGCCGCCCGCCGCCCCCGGCCAGCGCTCTGCCCTGAGCACTGTCAGTCGGAGGGCTTCCGTGGGCCGGCGGCAGAGGCGGCGGGCCGCAGGGGCTCGCGCGCGGGAGAGGGGCGTGCGGAGGCCTGCGCGCTGCGCTGGGCGCCGCCCCCCTACCCGCGCTGGGCCGGGGACCCCGGGGCAGCCGGGCGCCTACCTGGAGGTTGGGAGCCTTCGGGGGCGCGTCTTGTAGCCTCGCGGCGGGTCCGGGGGTCCTGGGCCCCGCGCGCGCCTGGAGGTGGACCCCGCCGGACCGCGCCGCGACCTCGGGCCGGGGCTCCCCATGGCGGTGCCTCGCCTGCGTGCGGTCCCGGCGGCGCCGGCCCGGCTCCTGCTCCTGGAGAGCAGCTGTCTGGCGCGGAGACGCCGGCAGACACGTAAACAGTGTTAGACGCACCTTCACGCGCAGAGCGCGGCAGACAGCCCGGTGGGGGCGTCCGGGAAAGCTTCCCGGAGGAGACGCGTCGTTTGGGAATTAAGTAGGAGCAGGAATTGTGGTGGGGGGTGGGGGGAGGGAAGGGGGAAGGGCGTTCTGAGCGGAGGGAAACAGGAAAACAGGCAGGGAGGCATGAAATTTCTCTGTGTACGTGAGTGTGTGTGTTGACGACAAGCAAATTTGTATTCCAAGATTGTAGTCTCTTCTGGCCATGGCAGAGCTCACATTGTGGAACCTATCCCAGACCTGCAGCCCTGGTTTTGTTGCTCTGTCTCTCCCTACCCCCCGTCCCCCCACCTCACCCCCCAATTTGGCTAGCACCAAGTTGGACAGATTTCATTGAGAATCCACATTTATGAGATCTTAAGACTGCTTCTGCCACAAATTGGAAAGCAGCTGAAATTAGAGGATTCTCTTCTAGCCTCAGTCTCAGGCTGAGGACACTGGCGTCCCATCGCTCACACCCCTTCCATGAAGAAACTGGGTGATGCCCAGATTCTGGCTGGGGACACTGGATGGACAGTGGTGCTCTGCAGGGTGAGAAGGAGTCCTGGAGGAGGGGCCAGCTGGTTGCACTCATCGCTGGCCCTGGGCCCTTTGAAGGGTCTGGGGCCATTCAGATGTCACTGGCCTCGGGGCAGGTGCATGCCCTGATCTGGGTCTCAGGGGGTAAGGCCAAGACTGGAGCTACAGACTTTTGGGGATTTAAGCCCTAAATGGACATTAAAAAATGTAAGCACTTAAATACAGACTCTCGGGAGCAGCCACATTTAGGGACAATGTTTAGCCCAGTCCTTGATAAACAGGGGCCACTCAATAAATATTTATTGAATAAAGGAAACTTGAGGGTGGAGGAGCACAGGAAGGAAAGAACTGGTAGAATGCAGGAGAGAGAAGAGAGAGTGTCATGGAAACGGGGTGGGGACCTTTAAAGGCAGGAGCCTCGGGCAAGTGCTGCTGTGAGCTCAGAACTAGAGCGCTCCTCTCCTCGCTTGGGCAGCCAGGGGTTCGGAGTAATCTCTGGCTGTGCTTGTCACACTGGCCAGGAACCGACCTTTTTTGAAGATTTTCATCTATTTGGTATGAACTTCCTAGGAGCATGTCTCAGAGACGACAGACATAAGCTCAAGGGTGATTCAAGTTGGCTTCTGAGCACAAGTCAGCGTGAATGGTTGAGGTCTTAGGAGGTTATTGGCTTTGGAGAAGGGTCATGCTAGTGATGAGGTTGTTGAGATTAACCACCTGTAATCAGTCCCTTAAAAACAAAACAAGAGTGGGTCTCATTTAGACCTTCGTTGCATGAGCTGAGGTCTTTTATGCATTTATTGAAAAAGAAAGGAATCATAGATTCTCTCTGCGCTTTACAAACCACATTTTGTGGTCAAAGTGCCCTAGATAAGTTTTTATCTGTTCTAGAAGTCTCTCTAAGAAATCTTGCAATGGGGCAGATTTGGTGGAGAAATTAGACTGGGTTTAATATAAGAGGGAGCATGAGAGTAAAAAAAAGGCCAGATGTTCTTCTCAGACAACATTTTAACAGCAGGGTTTTGTTTTTTTTTTAATTTTTTTTTAAAAAAGATTTTATTTATTTGCACGAGAGAGAATGAGAGACAGAGAGCATGAGAGGGAGGAGGGTCAGAGGGAGAAGCAGGCTCCCCGCCGAGCTGGGAGCCCGATGTGGGACTCGATCCCGGGACTCCAGGATCATGACCTGAGCCGAAGGCAGTCGCTTAACCAACTGAGCCACCCAGGCGCCCTTAACAGCAGGTTTTAATTCACATAGAACCTTTCCAGGGCAGGGGAAAGGGAGTCCCAGATGATGTCAGGGGCTTGACAATTCCCAGGGACCCAGGCCTGGCTGTGCCACTCACCAGCTCTGTGACCTTGGGAACATGACTTAACCCATCTAAACCTTAGTTTTGTCTGTACCTTGGATTAGAGGATTTGAAAGCTACGTCTCTGTTCTAAAACTGATTGTAGTGATGCTTGCACAACTCTGTGACTATTCTAAAAACCATGGAATTCACCTTTATGGGTGAATTGTATGGTCTGTGGATTATATCTCAATATATAATTCCCAGTTCTGAAATTCATAATTCACTTAAAGTATTTCAGAGAAAGATGATAAGGTAGGAAGGATCTTTTACAAATAAGGGAACTAGGACCATGGTGACTGAAGATGATTTTTTTCAACAATAGACAAGGTAAAATAACTTATAACCTCCTGATAACTGGTTCTTCTTTCTTGGTACCTCACTTATCTCTGAGGGAGAAAAAAAAAATCCCCTTATTTTATAGAAGATGAAAAACTGTAAACCCCAGGGATCATTCCTCATTTTGGCAGCTGGTGGAGACCAATAGGGAAGAGGGAGAAGTAAAGTAAGGAAAGAGAGCACAAGTGGAGTTGATCACGAAATTTAGTTAATTCTCTTCTTCAGCATTTGGGACTTAGAACCTAAGTGTCCCTAGTTCATAATTGCTTTTTTTCTCTTGAAAGGATTTTTAAATGTACCCTCCTACTGGTAGGGATATAGCTTGAATTATTAAATATAAATACAAAGAGCTTAAAGATGGCCTTGTGGTTTCTTATCAAACATGGTGCCCGATTAATAAAAATGCAGCTTAGAGTAATTTCATTAGGGTTACCACTCATTGATTTGTATTATGCTTAATAAGGCATAATTCATGGTGGTTTTCTTGACATGGTGGTTATTATTGGAACAGGACACTCAGGCCACACCGGTACTTCCTCTGACCTGAACACTGTACGAATAGCCATATTCTTTCTCTTTGGACTTCCAGAAGACGTGTTCCCCATCCCAGGGAAGTCTAGGGAGCAGTTTATCTTTCTTCTTTTTCTTCTTCTGTCTCCAAATTAACCATCTAGTGATGACCCTAGATGGTCGTGACACTTGCAGGTTTCATGTTAAAACAGGTTTTTTTGGGGGGCGGGTAACCCTCCTACCCCTTTCTCTTCTAATGCATTAACCAGAAAAAATGATGAGCGGTCATAAGGGGCCTAGACATTTTTCGTGTGATAACCAGCTGCCCATACTGGCCATTTATGGATAAACACTTCAGAGAAGGATGGTCTTTGTAAATTATGAGAATCTCTAGGGAGGCAATGAATGTCTCTTGTTTCACTGTCTCATTAGAGAGAGAGATAAAAATGCACTTTGCAAAATCCATGGTGATTTATTTTTTTTCTCTGAGATGCATCAGAAAATACATGACGCTAAAACATTCTTGTTCCTTTCCACATAGATGGCTTGATAAATTCATCTATAGATCTTTGCTTTTTTTTTTTTTAATTTTAAGTCAGGACGCTAGAATAGATGTCCAAGCCAAATTGATTTTGATTTTTACACAATATAATCCAAACATTTCTTACCCCTGGTGACTTTTTTTCTCTAAAGTAAATGTAATTTGGGGTATCATTTGCTTGGAATTTGATTTTAAAAAGGTATTTAAAAGCAGGGATCTTGTTTTTTGGCTATTTTTTTCAGATTAATTTTTCAGCTTTATTAACAATTGAATGTAAATTATTTTACCCAAAGTTAAGTGTGTGTGGAATCATGTGTATTTGGGGGAGCTGTTATTGGCATTGCTTTACCCAGGTAACAAAACGGTCGGTAAACAGAACTGAAACGCTGCTACTGTATTTGGCTAAATAATAGGAGAATGTACTTTGGAGGTTCTACACCAGCAAAGTGTGGATGGTTGGATTTTGCATTTCAGTAGAAACCTGGGAAAGTGTTGAGTGGGGGCAAGGGTCTGGGGGAAGGCTAGGGACGGGATCAGGGAGGTACTGTTGCCATTCTAACTGTTGAGTTCTGTGAAATGCCTTCCCAGGGAGCTCTTGCCTTACAATTCCCAGGGTCACGTCCACATGTTATCACCACAGCACCCCAGCAGTGACCTTCCTGAGCCCGGCGTCGCTCCTTCTGGCTTTCTTCCTCATCCACTGGGTGGATGGTGGTGACTTTCCCCCCTGGCACTGGACCGATGCCGCCTGGAGCTTTCTTTGCCTGCTCGGAGCATCCGTCAGGGGCAGAAGCTGCTGGGGTTCCAGGCCTGATGACTTGGGTGCCCCCTCCTGAGCCTGATGGCGGAGCCGTACCTCTTCATCCCCCGTCTTCCTGTGGGCCACAGTTGAAGGCCTGGAGGGGTCTGCCGGCTGATGCGGGGGCGCCCCTCCGTTTGTCCTAGAGTAACAAGGACACACAAGCACCTGGCCGCCTCCCCGCTGGGCTCCACCCCCCACCCCCCCACCCCTCTCCTTCTCAGGGATGTTGCATTATATGGCCATACTGCCTCTTATCATCTGTCTTGAAAAAAGATAGGGAAAAGCCCTTGCTTGGTCTGAGATCCTGCTTCACCCCATCCTATTTTCTCTCTCCCCTTCCCAGCAAAATGTATTGAGAAGAGTATCTGTTGCCCCATCTCTACTTTCTCATCTCCTGTTCCCAGCCGGTTCCTGCTGGCTGTCCGCTGTGGGCTCTGAGGTCCAGGTCTCGCGTGACCCCTCCCCCCAAGTTGCCACATCTTGGGATCACTTCCCCACCTGACTCTCAGCAGCCTGTGACTCTGAGGACCGTATTCCGCTCACGGATCGTACACTGGCTCGGTTTTCCTCTTCCCGGTCTCCTTTATTGCTCCTTCTGACCTCCCACCCTCACCCCCCAGACATCCTGGAGTGCCCCAGGGCTCTGGCTTGGGCACCTCCCCTTTGTCTCAGCCTCCACCCTGCCAAGGTATCTTCTCCAGCGTCACGGATGTATAGACAATCCACGCATTGATTCCATTGATTCCTTTGTGAATGGTATTTCTAGTGCAGATGCTCCTTCTGAATACAGACTCCTGACAAACTCATAGGTCACCTCTCCCCGTGGATATTTAAAAGACTCTCAAACTTAAGATATACAAACTTGAACTCTGGATTTTCTCTGCCCCAACTTGTTCTGCTGGTGGTCTCTATCTCAGTAAACCACACCGCCGTGTGCTCAGCTGCTCAAGTAAAACAAAACGAAAACCAGGATTCATCTTTGATTTTTTTTCTTTCCCTCATTGGAAAGGAAGTTCATCAGAAAGCCCTTCCTCTTGGTTCTGTTTTCAAAACAAACTGCTAATGTGTTCATCTTTTTCTTATCTCTGCTGCCACTCTCCTCCTGGCCCTGACCCTGGCCTCCCGCCCACGCGGCTGCAGGAGTCTCCCGCCCAGTTCCAAGACCTTTATTCCTATGGGGTACAATCCATTTACTCACCGCCGTCATGATGCTCTTTTTTAAAATGTGTCTCAGACATGTATCATTCCTCTGCTTACCGGTCTTTAATTCTTCAGTGGCTTCTAGTGGCATTTAGAATAAAACTCAGACTTCCTCCTCCTCTGGCCTGTGAAAC